>NC_137063.1:36417345-36952345 GCF_032717465.1 Coenobita brevimanus
AGAGGCCAATGTTATGGTGTCTTCTTTGTTTGTTTATTGGAAGAGAGGCAGACCACTTCTGGCTTTATCAGTCTTTTCTCACAGTATATTATAAGACTATAGCCCGGTCGGTTCCTTGAGTCCGATAAAAGCGAATTATGGTATATTGAAGTCCTTTTTACTGTGTGTGTGTGTATATATATATATATATATATATATATACAGGTAAGCCCTTATTTCACGCGAACTTTTTTCACACGATTTCGGTTATCCACGAATTTTTCGTACAATAATTAAAACAAAATTATAGTATTCAAATACTGTAAATAATTTTAATATAGAAGAGAAATAAATAAAATATAAAAATGCCTACCTGCTGCCCGTGTGCATACATATATGTATGTGTGTGTGTGTGTGGGAGGTCGGTCTACCACGCAGCACACAGTTTGAATCTGACGGTCGAACCATGCATGACTCGAGAATCGTTATTTGTGGCTTATTTTTCTGCCTTCCAGTGACTGCTTGCCTTGTCTGTCAACATGGGGCCTAAGTGTAGTGCTAGTGATGCATGTGGTAACACACCAAAACGGACTATGATAGTAAAGTGATGTTGCTGACAGAGAAAGTTTAAGTGTTGGACAAACTTCAGGGAGGAATGTCGGCGACAATTCTCCGTCAGGACGATTCCTCGTCATTTATTTACAAACCAGTTTATTCAGCAAGTACAGTACACTAGTTTTTTACTTATATGAGTTATAAAATCTACCTGAAAATTAGCTATTAAAGTATTAATTAATCAATAATAAGTATATTTATAGAATGACAGGAAATCGTCCATGTTTTGATGGTGAATTGACTTCATGGTGAATTGTCTTGGAACCGTGTGTTTGGGGTGAGTTAACTGTTCATACAATAAAGAAGGCAGAACGTAGCATACGGGAGGCAGTGAGGGCTAGTGTACCAGACTGTGCTAAAGTGTCTCCACCTACGCCTGTGAACTGGCTCAGAACCGTGTGTTTGGAGTGAATGAGTCAACTGTTTGGACAATAAAGAAGGCAGAATGCAGCATATGGGAGGCATTGAGGGCTTGTGCACCAGACTGCTGAAGTGTCTCCATTTACGCCTGTGCTTGTCAGGTTTCAGTGTTAAATTTCTTACATTTTTGTTGTTTTTCATACTTTATGCTAGTTTATAAGGTGTATGTGGTGCATAAACAGTATTATTCAGATGTAATATACTTAGTAGACATGCGTAATTATGTGCACACAAGGGCAGAACATACACGCGAATTTACCACATACGCGAAGGGTCTGGGAATGTAACCCTCGCGTGAATTAAGGGCTTACCTGTATGTATATATATATATATATATATATATATATATATATATATATATACAGTGGAATTTCTCTCCTCCATCCTTCTTTCCATTCATCCTCTTCTGTCTTTCTCTCCTTCAGTCTTTCCTCGTCCTTCTGCCTACGGATAACTTTACACGCCCTCTTCTGTCTTACATTCCTTCATTCTTTCCTCTTCCATCTGCCTGTGGGTGACTCTGGACTGAGTGACATGCAAAATGGTTTCCTGTACACCAGGAAACCATTTACTACGCTGGGTGGTAACCATATAACCAAATTATGGCGCCTGGTGGTTGAGTGGATAATTATTGTGCTCCAATCGGATCGAGCCAGTGAAGGTTTATATCCGAGGAGTGGTGGGGGTTTATTGATCACTATATGCCACTCAGGGATGAGTGGGGCTGGTCACTCTCATCTTAAATGTCAGGACCAGCTGCCTAGCCCCGGGCTCCTATGCTCCTAATGGGGCAACGTAGGATTGGATTATTATTATTTATTTATTATTTTTTTTTTTATGTGCTCGACTCTGGTCATAGGCTTCTCAGCCTGCTCTCAAGGCCCAGTAGTCCTCCTACATATCGTACACCTCTACGTGTCACCACTTCGGCGCTAACACCCACCGTCCATATTGAATACATGCTAGGGCTGTCTCATACAGGACTGGTGTATTGGTATTAGCGGGGGTATTTTTACAACATGTCGGTGGGTCTTCTGGTAGATCAGTAAAGTCGCTGTAATGAAATTCAAATCCTTAAACTGTTCCTTGCCCCAGCAGGGATTTGAACCTGGGTCCGGTAGGACTGCAAGCCACCTCTCTACCGATTGAGCCACTGCCTCCCGCATAGAGGATAGAAATTTGAATTTCGATGCCAAATCACATTTTTCGATGCCCCCAGGGCCAGACTCCAACCAAAACAAGCAAAGATAATATTTTTGATGAGAACCAAAATGCTAGAAGTGAAGGAAAATGGACGAGTTTCCGGTCAAAATTTTTTTGAAGTTAGACACTTGTATGGGTAAAAGATACTCAGAAAATAACTATGTCAACCCTTATATCCAATAAAAATGTACAGAAACAGAAACGCGCTAAAATTAGCGGAAGTGTTTCTTGTTTAGCTCAACAGCTTGCCTTGGCAGACTTGTGCTTTGTATAAATATTAATTTAACATACAAATGGATTTATTTGCACTTTAAATCAGTATTTGTGCAAAATAGAAGTCTGTAAAAGCGTGTTGGTGATCTAAAAATACACGCTAACCTTAGCACATTTTTGCTCTGACTCCTAATATTCTATTAATAGTTAAATTAATCATAGTTTTTTTTTTTTTTTCTTTTTTACCGAATTTCAGATAATTAGGGGTATATGATCTTATATCGTGAAGAATATAACATTTTCACAACAGTAAAGACTGCATTCCAGCACTGGGAACTTCCGACGAGCAGCCAGCTACCACTGCTTTCATATACAGTTTTGTTATTGGCTGGTACACAGAGGAACAATATCCCTGGTGTGCTTTTGTCAGTGCACTTACACATTGGAATGAAACACTAGCAGCTATTCCTCTTGTCATTAGGCATTCTTGGAGGTCAGAAATAAGTACAATGTATGCAGGCTAAATGTAAACAAAGTAGACTATGCTGCCTCAGTGTGAGTAGTGACGTCACAACCAATCAGAGGCCGTTTCAGAGTCACGTGATTTTTCAGCTACTTTACCTATTATTTTTTCATGTTTCTGCACAATTTTTTGGGAAGTAATGGTTGACATAGTTCTTTTCTGCATATTTTTTACCAATACAAGTACTGTATCTTCAAAAAAATTTTGACTGGAAACTCGTTTATAACTTTAATTTTTATTTTCAATTTCACCTTTCTCTCTCTCTCTCTCTCTCTCTCTAACCGGAGAGAGACGGGAAGGAATGAAGGAGGAGAGAGAGAAAGAGGAGGGACCGATGTTATCATATCTCCTCCGTTTTTTTGTTTATTCGTTTATTCCAAGAGATGGACTGCTTCTGGCTTGATTGGACTTTTCCAGATGTATAAGAATTTAGTCCACTTGGCTCCTCAAGTCCAATAAAAGTGAATTCCGCTATATTGAAGTCCATTATATCGAGGTTTTACTGTATATATGTGTATATATATATATATATATATATATATATATATATATATATATATATGTACAGTCAAGTCGCCTATGGCATGCACTTCTGTGCCGCAGTTTTCTGTGACACGGCAAGGTGCTAGAACCAAAAAAACAAAAACAAACCACGCGCATAAAATACCTACCGGTATGGTGTGGGGGCGCAGCAAGGTTTGAAATGTGCTTCTCACCTCAGAACCCCCAACCCTATCCCTTCCACTTTATCATTATCGTCATCGGAGTTAGGTATGTTCAGTATTTTATGCCCTTAAAGCCCTTTATTATATATTGTTTAGTGTTTAATTTGTGTGTAATACATGCATTAACTGATTGCTTGATTGTGTGCTTGTGTATAGTGGGGGGAAATGAGGAAAAGTGGAGTGTAAAGGGGGACTTTGGGCAAATGTCCAGAACCAAATTCCATTTTTCCCATAGGTTTAATTATTTGTATGGCACAGGTCTGTGGCACGGGCATGACCCAGAACCAATTAGCCGCACCTTAGGCGACTTTGTATATACAGTAATCCCCGTAATATCCGGACGCCCAATTACCGGACATTTTCGTCCCGGGATCCAAAAAAAAAAAAAAAAAAAAAAAAAAAGACTTTTTTCCCACCCGTAATTTGAAATTGCCACGTGGCGCCGGACAGCTGTTACACCATGGTCCCTTCACCCCTTCCTTCCTCCCCCTTCCCCCCTTGCCTGTCAGGATTGCCATTTGTTTTTTTTCATTACCAAATGTGGGCCAATTTGGTAATGAAAAATTCGTTTGGTAATGAATCAGAATAATACAATACCAAACGGATTTTTCACATGTATGAGGATACACAGGATGGAGATGGTGGATTGTTTGCTCTCTCTGATAAATTTGGTAGCCTATATAGCATGATAATAATCAACATGCTGTTAGTTATAAGAAGAGTGATTACATGTATTTCCACTTGTGTATATAATTAGTGAAGAATAGATGCAAGCTTTACGAATTTGGTAATGAAAATTGAGGAGTATGGTAATGTGGCCGTTGTGATCTGGCAACTCTGTTACCCCGTCATCATCAACAGTCACAGCCTAACTCCGATCGAGAGCAGATGCTTATAGCAGTGCAAGCCACAGGTGCTCGTTTTTTGTGAATAAACAGTGAATAAACTGCAATACCTCACCACTAGAACACACGGGAATTTACAGTGTTGTGCAGTGTTGAGAAATTAGAATTTAGAGTGCAGAGGATTAACTGTGGACTGCAAACTGGCGATTCAAACCAGTCCAGGAGCCAGGGACTTGTTGTATGTACCCAGAATGTTTATTATTGTTTAAACTCACCTCTGAAACCTCATTTTATGGTTCTTTTGCATTTATTTCAGTCTTTTATGTCCCTTATTGGTGTGATTTGGGTCTTAAATAGGTGCAATGCATGTCCAGAGGGAGTTGTGTAGGTTTTTTCTGAGTTAGGGTCCATAAGTACAAGTCCAGGAGGCTGGGGCCCAATATCCGGACTGGACCACTTTCCGGACGTGCTTTTGGCTCAGTTACATCAGATATTGGGGGGATTACTGTATGTATATATATATATATATATATATATATATATATATATATATATATATATATATATATATATATATATATATATATATATATACTGTACACATATATTTATACTGTATATAGATTGATAGATAGATAGATACAGGTTGTCCTCTCCATAATGATGAGATGTGTTTGGGAAAACTCAACATTGAGCCAAGGTATCGTTAAACGGAGACGTTGTAACATAGAAAGTACTGTATAGGGATGTGTTTAAGAGCCTTGGGATTCCCCTCCCCCCTCCAACCAAGTCCAGAACTCACCCAGTTGAGTCCTAAAACAAGTTTCTGGCACACGTATGTCCCCAAATAGCTTTAACAGAAGCTAAACTAAGCCTAAAAGCAGTCTGTAATTCACCTAAACCCAAAAGTAAAATCTGAAAATCATCAATAATAAGTCTGGAAAAAAATCAGACTTAGTAAATTGTATCCCAGAATGACAGTATTCATCCACCTATGACTAAAACACATTAACATAAGTTTATAAACAGTTTATAAATCAACCTAAACACAAAATTTAAGTCTAAAATATCATCAGAATCAGTAAAAAATGAACAAAGAAACAAAACCCATCGCATAAGTGCGGACTGGCCATCGTCAGGCAGGAAAGGGTGTTAATTTTTTTACATTGCTAAGGTGGGGTATCATGTAAAGGGAGTTCGTATAATGGAGTATACCTGAGACATACCCCACTATACGATCTGCCACCATATGATACCCTGCTATTGTGATGTGAAAAACATGTATAACACCTTTCCCCCTCCTATCAAGCCAGTCCCCAGTTATCCGATGGGTTTTTACCGGATGTTTTCTTTTTTAGCCAATTTTTATTATATTTTAAAGTTAAATTTTGTGTTTATGTTGATTTATAAACTGTTTTTAGACTTAGATTAATGTATTTTACTCACAGGTGGGGTGAGCAATGTCATTTTGGTGTACAATTTTCTAAGCGTGATTTTTTTCTAGACTTATTTTTGATGATTTTCAGATTTTATTTTTGGGTTTTTGTGAGTTTTAGAGTTCTTTTAGTCTTAGTTTACCTTGTCTGAAACTTATTTGGGGGTTTAGGTGAGCTAGAAACTTGTTTTTGGACTCATTTAGTTAGGTTTTGGACTTGGTCGGGAGGGAATCCCAAAGATATGCAATGCATTACTATACTTTCTGTGTTACAATGTCCCTGATTAACAATACCCTGGCTTAGCGATGGGTTTTCCCAAATGCATCCCATAATGAGGACGGCCTGTAGTTTAAAGAGAATCTTTGAAAAAATAAGTCATATAAATATTCAGTTTCTGTTCCGTCCAGCACGAGACTTGGCAGTGAAGCAGAATGAAGGAAAGACAATAATGTACACAGCATATGGGTCAGAATGGCGGCAATTTGGCAACCCTCGCAAGCCACGTCCCCTTTCCTCTGTGGTGCTGGACGTTGGGGTGTCGGAGAGGATTGTGAAGGATGTACAAGACTTTATGGACAACCCAGAATGGTATTCCAGTAGAGGCAAGTTTATTTGCAAGGCTTTGTGGACTACCTAAAATGGTGCTGTAGTAGAGCCAAGTTACCCTAATGCCAGTTGGTACCCAGTTAAATAGACCATACATCTATTAACTCATAACTGTCATCATTATCACTACTAGCCAAGCTCATTTATCTACTGTCGCCAGTCAGTAAGGTTGGTTCCTACACATCCTTAGGTGAGAGCAGAATACCAAAAAATGCAAGAGAACTCACAGGCATACCATCCAAGTGAAGAAAAATTTGATTAGTTTGTCATTAGTTTAATTTGTCACATACCTCTGCTGCTTGAAGTTATTTATTTGTCATTTGTATTTTCCTTGTTTTGCCATTATCCTTTTACAGTATTAGGTGTATTTTTGCTTGTTACTTTCTGTCTTGGTTCTCTCATTGTATGCTACTAATGTCCTTAGCAGTTAACATGAAAGATTGTTCTCTGTATATCCACCCATCATGCCGTCCATTTTTGGGTTGGTTAATTGATGGATATGCTGGTACTGAGAATGGACGGATATGTGCTTATCATTTAGTAGCAATTATGTGAACTGGAAACCCTAATCACCCAACAGAAATGAGTTTTTGTGGGCTCTATCTGGTTTGAGTGCCATAACTCGCTCGAGCACCAAGTTTTAAAAACTGTAAACGCAACAGGACTGATGCAATACAGTCGTACACAGCACAAAGACCACCCGCCCCCTTTGATTTCTTGGTATGCATCTGAGAACTGCCCCATTAAGGGGAAAGCATATATATGGGACAGTATATAAATCTCTCTCCCTCTCCCTCCAGGTATACCCTACCGACGTGGGTACCTTCTGCACGGGCCTCCCGGATGTGGAAAGAGTTCTTTCATTACTGCACTTGCTGGTCACCTTCAGCTGGGCATCTGTGTCCTCAACCTCAGTGAGCGAGGACTTACAGATGACAGGCTTAATCATCTTTTAGCTCTAGCACCAGAGGTATGGATTGGATCATTATTGTTTTTGATGGTAGTAGGGGGTAAGAGAGAGGTTTGTGGTGAAAATCATACACATACAAGCAGTCATCATTTAAAGTTGTTTCACTGAGACTTTCATTATGTACCTATTGATGAATTACTGTATTTCGCGGCATATTAGACGCTGCAGTGTGAAAGACGCACCCTAATTCTGAAAGGGCAGTTCTGAGAAAAAAGTATGTCTTGACCAAGACTACAGAAAGGTTGCTTGATATGAGTATTTTTCACTTACATACACATTCTTCTTTCAGAATCTCTATTCAGTACTGTATATCTATCTTTGGTTTCTTTATTTTTATGTAAAAGAAGGGTACAAGACAAGAAAGCAGACAACCCCTTCCTTACATAATGTTATTGTGTTCCATGACACCATCTTAACACTTTATGAAGTCCACCTTTCAGAATCTCTATTCAGTACTGTATATGTTTGATGTCTTTTTTTTTTATGTAAAAGAAGGGTACAAGACAAGAAAACAAATAAACAACCCCCTTCTTACAAAAAGATACTTTGTACTACGACGCCATGTTAACACTACCAGTTTGTTTATGTAGTCTGAACTGTCCGATTCCTTTTGTACAAAAAGTTTAGACGTGATGTTCATCTCCATTAAAGTAGAGCAAATATGTACCAGTATATAGAGATAAGTATTATTTTTCGTGAAATGAACTTAAAAAAACAAAACTTAGTATAACCTGTTCTTTCATTCATTTAACAAAATACATAGGCCATTAAATGAAGGAATACACTATATCTCCAAATCAAATGCTTGCATGTTTTCAAATGCTTGCATGTACGGAATATTACAATCACAGACAACACAAACAAATTTTCAAAAATCAGTTACACGGAATGTTTACAGTATTTTATTTACCCTAAAAGTACCCCATACTAGTCAGATTTGTAGCCCACACCTTTGGTGTTAAGGTATACTGTAACTTGTTCCTGTTGTCTCATTACCTACAGACAATACACTCACTTCCTAAACTGAATAAATATCCTTAAACAAACCAAATGAAATACGACAAGAGTCTTATCTGCTCAGCAAACGTGCTCCTGAACACTTCGTTGCCATCATTAATGATGCACTCACTAATGTCTGAATACCTCCACAATAATAATAATAATAATAATAATAAAATAAATATAGCCCTTGTATGTACACACTAAACAAAGAGCAAATTAAAATGTTTTACAACAGAAGTTCAATGTGGCGAAGTTGTTGGGAGGTTACAGCTGTCTCTACCCTCTTCTCAATAACACTCCCTCACTGACAATGCTGCTTGCCTCGCAGCATAAAAAATTAACAAAACATTCTTAACAGTTCACAGTTACTAAAAACAGCCATTCACCTCAAAACATATCGATTTTAGTGAAAACGTTTAAACATTCATTTTTATGCCTTCATAACACTGTTGTCTCCCAGTTGCAGCCCCATTATCAAATAGCAGAACATAATTATGCATTGTAAATGCCAAGGTGAATATCAGATAGAGAACCAGATAAATAAATTATAGATAGATAGGGACCGAGACATTCATTCTACCACCCAGCTCCCCTACACACAATACTTACACAAAATCCAATGTCCCTACCTCCATTTTCTGCTAGTTTCAGCCGAAAGGTTAGGTAAGCAAAGAAAATCCTTCTTATCCTGTTTTATTCTAACAGTTTCATCAGAGGAGCTGCCAAGCATGAGCTAACCAGCCTACTGCAATTATTCTCTTATTATTGCTAATGTAAACGTTTTTACTGAGTACAAGCGATTAGCGAAATTTTTAAAACTAGGGGCAATTGATTCAGCCCACACTAACCTCTTCAGTGCACGATGTTTCCTGAACTGAATAAAACCATCTGGTGAGCATAAATAAAGTACCCTGCAAAATATGGATTGAAGGGCTATGATAAGAGGTTTGTCACTGTGCCCCTAACTGAACTTTTCCCACTCCTCCGTCATTAAGTACACCCACTCTACACTCAAACCCACACCCAGACATACACGCATTGGGTTGCATTCACTTTTTACTGATTATGATAGCTTTTTGCTAGGGTAGCAAAGGCAGAGGGCAAACAGATCTATCACTCTGATCAGCAGAGAGGGTGAATGGGATCGATTGCTCTTATCGCTTTGTCAGTTGTGAATACAACAAAAATGGTGGACGTTGCAATGAATGCCCATCTGGCCATGTGGCACAGCTGATTTCAGATATTGCATTATCTACTCAGTTAATTTTATCCCATTTTCATAACATAGTACTGTAAGTGGCTGATCCCTGATTCAACACTGCTAAAGTAAGCCAGTCACTGCTGAAAAACACTATGTAGCTGTAATTTCATGCAGTACTGTTTAATGTTACAATAAATTTTCCTGCTTTTCTCGACCGGTAATATAAGACTGTTTCCTTTTACAATACTCTAGTCTTGCCATCCATCCATCCATCATCCAATCCTACGTTGCCCCATGAGGAGCGTAGGAGCCCAGGGCTAGGCAGTTGGTCCTGACATTTAAGATGAGGGTGACCAACCTCATTCATCCCTGAGTGGCATTACGTGAGCAATAAACCCCAACCACCCCTTGGATATAAACCTTCATTGGCTCAATCCGATTGGAGCACAATAACTACCCACTAAACCACAAGGCGCCAAAATTTGGTTATATGGTTACCACCCAGCGTAGTAAATAGTTTCCTGGTGTACAGGAAACCATTTGGCTTGTCACTCAGTGTAGAGTCACCCATAGGCAGAAGGAAGAGGAAAGAATCATGAAACAAAATACCTGTGTGAGAAGCCAGCCTAACATGGGGTGATCGAATTTCCATATCGCTAGGCTCGAGACTGCTAAATTGCTAAACCGCAAATAATGCTGTAATTTCAGGAAGTATTATTTAATGTTGCAACTGTTTTCCCCATTTTTACTAACAGTAATATAAGACTACTTCCTTCTATGATACTCTTGTATTGAGTTAAACAAAATATCAGTAAGAGAAGCCAGCCTAACAAGGGTTATTGAATTTCCATGTGAGACAGACATCTGTTACAGTGACTCAAGTGATGCTAGCCAAAATCTCCAATATGATTCCCTTGCTAGTTAGTGAGTGGATGGCAAGTGAAGAGATCATGATTGCCTTTCTAAAGCTTAGTAGGGAGTTCACAGTGATCATGCTAACTTCCGATTAGGTGAACGCAAGGTGCTAAATTGCTAAAATGCTGTAATTTCAGGCAGTATTGTTTAATGTTGCAACTTTTTCACGTTTTTCACTAACAGTAATATAAGACTAGTTCTTTCTATGATATTTTTGCTCAAATGAAACAAAATATCAGGATGAGAAGCCAGCCTAACAAGGGTTATTGAATTTCCATACGTGACAGACGTTTATGATAATGCCTGGAACCACTGTCTGACTCACTTCTTCGTCATTTCTGCAACATTCGCGGCCTTTCCTCTAACTTTCGCTCTGTTGAGCACCACCTCTCCTTCTCTAAACCTCACCTTCTTTTTCTAACTGAGACTCAGCTGTCTGAGGCAACTGACAGCAGACTCTTTTCTGTATCCTCTTACTTTCTCTATACTCATTTCAAAGCCAGAGGTGGCTGTTGTGTATACAGTCGACACTCTGTCCTCGCGGTTCCTCTGTTTGCGGTTTCGATTGTTTGCAGTTTGTCACCAGGGAAACCAAATCACCTTTTTTGAAGTCCAGAGAAAAGTGGAAACACATTCAAATCACGCGCCACACTCTGCATACCGCCCGCAGCGCCACCCGCGCCACCCCCACATTGTTTTGAATCTCTCACGGCAGGCTCTCTCATTCTCAGGTTCCAAGATAATTTGCCGTCAAGTCCATTCTCCGTCAGACAATTTACCGTCAAAACATGGACGATTCCCCGTCATTCTATAAATATACTTATTTTTGAATAATTAATACTTTAATAACTAATTTTCAGGGGGATCTATCAAAGTCTATGTTCATTCAATAGCATAGGCTTTGGATATCATTTATAAGTTGCACTTCTAGCCAATAATTAACTTGTTTCTACTTCGCCGTAGTCGACTTTGAATTATATTCTAGCGTCACTTGTAGCTGTCTTCATTAATTTTCATTGGTACTACAACATCCTGGGTATATTTTAAAACAACTCTGAAGAGGTACAAGTATATATTCATCTCAAATGACAATATCCAACGTGTTATTCTGATTGGCCATAGCGGACGCAAACCGTGGGGAAAGATATGGCTGAGCCTCAACAGATGTCACTACATTTATTATAAAAACAATAAACCACCACCACTTTTAAAACTCGTATATTTGAAAGACTATTATAGTATGTAAATAAATGATGGGGAATCGTCCTGATGGCAAAAAGCCCTGACGGCGAATTGTCTTGTTATTGTTGTGGCTGCAAATTGACTTGATGGGAAATTGTCCCGAAACCCATTCTCACTGTGACCATGCTTGTGTGTGCTTGTACTTGCTGATCTCTCCGTGACACCATCATTTTATCTACCATGGGCCCTAAGAGAGCAGCCAAGACATCTCCTGAAGGCACCCCAAAGTGCCAGAAGAAGATAATGACCCTGCTGGAGAAGGTAGAATTGCTGGACAAGTTACGGGAGGGAAAATCCTGGTAACGGTGGTGGAGGGTGAGAGTGTAGCTGTGACGAGCAGTGTGAGCGGCCATCCACCTACGCAATTAAACAATGTTTTTCATACTTTAACTATAAATAAAGTGTTTATTGACATATACACAGGGGTTTTCTTTCATTAAAGAAGGAAATAGGGGGGCTAGGGGTGTTTTTAAGGGGGCACCAATTTTACATGGATTTTCGATCTTCGCGGGGGTCTCAGGTCCCTAACCCCCGCAAAGACAGAGGGTCCACTGTACATACGCAACGACTTATCTTGCTCTCGTGTCCCTGAATCCAATTCTTCTGAATTCTCTACACTCTAGCTTCGGCTTTCTTGTCATTCTCTGACTAAATATATCTGCTCTGTTTACTTATCTCCTGATTCTACTGGCTATCAAAAATTCTCTGACTATCTTACGTCTGCGATGGAACACATTCTATCCATTTCTCCTTTCTCTGAAATCTCCATTCTAGGAGATTTCAATGTTCACCATCACCTTTGGCTCTCCTCTCCTTTCACTGATCCATCTGGTGAACAAGCCTACACCTTTTGTATCCTTAATGACCTAGAGCAGCTTGTACAGCACCCTACCGATATCCCTGACCACCTTGGAGAGACCTCCAACATACTTGACCCCTTCCTTACAACTAATCCTTCTGCTTACACTGTTAATCTTTTCTTTCCGTTGGGCTCCTCCGATCACAACCTTATCACCTTAACCTGTCCTATTGCTCCGGTACGGCCTGTGGACCCTCCAAAGAAACATCGTCTGTGGCACTTTGGAGCTGCGGATTGGGAGGCCCTCAGGCAGTACTTCTTTGATTTTCCCTTGCATGATTATTGCTTCCATGGCCGGGAGCCATCTGAGTGTGCCTTGCGCATTACAGAAGTCATTCTCTCGGGCATGGAAGCATACATTCCTTTCTCATATCCTTTGACTAATACAAGAAAGCCTCGGTTTAATCACGCTTGTTCTAATGCTGTCCGCAACAAGGAGAGGACCTATAAAAGATACCGGAACCAACCCACCCCTGAATCATATCTTATATACGTTTCTGCCCGGAATCATGCTAAGTCTGTTCTTCGCTCTGCTAAAAATAATTTCATCTGTACTAAATGATCTCAACTCTCCAACTCGAATTCTTCCCGCTCCTTCTGGCACCTTGCCAAAAACCTTTCTAACAACTTTACCTCACCATCCTTCCCTCCTCTTTTCTACTCTGATAGCTCTGTAGCTATTTCTTCTACTGATAAAGCAGATTTCTTCTCTCAGACTTTCTCCTCCAGCTCCACCTTAGACGATTCCGGTGCTGTTCCTCCATCACTTCCCCCCTCTGACTTCCTCATGGCTGACGTTAAAATTTCATCAGCTGATGTGTTTTCTGCCATCACAGGCCTCAATACTAATAAGGCATATGGGCCTGATGGAGTCCCTCCTGTTGTTCTCAAGAACTGTGCTTCTGTGCTTACACCCTGCCTAGGCAAACTCTTTCGCCTTTGTCTGTCAACTTGTACCTTTCCTTCTTGCTGGAAGTTTGCTCTCATTCAGCCAGTCTCAAAGACGGGTGACCATTCCCAACCCTCTAACTATCATCCAATTGCTTTAACATCCTGTATCTCAAAAGGATTCGAGTCAGTTCTTAATTGAAAAATTTTAAAGAATCTTTCCTATCACAACCTTCTTTCTGATCGTCAGTATGGGTTCCGTCAGGGACGCTCCACTGGTGATCTCGCCTACCATTCAGACTCTTGGTCATCCTCCTTTCGGGACTTTGGCGAAAACTTTGCCATTGCACTTGACATCTCAAAGGCTTTTGATCGAGTCTGGCATAAATCTTTAATTTCCAGACTGCCCTCTTACGGTTTCTATCCTTCTATCTGTGCCTTCATCTCTAACTTTCTTTCTGATCGATCTATAGCTGCTGTTGTAGACGGCCATCGTTCTTCTCCTAGATCTATCAACAGTGGTGTTCCTCAGGGCTCTGTCTTATCACCAACTCTCTTCCTTTTATTCATCAATGACCTGTACATCTAACCTATCCACTCATGCTGATGACTCCATCCTTCACCTTTCCATTTGGTTCCCGCAACGTCCATCTCAGCAGTTACTTCGACAAACAAGGGATGAGGCTGTGGCACACCTAATGTCTGACTTGGCTCGTATCTCTGACTGGGGGAAAAATGATCTGTTTGTTTTTAATGTGTCAAAGACTCAGTTTTTACACCTATCAACCTGACAAAATCTGCCACAGGTATACCCACTAATGTTTAATAATATTCAGCTTAATCCTGCATCATCCTTGAACATGCTTGGGGTTTCATTTACTCTGGACTTATCTTGGAAAGATCATATTACATCTCTTGTAAAATCTGCTTCCAAGAGATTGAGTGTGCTAAGCCGACTCCATTCCTTCTTTACAGACTCAGTTTTTACACCTATCAACCTGACAAAATCTGCCACAGGTATACCCACTAATGTTTAATAATATTCAGCTTAATCCTGCATCATCCTTGAACATGCTTGGGGTTTCATTTACTCTGGACTTATCTTGGAAAGATCATATTACATCTCTTGTAAAATCTGCTTCCAAGAGATTAAGTGTGCTAAGCCAACTCCATTCCTTCTTTACCCCTGCACAATTGTTGACTCTATACACGGGTTTTATCCGCCCCTATGTGGAGTACAACTCTCGTGTGGGGAGGCTTCCCACATACAGCTCTTCTCAGTAGGGTGGAGTCAAAGGCTTTTCATCTTATTAACTCTCCTCCTCTTACTGACTCTCTTCAACCTCTGTCTCTTCACCGTACTTTTGCATCTTTATCTCTTTTCTATCGCAGCTTCACTGGTTACTGCTCCTCTGAACTGTCTGCATGCATTCCTCCACCTCTGCGACGGGCACGTAGCACCCGTCTAGCAGGAAACTCTCATCCCTTTTCTGTCCAACTCTCCAATGCAAGAGTTAACTGTTACTTTCAGTCCTTCATTTATGCAACAGGTCAGCTCTGGAACTGTCTCCCTCTGTCTGTATTTCCTGCTTCCTATGATTTCCAGTCTTTCAAACAGTGTGTCCTGGCATCTCGAAATGATTGGATCTTGAATTTGGCTCTCTCTTGTATTTTGTTTGTCTCTTGGAAGCAACAGCTTTGTGGGCTCGTGGCCTTTGGTTCCTTCTTCCTCACATTAAAAAAAATAAATAAAGTTATGCTACCCAACATCTCCAAATATGATTCCCTTGCTAGTTACTGAGTGGATGACAAAGTGATCATGACTGCATTTCAGAAGGTTAGCAGGGAGTTCACCAGTGATCATGTTAGCCTGCTAAAGCAGGGTGTATGCTAGATGCTAAAGTGCTAAACTGCTATACCAGTAAACCCCCAGACCGTCACGTGGTCAGTTGTAAACAAAACTTGAATCTGCTCTTGAACTTGGGTGTTTCTAATCGTAAAATCTGAGTATATATACAAGTGAATATAACTTTTTACAGTAAATCAAAGGTCTTTATACTCTAGAAAATACTTGACTGCCAAGCTGAGATGATGATCTGTATAAGAGATTCTTCTAAATGGACCCAAGCAAACCTGTCTTAGTTTGGCCTCCAGGACGAATAGGGATATTTGAAGGTAATTTTGAGACAAAAAAGTGCGTCTTACACCCCATGAAATTCGTTTTCGTTTTCATTTTCGTTTTTAAAGGCTCCAACAAGCTTGCATGTGTCGGCCTTGGTCACCTAATGGCGGCTCTCCACGCTGCACGATCCATTGCAGCCTCCCTGTTCAGTCCCTTAACCCTAAGGTCACACCTAATGACCTCGTCCCATGTCTTTCTCGGTCTACCCCTCATAACCCCACCCCCAATATTAACACTTCTCACCTTCCTCACCCAGTTATCATCCCCCATCCTCTCCACATGTCCAAACCACCTCAATCTACCTCTCCTCATCACAACACCAATACACTCCAGTCCCATCCTACCTCTCAACTCTTCCATTGTAAACCCAGCCCCTCCAGGCCTTGGACGCAGGGACGCACTGCACATCCACCTAATCATTGTCATTTCTGTACGTCTGAGCCGGCGAATGTCTTCCTCCTTCACTGCCCAGGTCTCACTGCCATACAGCATCACACTCCTAAC
Organism: Coenobita brevimanus; assembly: GCF_032717465.1. Taxonomy (NCBI): domain Eukaryota; kingdom Metazoa; phylum Arthropoda; class Malacostraca; order Decapoda; family Coenobitidae; genus Coenobita; species Coenobita brevimanus. The sequence continues at coordinate 36,433,674 of NC_137063.1, forward strand.
ACATGCTGCATACAAAGACCCCTTAGCACGTAGGGAGAGCCCTCTCAATGTCAGGAGAGGCAAGAGCTCCCTGAACTTCTTCCAACCACTTCTCACCCTAGCCACAGAGCTAGCTCCAGCCCCACCTCCAGCACACAACATGTCTCCCAAATAACAAAACTCTTCCACACACTCAAGAGATTCACCAGCAAGTTCAATCCTTTCACGTCTGACGATCTCCACCTGCTCACCCCGGCAAGCCGTACACATAAAATCAGCATTATCTCGCAGTCTACCTCTGATACCACTACATCTCTTATGCACCCATTTATACGACTTATTTTTCAGTTAGAAGGTTCGTGACTTTTTATAAACTTGTATTGTAGTTTTAAAAAACTGGTTATTTTACTTTTTTTTTTTTTTTTTTGAAAACTTGTTTTTTTTACTCCTTAATCTTGAACAAAAAGAATGTCTTATAAAAATCTGTTTTCACTTTAAGCAGCGTTTTGCCTGCACATGTACTAGATTTTAAGTGAGAACTGACTGTATTTGTTTTGGTTTTCATATAGTTCTTTATTGTGTTGAAAAAGTGGGATAAGATGATGGCAGGAGAGAATAACAAAGGTATACATGAGAAATAGCACCTTAAATCCACAGACATTATCTTTTGAGTATGTGATGGTATTAATGGTATTTTTTTCAGAACACCATCATTTTGTTGGAAGATGTAGATTCAGCCTTTGCCAGCAGGGAGGAGACAGCTGAGAGTGAGTACTGTTTGTAGTGGTTGTGAAAGTAGTTTATGTATCCACCATATATTAGTTGTGGGAGTGAGAGAGTAGACCCCCTCTTCTTGTATGTTGCTGCTGTTGTTACTTAATCCCAGTCTGTCTTGCCAGGCAGACCTGTTGATCACAGGTAAGAAACTACTTCTGTGGGACCATCATACATTACAGGCACGGTACAGTACATGCACTGTGAAGGGATCGGGCATCCCCTTGTAGACAGCACCTCACCTGAGTCAGACTAGAGTTCTTCCTACAGTGAGGTGCAAGGAAATATGAGGTTTGGCTTTTGGGTAGATGCCACAGCTGCCCTTCTAAACTGCACAGTTCTGCTATGTGTAGGTTCCTTATCAGTGCCTCTTGTATTTATGTAAGGAGGAGGATAAAACTTCAATGACCACTACATCTGATGCAAACAGTCTTGTATACAACTCATATGACACAGATTTGGGAATGTAATGGGAACTTCCACCTGCAATTCATGTCCATAGTCTTGCTGTGGAGCTTCCCAGCCCTTGTGAGCATGAGACTGGGATGATGTATCAGTCTGTTTTACTTTAATAGTGTTTATCATGATCATCATTATCATCATCCGGACCTTCTTTCCCTCCCCAAGGCAGGGTGAGAAGTAGCAATGTCCAGACAGCCCAAGTTTGCCCAATCCAATGGGCCACGCTTCCATTCACTCATCATTGAAGCCCCCAGAATCCTGGCTGTCTGATACACCAAAAACATTCACCACATTCTGTAGCTTCACATAAATGTATCCGATAGAGTCAGTTGGAAAGCTGTCACATTAACCCGCGGCGTCCCGTCAACGTTCTTTAACGTCCACACGTTTTGTCACTGCCAATCTCGTCAATGTACATAAATGCGAAAAAATTGCAAGGTCCCTAATTTGCACAATTTTCAATTTTCGCGAGTGATTTTTGGTACGTATACACGTGACACCTTCCTCTACAAGATCCCAGGCAGGGACAATGCCTTACCCAGCATGACCTCCCCCCCCCCTGCATGCCATTATCTCAGCAATTCACCTGTTATCAGTGACCTGGCCAGTATAGCCATGTCATGCCACGGTACGAAATTCAGGGCCAGAGTGATTCCCCAATCAATGACAATGTGGAGGACAAACTTTACATGACATTAGAGGAAGAAACAGTTAGAAATGATGATCAGGTAATGTGGCAAAAAAAGGTCAGGGATTAGTGAGTGAAACAATGCTTATAATGCCTATATTACTGCTTGAAAACCGGTATACTCTCGTACTACATATAAATTCGTACCAAGTAAATAAATAAATACGGTTTATGAGTGGTGTGAAATAGTTATCCTCCCATAGAACTCGTTTTCTTTGGTGCCAGCCTGATAGAAAACCCAGTAAGGTAAGGAGGTACTCCTACCTATATGGAGTATTTTAAACCTCAGGTGAGCGATTTCTCTATGAATTTTCAATGTTTCTCACCAAAAGCAAAGGTTTGAGCCAAAAAAAAATTTTCTTGAAATGGTCGGGATTGGGGGGAGTCAGTGGTGGAAAAGTGGTTGGGATGGGGCGGGTTAAAAAAGGGTGCCAAATTCCTCATCATGCACTTCTTCTCACAATATTCATCCAGCCATCTCAGTCTTTTGTCAGTCCCCTAGCCTCACCAACTTCCATATCTCTCATCCTCACATACTCATCCACCATATCTTCTCCTTGGCCTGCCTTGCCTTTGCCCTCCTTCAGATTCGCACAGATATACCTTTTTCGCCACTCTTGTTATTCATTCTCTCCACATGACCATACCATCTCAGTACACTTTCTTTGAATCTGGTATCCACAGACTTCCTCACTGCACATCTTTCACAAATCACATTATTTTGTATCCTGTCCACTCTCTGTACTCCACATACATTCCTCAACAGTCCCATCTCCACCGCTTTCTCTTGACATTTCATTTTCATGCCACACCATAGTGTAACATCCATATGTTAAAGGTGGCACTAACACTCCTTCATGTAAGCCTCATGCAGCTACAACACTCAAGCCTCTGTTTCATATCAAGGCCTTCATTGCACCAGCTACTTTACTTTGTTAGTGTTACATCTTCAAAATCTCTAGTTATGAAGGAAATTTAGTTTCTGCATTTACATACTGTGTTCCCATTGCTGGCTGTCAGGAAGAACCATTGTTTAATAGGAAGGTTTATATCCTTGCTAGTGACCATTGTCTCTCTCTCCTGATGAGTTGACTTGTTTTCTTGCCTTGGCATTGAACACCTGTCCAAGCAGAGGAATGGGGCTTTGGTTTCATACAAGCAGTGAACTGTCCCCATTTTTAATCATACCTAAATTATCTAAAGGCTTAGTGTTTTACCTATTCTATCTATCTATCTATTGCCAGACACCACAATCCCGCAAAGGGTGGCCATTTGACACTGAATTAGTTGTTTTACAGGGAGGGGCACCAACCCTCCACCAACCCACTTGTTGACACGTAGGGAGCACGTATGGTTTGGTTATATGGTTACCACCCAGCATTGTAAATGGTTTCTTGGCTTACAGGAAACCATTTGGCTTGTCACTCAATGTAAAGCCACCTGTAAAGGAAAGAAAAGGAATAAGAAGTGACAGGAAAGATGGGAGAAATAGGAAGAGAGGAGGGCAGGCACAGAAAAAGAGTGATAAAAGCTAAGGAAGTAGGCAGCACTACATCAAGTGAGTGTTTTACCTGACGTCTTATATTGTTGAGCTGCAGTGGTGCTGAATGATCACTGTTGATTCTTCCCTTCCTGCTGTCTCCCCTGGTAGTAATAGTGCTCTGTGCCCAGCAAAGGGTAAGAAACTGGTCAACAGTGAGGGGTATGGAGCAAGAGAAAACTGGATAATGAGGAGCTCTGAAGAGTAAGTTCACCTTCTAAAACTCTGAAAGGTACTACCATGGGAGAAGTGTGGGTCCAAAAGCCCAGTAGCTGGTTTTGCACAGCACTACCTTCTTGAGTCCCATGTTGTTTATCATGGTACTTGAAGCCCTTTCACGTGACTTTAGAAACGGACTCCCGTGGGAGTTGTTGTATGCTGATGATTTGGTGTTGATTGCAGAGAATGAAAGGGAGGCGGAGGAAAGGTTTAGGAAGTGGAGAGATGGTATGGGGCAAAAGGGTTTAAGGGTAAATGCAGATAAAACAAAAGTGATGATATCTAGGGTTGGTGGCGGTACTGTCAAAGACGAGGGAGAGTGGCCATGTGCAGTTTGCCACAAGGGCGTGGGAAGTAATTCCATCTTGTGCGGTGTGTGTGATAAATGGGTGCATAAGAGATGTAGTGGTATCAGAGGTAGACTGCGAGATAATGCTGATTTTATGTGTACGGCGTGCCGGGGTGAGCAGGTGGAGATCGTCAGACGTGAAAGAATTGAACTTGCTGGTGAATCTCTTGAGTGTGTGGAAGAGTTTTGTTATTTAGGAGACATGTTGTGTGCTGGAGGTGGGGCTGGAGCTAGCTCTGTGGCTAGGGTGAGAAGTGGTTGGAAGAAGTTCAGGGAGCTCTTGCCTCTCCTGACATTGAGGGGGCTCTCCCTACGTGCTAAGGGGTCTTTGTATGCAGCGTGTGTTAGGAGTGTAATGCTGTATGGCAGTGAGACCTGGGCAGTGAAGGAGGAAGACATTCGCCGGCTCAGACGTACAGAAATGACAATGATTAGGTGGATGTGCAGTGCATCCCTGCGTCCAAGGCCTGGAGGGGCTGGGTTTACAATGGAAGAGTTGAGAGGTAGGATGGGACTGGAGTGTATTGGTGTTGTGATGAGGAGAGGTAGATTGAGGTGGTTTGGACATGTGGAGAGGATGGGGGATGATAATTGGGTGAGGAAGGTGAGAAGTGTTAATATTGGGGGTGGGGTTATGAGGGGTAGACCGAGAAAGACGTGGGACGAGGTCATTAAGTGTGACCTTAGGGTTAAGGGACTGAACAGAGAGGCTGCAATGGATCGTGCAGCATGGAGAGCCGCCATTAGGTGACCAAGGCCGACACATGCAAGCATGTTGGAGCCTTTAAAAACGAAAACGAACGAACGAAAACTACCAGGTGGGGAACCTGATTACTTGTACAGAGTCCAGACTGAGACTATTACACATATGTATCTCTTCTACACAATTACAACCTGTTCCCTGGGGTAAGCCGAATTCATTAGTCATAGATGGGAGCCGTCTTCAGTGAGTCTTTTCACTGAGGGTCACTGAAAATTCAGGGCAAGGTAGTAGTAGTAGTAGTTGTTCCCTAGGCAGTCTGGCCGAACAGCCCCGAGTCCCTTAGGAGGGCCATGGCCGAGACCGGGCTTTCCCACAGAGCTCTCAAAGAGTGTATGTTGTGTTGTTGCCATAGGTGATTGTGTGCAATGCAGTCTTCAATAATGTGCTTAATAGTGTGGGGTGCTGTGTTGCATCCTGGACAGGCATCAGCGACGGACTCATCCAGCCTCTTCTGGTAGCTCAAGAGGGCCGGATGGTGCCCACATCTCAGCCTGGCCAGGTGGACCCTGTCCTCACGAGGGAGATAGGATTCAGAAGGGCGGATGTCAGGAGGCCATGCATGCAGCTGTGTTTTCGTTTTTAAAGGCTCCAACATGCTAGCATGTGTCGGCCTTGGTCACCCAATGGCGGCTCTCCACGCTGCACGATCCATGGCAGCCTCCCTGTTCAGTCCCTTAACCCTGAGGTCACACTTAGTGACCTCGTCCCATGTCTTCCTCGGTCTACCCCTCATAACCCCACCCCCAATATTAACACTTCTCACCTTCCTCACCCAATTTTCATCCCCCATCCTCTCCACATGTCCAAACCATCTCAATCTACCTCTCCTCATCACAACACCAATACACTCCAGTCCCATCCTACCTCTCAACTCTTCCATCGTAAACCCAGCCCCTCCAGGCCTTGGATGCAGGGATGCACTGCACATCCACCTAATCATTGTCATTTCTGTACATCTGAGCCAGCGAATATCTTCCTCCTTCACTGCCCAGGTCTCACTTTCATACAGCATTACGTTCCTAACACATGTTGCATACAAAGACCCCTTAGCAAGTAGGGAGAGTCCTCTCAATGTCAGGAGAGGCAAGAGTTCCCTGAACTTCTTCGAACCACTTCTCACCCTAGCCACAGAGCTAGCTCTAGCCCCACCTCCAGCATACAACATGTCTCCCAAATAACAAAACTCTTCCACACACTCAAGAGATTCACCAGCAAGATCAATCCTTTCACGGCTGACAATCTCCACCTGCTCACCCCGACACGCCGTACACATAAAATCAGCATTATCTCGCAGTCTACCTCTGATACCACTACATCTCTTGTGCACCCATTTATCACACACACCGCACAAGATGGAATTACTTCCCACGCCCTTGTGGCAAACTGCACATGGCCACTCTCCCTTGTCTTTGACAGTACCGCCACCAACCCTAGATTTCATCACTTTTCTTTTATCTGCATTTACCCTTAAACCCTTATGCCCCATACCATGTCTCCACTTCCTAAACCTTTCCTCCCCCTCCCTTTCGTTCTCTGCAATCAACACCAAATCATCAGCATACAACAACTCCCGCGGGAGTCCGTCTCTAAACTCACGTGAAAGGGCTTCAAGTACCATGATATACAACATGGGACTCAAGACTGACCCCTGATGCACACCAACATTCATGGAAAACTTATCACTCAAATCTCCATTCACTCTTATCTGGGTGTGAGCACCCACATACATAGCCATAACCACCCTAACCAGCCACTCCTCCAAGCCAAGCTTTCTCATTGCCCACTTCACCACCTCTCTAGGGACTCTGTCAAAGGCCTTTTCCAAATCAACAAAAACAAAATAAAGATCCCTTCTCCTACCAATATATTTTTCCTGATGCTGCCAAACAGTGAATATAGCATCAGTGGTCCCCCTACCTGGCATAAACCCAAACTGCATCTCATCAATTTTCAATCTGTCGCTAATCATACCTTCTAAAACTCTCTCCATTACCTTCATTATCTGATTTAAAAGCTTTATACCTCTATAATTTCCTCTTTCCAGGGCATCACCCTTCCCTTTATACACATTTACAATTACACTCTTCAGCCAATCATCTGGGACAACACATTCATAAATAATCCTATTAATCAGGTCAGTGACTAAACTCACCCCTATATCGCCTGAGGCCTTCAACATTTCGGCAGGCAACCCAGACACACCTGCTGCCCTCCCCACCCTCAACCTGCCTATTGCCTCACTCACAGTAGCAGTATCAATCAAAGGCCAAGGGCCAGACACTGGATCTGCTGGCTCCAAACCTTCCCTGTCCCAGTCAAACTCCTCATTCAACAACTGGTTATAATGCTCTCTCCATGCATCTTTAATATCCTCACCCTTCACCACTACCCTTCCTTCATCATTCTTCACACACTGCTCACCTATAATATCCCGATTATCCCTCTTCACGTGACCTGCCACCCTAAATATATTTTTCCTTTCCCCATGATTTAGGTTATCAAGTAAAAGTCTCTGTGACTCAGACTTTGCCCTGTATAGCTCTCTTCTAGCCCTACGCTTGGCAGCCAAAAATTCCTCTTTGCTACCACCCTTCTTCCATTCCCGGAAAAGCCTTCTTTTCTCCTTAACTGCAGCTTATACAACCTCATCCCACCACCAAATTACTTTATGTCTTGGTGGTCCTCTTGTCCAACCACATGTTACATCAGTAACTCTCAAGAAATTGTTCTTGAGGGCTCTGTACTGTTCATTAACGCCTCTGTCTACAGCTCCCTGTTCAGCCACCACTCTCATCAACTCGCTATAGAAGGCATCCCTTACTACTTGGTTTTTCAGTTTCCATAATTTCCTTCTAGGTACATAAGTCCTCTTTTTCATCACTTGTTCTTTAAGCACCATATCACAAATCAATAGTTTGTGCTGCTGCACACACTCCTCACTCCCTATACCTCTAATATCCCTCACTAACCTCCTATCAGCCCTCCTAACCAGAAAATAATCTATCTGACTGCTATTTCCCTTAGACTCTTACGTAGCTAACCTACTGTCTCTTTTCCTAAAATATGTGTTTCACACAATCATGTCCGTTGCCTCCCCAAACTCGAGTATCCTTTCCCCTTCTGCATTCCTTATACCATATGCACATCCCCCATGCACTCCTTCATAACCTTGTGCTGCTTCACCTACATGACCATTTAAGTCCCCTCCCAAAATCACTATCTCATCATCCCTCATACCACCCACTACACGTATTAAATCATCCCAAAATCTATCTTTCTCTGCTTCATCCAATCCTGCCTGTGGAGCATATGCCGATATAATCGTAGCTATCTTTCTATCCAACAGAATTTTCACTACCAGTATCCTATCGCTTACTGTCAAATCATTCATAACACATTCCACCCATTTCTCCGCAACCATCACACCAACACCTCCATATCCGTCTGTCCACCCCTGCCAAAACAACTTATAGCAACAGTCCTTCCCAACAATCTTTCTGGCTGATCCACCCCTGTACCGGACTTCCTGCAAACACACCACATCCACCCACCTCCTACTGAATGCCTCCAATGTATTGTCTTTAAGTGACTGAATGGAGCAGTGAGTGATCTAAGTGTGGATATGCTTGTGGAAGCTGGTCTGAGGTGGGCGAGGGGGGAGAGATGACAGTATTTGTGTATGGTATCGTGTGCTGGGTGTTGTTTTGATGTTCCTTGGTGTGGGTGGATGTGCTGCCATGTAACATAGTGGATGTTGTGGGTTTGTGGAGGCTGCAGCGAAAAACTGGGTGCCTCTCATGTCTAGGTGATCCTTGACTTTGAGGACTTTGGTTTCTTGATGTAGGTGGTCTGTGGGTGTAGTAGCTGTGCAGCCTGTGATTATTTTTAGGGCCTTGTTCTGTATGATCTGTAGAGTGTTGTAGTGTGATTGGTGAGGTTAGAAGCCCAGGCAGGGCTTGCATAATTCATCACTGAACGTATGTATTGTTTGTATACTGTGGTGGTGGTTCCTTTGTTGTTTCTGAATGTTGTATGGGCAAGTGACCTCAAAGCATTGAGTCATGATGTTATTTTATTTTTAATGTTTGTGATGTGTTGTTTAAATGACATTGATGTATTGTATGTTACACGAAGGGTTTTGTGTGTGTGTGTGTGTGTGTGTGTGTGTGTGTGTGTGTGTGTGTGTGTGTGTGTGTGTGTGTGTGTGTGTGTGTGGTAGGGGAGTGTTGTTTATGGTGAGGTGTGGGATGTGACTGTGTTCTGCTGTCCAGTTTGTGAGAAGGGTCAATGTAGATTTGGCTGGGGCTATTTTGAGCCTGTTTGTGATGAACCATTCATGTAGTGTGTGGAGGTAAGGTTGAATGATGTGTGCAGCATTGTTTGCATTTTGGTGTGTACATGTAAGTGTTATATCATCTGCATGGGAAGCTATGTGTATCTGTGGTGTGTGGGGTGTGGGTACGTCGTGCATGTGTAGGTTAAAGAGTGTAGGGGAGAAAACAGATCCTTGGGGGTTGCCGTTTGTGAAGTTTCTGATGTTAGAAGACTGACCGGCAAATGTTACTTGTGCACATCTGCCTGCTAAGTAGTTTGCCAGCCATCTTTTTGTGTTATTGTGCATATTTGTGTTGAGTATTTTGATTGTGAAGTTGTGGCGGAGGATGTCATCAAAAGCTTTGCTAATGTCTAGTGTGATTAGGAGTGTTGTGTGTGGTGGCCTAGGTGAATTCATGCCATCGAAAACTCTTTGTGTAAGGTCTGTAAGAAGGGTGTTTGTGGAGTGTAGTGGCCTAAAGCCATGTTGTGACTGGGCTAAGGGAATGTGAGGTGTGACTAGTTGTAGTACCAGTCGTTCAGTGACTTTAGAGGGGGTACAGAGGAGTGTGATAGGGCGATTTGAGGAAGGTAACGTGGAGTCTTTGTTGGGTTTAGGGATAGTGATGATATTGCCATGCTTCCAGATGTTGGGTATTATGTTGTGTGAGTAGCTGTAGTTTGATATGTTGGTGAGTGCTTGTATGCCTTGTAGACCTAGGTGTTTAAGGTGAATGTTGCTTATGTTGTCTGGTCCACAGGGAGATGAATGCTTGAGGTTGTTAATGTTGTGCTTCGTCTGGTTGTAAGTGAAAGGTGCATAGTCTGGGTCTGTGGGGAACTGTCTCTTATGTCGGATGATACGTCGGTCTTCGGGATGGGGGTTTAGATGGCTGACTTGTGAAAAGTGATTGATGAGAGTGTTTGCTTGTTGTTTGTTTGAGGGTATGGTGTTTGATGTTGTGATGGCAGTGTGTGATTGTGTGATGTTGCCGTTGGAAAGTGTGATGCTGTTTGGTGTTTTGTAGAGTTTGCTGATGTTTGTTTTGTGGTCAGGTGTTTGGAGGTAATTTTTCCAGTTTAGTGTTTGCTGTTCTGGTATTTCATTGTTTATTTGAGTGTTGAGTTCTTGTATATGTTGTTCGGTGTCTTGTGTATGGGGTGTTGGGGAGTGTCGCAGTGTGTCCCATTGTCTGATGAGGCCTTGAATTTCTGGTGTGAAGTTGGGTTTGTGTCTCTTTCTGTTGCCTCTAGGGATGTGTCTTTTGTCTGCATTTTGTATAATTGTATTGAAAGTGTGCACAGCGGTGTTGATGTTTGTGATTGGTGTATTGTTTAGTGTTTCAAAATGTTGTTCTGTTTCAGTTACAAAGGTCTCCCAGTTGGCTCTCTTATAATTAGTGTATGTGTGTTTGTGGCCAGCTTGGGTGATTCTGGTTTTGGTAGTGATGATGATTGGGAGGCGATCAGAACCTAGGGTTTTGACCACTGTCCATGATGTAGTGGGGGCATAGTTTGGGGAGCAGAAGGTGATGTCTGGGGATGATGGGAGGAAGAGGGCTTGGTGTGGGATATGGGTATGTTGGTCTAGACTGTTCAGTATGAAAAGATCTGTCTGGGATTGTAGTACCAGCCCTCTGTCTGTGTTAGGGTTGTTGACTTGCCAGGCCGACGACTTGGCGTTGAAATCACCACCCAGGATGATGTTGGGTATGTTAGTGATGTGGTGTATCTATTCTATTGCCAGACGCCTCAATCCCGTTTGGGGTGGCTGTGGAGAGTAATTGTGTGGTACTGTGGGGACGATTGGGGGAGATTGTATGTATTAGCGATTGTTATTTGTGATTTGTTACCAGTGCATATTTTAATTTATTATATTTCTGTTGTGGTGTCATGTGGGGGGAGAAGTGACTTTGTGTGTCCACTGGTATCTGCGAAGTTTATGGATTTGTATACCAGGGTGATGAGTCCACCGCTACTGCCGTCAGCCCGGTCTTGTCGAATGGTGGTGAAGTTATGAAATATCGGTGTTTTCTGTGTTCTTTGTAGTTTTGTTTCTTGTAAGATGGCAGTGTGTATGTTCTGTTGTTTGATGAATTGTGTGAGTTCCTGTTTTTTGGTGTTTATGCCATCTATGTTTAACTGAAGGATATTTATGTTGTGTGTGCGATGTGTGTTGGCTGCTGCAGCACGGGGGGGAGGTGGTGTGGGTGGAGGGGAAGGGGTAGGAGGAGGTTGTGTTGGAGGTATGGGTCGAGGTGGATTAGGATGGGTTGGAATGAGAGGAGTTGGGAGACTGGATGGTGTGGGAAGGATCGGTGGGTTTGGCTGTGGAGGTGTGAAGGAAGTAGGAGTAGGATTGGAAGGGGGGTTTGTGGGTGGGGGGAAGGAGCATAAGGAGCAGGTCAAGGTGTTTGTGTAATGTTTTCTGGATGCAAGTGTTGTGCAGGTGTAATGGGTCCAGTTCTTTCAGGAATTGCACTGAACTGAACCCTTTGTGTGTTGGCTCGACGTGATAGGTTTTGAGCATGTTGGACATATGTATTTGTTGGTGGGTCCTGGATTGCTCTCAATGTCCCCAGCTAGAAGAAGTCGTCAAGGCTAGGTTGTTTTAGGTGGCTCTCGGTGGCCCTCGTTGAAAAGGCCAACCCAGTTAGGTGTCTCTCAATGAAAAGACCAACCGTTCCTTACCCCCCTCCTTTTTTTTTTCTGCAGAGAAGACATTGCTAAAATGTTATTTATGTACAGTACTGTATATTGATGCCAAAAAGATAAAACTTACACACAAGAGAAAAGTAAAGTGGACTTCAGTGAAAAGGCCGACCCTCTGTCCTAAGAGAAGGAAAAGTAAATTATACAAGAGACATTTAACAAAAAAGCCCACATTACTGTTGGTAGCATGGTAGTAGTGCTGGAGCTACAAAGTACCCAGTATCACACTTGCCTTGAACAAGTGGAAAAAAGGCTTACATAAGCATACAGGGCCAAGGTCTTGGTACCATACACGTAACATAAATGTATACATTATGCTGTTATCCCAGTACCATAATGCTAGTTCTTCAGTGCATAACATACTAGCCACTGTTCTGATACAGTGTCAGAGTTTTACTCGTATATACATTCAGCATTTACATATCCCTGGACATTGGAGAGAAAGAACCTCATCCGTGCTGTCCTGATACTGCCTGACTGTTGCAAGACCAGGGACTTAAAAGAGGAAACTATTGATGTAAGGATTATGGTAACTTTATGTCTACCATTTGTGCTAGAAGTCATCTGCCATCTACATTTGAGGGATGGGAAAAAGAACTAGGACTTTCTTCAAAACTGATCATTGTTCTGAGAGAAAGATGGTTCCTCTAGATCAGCATAATGGAAAACAGGGTTAAAGTGATGGTGTTGAAGAATGAAGCATTCACCTCTTTTAACAATGTACCAGTGTAGTTTCAGTCATTACCAGTAGTTCTTGTATGGTCACAGTGAAAATCTAACAATAACTGCAAAGTCCTCATTACCCCTCTCAAGCTCAGGAGGGCCAAGGCCAGGCTACTGTAGTTTAAAATTATATAAGCCATGGGAGACCATTCAACATCCCTGGTAGCATCTTGGATTTCAACCATTGCATGTTAATGTACAGCCTACAACCTGAGACTTCTTCCACCAGATCAACATTTAATCATATATACCAGCAAAAACAGTCAGAATCTGGTAAGATCTTGCTGAACTTAATTAGTCTTTAATCTGATAGGTTTCAGTCTCATTTTATTTGTTTTGAACTCCAGAAGTGTAAGAAGTTATTAACTGGGACTTTATGCAGTGTTGATATAATGGAGCTAGACAAATTGGCGAGAAAGAGAGTTAATGTACAGAGGAAGTAGAAAGTACAGTAATGTAGCATGGTAGGAAATTAGCTGGTGCAATGAAGGCCATGATACAAAACAGAGGTCTGAATGTGGCGACTGCGAGAGACTTACGTGGCGTTTTCGTGTCCACATTAACATGTGGGTATAAGACTTTGATGGAATATCAATCAATCAATCAATCAATCATTTCCTGTGGCACCCTTGGGGATGCATAGGGCCTCGATGAACTCACACCACCACATCCTATCTTGTGCTAACTCCTCAAGATCTCCCCAACACTCATCTCCAGCTTCCCCGTCTCATTGTCCTCACCCACGTCTCTTTTGGCCTTCCTCTACCTCTCCTACCAGGTGCCACCCACCCTGGTGTACCTCGTACTATTCCCTGTCTCCTATACACATGTCCTAGCCACTTCCATCGTGAGAATCTAACATATTCATCGATCGGCTGCACTCCCGTTATTTCTCTAATTCTACTATTTGGTATCCTTTCCCACCACTTAACTCCTAATATTCTTCTAAGTGCTTTATTTTCAAACACCAAGAATTTATTTTCCATAGTCACTGTGCTGTACCAAGACTCGTGTCCATAAATTAAGATACTCCTAACCATTACCTTATAAAGTTTGATTTTTGTATGCACAGAGAAATTGTTATTATTCCAAATATTTTTAAGCATTCCCATTGCCTGATTAGCCTTCTTTAACCTTTCCTCGAATTCAAAGTTCAAAGAACCATCCTTGGCTAAATAAGTACCTAAATATTTAAACCTATCAACTTGCTTTACAACCATACCTCCAATTACACATTCCTGCGCATTTTCCATATTCATATTGATTATTTCAGTTTTTCCACAATTAATAACCAAACCCACCTTGCGACCTTCACTCACCAAACAGTCCAACACTCTCTGCATCTCTTCTGGCCCATCACAAATCAAAACTATATCATCTGCATAATCTAAATCCAAAAGTTTCCTGTTCTCTCCCCAAAGTATACCTGCACCGGTTTCTGTTCCAACACGTTTCATAATGTAATCAATGACCAATATAAATAGTAAAGGCGATAGAACACCACCTTGAATTACTCCGGACTTGACTTCAAACGAATCACTCAGACAACCATCAACCATCACTTTACAAAATGTGTCCTCATGCATGTTCATAATGACCCTCACAAACTCCTCTGGTATTCCATAATGTCTCACGATCTTCCCCATAGACTCTCTCGATGGAATATGAAAATGAAAAAGTCAGAGTCAGAAAGGTGGAAATGGGGTTGCTGAGGAATGTGTGTTGTCTGAAGAGTGAATAGGATATGAAGCAATGTTTTTTTAAAAATGTGGAGGAAGATAGTGTGTGGACACAAGAGTATGTACAGTACATAGATGTTATGTTCCTGTGGAGATTATGGGTGTGAATAATAGGGATGCACCAGAACCAGCATATTGATTTCCAGCCAGAACCGGAACTAGCCGAATTACCGTATTTCCCGTATGATAAGTTACTACGAGTGCCAAGACACATTCTGTAATACACTACCGGGCGGTATTTTGGGGGGAAAAATATATTTGAGATTTAATAGCATACTGTACTAGCAAGTCTATGGTGCCAACTCTATGGTATCTTTTTTCTTTCTGTCACAGCAAATTATCACATATTGGACCTGTTATCAAGTATTTGTGGTTATTATTAATCAGATATACCTAATTCATCGCAATTTTATACCTATTCGCATCAACAACAACTTATAGTTGCCACTACAAGGTGTGTAAACACACTGTTGCCAGTGTGTTTACATCTAGATCCCATCAGCTGATGTTTTTATATTTAGTAGTTCAAATTAACCTTCACAAACCACACCCCCAATATTTTCTTTCTGCTGCCAGTCTCTTTGCCTCACTCATTATCATCTTCGTTGAGACAGCATATCTCATACTTCATTGGTCGACTACCTAAGTTTTTATGACTTCTCTAGTTGTGGGAATTTTGCTTGCTCATATCGTAGTCTATGTTTTTGCGTCCTCGTTTTCTTTAATTTCTCCTCCTGCTTCCTTCATCCTCAAATCATCTTTTCTGTGGGTGGTGATCCATAATGCCTTTCAGCTGCCTGTTGCTGTGTTGTTTAACATACTCTATTACTTGTAACTTGAAATGAACAGTGTATGTCTGTCTTCTCTGCTTTGATGCCATTCTGTTCATTCGTGGAGGGGTGTCGTCTGCTGAATGACCGTGTAGACAAGATTGCTGATGTCATCTGCTTCAGTGACTGTAGTGAGTGCTTTGTATCTCATGACTAGGATTCATGAATGCTTGTATCTAGTGACAGGGGTTCGTGAGTGCTTTTATCTTGTGACTGACGTCATCTGCTTCAATGACTGTAGTGAGTGCTTTGTATCTCATGACTGGGATTCTTGAATGCTTGTATCTAGTGACAGGGGTTTGTGAGTGCTTTTATCTTGTGACTGGGATTCATGAATACTTGTATCTCGTGACTGGGGTTCACAAGTGCTTGTATCTCATAACTAGGGTTTGTAAGGGTGGCAAACTCCATTCTACAGCTTGATCTTAAAGTGCTAAGACGCAGGTTAATTTTTGAGTGCATTTTTCTGGGATAAAAATGCGTCTTATCATACAGGAAATAAGGTAACCCTTTTAAAGTAAGGTCAGGTAAGCCATTCTGTTTTTATACAGTGGAGTCTTCATACAGCACGAGATAGGTTATGCAAACCCTCATGCAAAATCAATTTCGCACTAAAACGTGACATATATTTACATGTACAATAGGGGGTTAGGTTCTAGGAGCTTCATATTTTTCATTGAAAATATATTTAAAGATAGATTATTACAAATATGTCTGCCTTAAATCATCGAAGACAGTGTGTTTACATATGACCTCACCGACTGGACACAGCTACTGCATTCTAACCTAACCTAACCTAATAGTTTTGCTTCCTAATACTCCCCATAAAAATTTTAATCACCAAAGATTGCCATTAAGCCTCTTGAAAGTCCTCATTACAAATTAAGCAAAAACTTGACCTAAACAACAAGTGAATGATGGCTGCCCAGCATCGCGCATATTTTGTCATGAATTACTTTCAACTTAAGAAAAAAAAATGCAGTGTGAAACTTTCTGAAAGCCATTAGTTGTCAACAATAAAGGAAAAAAAAATATATATAAAGAAGTCGTCAGCATGGAGTGATTGCATATCTCACTTCTCAGATACACATGAATCCATTAATCGTGAAAAATAAACAAGTCAGCCAGGCAGTATAATTTGTATGACAGTATAATTCATAAGAACTGAACTCACATAATTCTTACCCATTCATATCAACACGTAGTGTCTTCACAAATCATAAGATATGAATTTTCTTGACCAAAGACGGTCAGTTCATAACAAACAATGAGCATAAAGCCCCCCTTTTTTTTTTCTTTTCTTTTTTTTCCCTAACACTCATTGCACTCAAGGTGAATACAAATCATAAGATATGAATTTTCTTGACCAAAGACGGTCAGTTCATAACAAACAATGAGCATAAAGCCCCCCTTTTTTTTTTCTTTTTTTTTTTTTCCCTAACACTCATTGCACTCAAGGTGAATACATGAATTTTACTGCTCCTTCATCATTAACTTTTTTTTTTTTTCCAACAAAGAAAACTATCCACATCGTAATCATCCTGACTCATGTTATCTGTCTAATCATTGCATTTAAGCTCCAACACCACACGCTACTTTGCAGTGAGGTTGGATGGTGAGGATATGGAGAATGTGAGTGCATTCAAGTACTTGGGTAGTGTGATGAGTAAGGATGGAACTTTGGGGGATGAAGTACGTGAAAGGGTACAGCAGGGAAGAAAGGTTGTTGGTACACTGAAAGCAATGATGAGAAATAGGGAGGTGAGTATGGAAGTTAAGAAGTCACTGCATGATGGTATTGTGATCCCTACCCTGACGTATGGAAGCGAGGCGTGGACATTGCAAGAGGGGAACAAGTCAAGAGTGAGAGCAGTGGAAATGAGTTACTTGAGAGGAGCATGTGGAGTGACGTGGATGGACAGGTTGACGAATGAAGAAGTGAAGGAACGTTGTGGGGTAGATGTGGATGTGGTTGAAAAGATTAGGAGAAATACACTGAGGTGGTTTGGACATGTGGAGAGAATGGAGAATGAAAGACTGACTAAGAGGGTGTATGTAGGTGAGGTGGAGGGAGGGAGAGGGAGGGGTAGACCGAGGATGAGGTGGAGGGATGGAGTTGAGAGGTATATGAGGGAGGGGGGGGTGAGTTGGGGGGAGGGGAGTCAAATGGTGGGTGACAGAGTGACTTGGAGGCGTTTTGTCTGCGGCCACCCTTTGCGGGATTAGGGCGTCGGGCTATAGATATAGATTTAGAATAAATGCTTTTCTTGTGTTCATAGCACTTTCAGTGTGCTTAGGCCTAACTAAAGTTAGTTTGGAACCACGTGCTCAGAGTTCTGAGAGGAAATGAGGAGCATGGAAATAAACAAATAAACTTCTCATCACAGTGACCGTTCACACAACACTGAGGTAGGCAGCAGGCTGTGGCAGGTGGTATGGGGGTCACGTGGGTTGGGTCAGGTCGAGGAAGCCAATCAGTGACCAACAATAGCATAACACGAGTTGTACTCTGGAAATCCAATACCAAAACGTACCCATATCCCACAGTTTCTGTCATGCAGTTGAGTGGTATTACTGTGCTATTAAGTAATTATGGGAGAAATTAAATGCCTGTGTTAGTGTAAGATCCTTGTTTCGTTTGGTGTCAAATCGTGACTCTAATGTATTTGCAATTTTATCACACTTTAATGGAATATAATTATTTGTGTGCTTCAAGATAAGATGAAATTGCATCCAGGGGTGCACCCAGAAATTTTCTAAGGGAGGGGGGGCCCGTAGTGAGGTGAGGTCAGGTAATCCGATAATTACAGGGAGGTCATGTGCAGGTTTAGAGTCAGGGAGCTGCTGGCTCATGTGTTACCCTTTGTTTGTACCTGCCAATTTTTCATGTTTTGCTGTTATTGAAATAAATATATATAAATTTTTAGAGGACCCAGAGAGCTAAGGGGGGAGCCCGGGCCCGGTGGCCCTCCCCCTGGGTGCGCCCCTGATTGCATCCACATTTATTTTCCTATATTTAAAGTGTATGTATCCTATGCTTCTCATGGGGCAAAGTAGGATCAGATGATGGATGGATGGATGGATATAGAATTATCAACAAATATGTAAAGAAAGTATATACAGGGTACAGTATTTTATACATATGGATGAAGATGATGGGTCAGAAAAAAATATTTCACAAAAAGGGTGAGAGAAAAAAAATGCTGTTAAATAGGCAAAGTTGGTCCGGTACCATATAAATTAAAAATTCTGGTTCAGGCCGATTATATTTCTAAATTTCCATCTGGAACCAGAACTTCATAAAAATTGAAGCTCCTGCTGGAACCAAGTTCCGATGCATCTCTAATGAATGAGATAGTGAAAAGAGTGTGTCTGAGCAATTTTGAAGGTGGGAGAAGGCATGGTGGGTCAAGCAGAAGGTGAATGAATACAGTAATCGGCTGTGTGAGAACGCAAGGTATGGAGGTAGTAGTAGTAGTTGTTCCCTAGGCAGTCTGGCCGAACAGCTACAGAAGTAATAGTGGATAGATTAACTGGAAGAATTTTGTACAGAGGAGTGTATGACAAGGGTTTGGTATCCTTAGTTTTACTTGGTAATATAGTAGCCAGAATTCTCTGGCTGATAGGTAATGTGTAATGTGTACGTTTATGTCAGGGAGATGGAGTCTGGATTCTG
Organism: Coenobita brevimanus; assembly: GCF_032717465.1. NCBI lineage: Eukaryota > Metazoa > Arthropoda > Malacostraca > Decapoda > Coenobitidae > Coenobita > Coenobita brevimanus. Next base: position 36,452,442 of record NC_137063.1, read on the forward strand.
AGGACTTGAATGATAAGTGATTGAATGTGACCCATTTAATTGGGTTGACAATTGATAATCCCTGTCCCCCCCCTTTTTTTCCCCTCTAGATTCTACCTCACCATGTCCTTGGGCAGGAAGGGAGGTCAGATGATGATGAAATTTTGTATGCGGGAAAGAAATATTATTTAGTAATATCTGTGGTTGCTTATATTGTGTCCAGCCACAGAAGCTTGGTAGTCATGTGGGTAGGACACCTCAGTCAGAATAACAGCGCTACCATGTGCTTTGGTATAATCTCCAAATTACGACTGGAGTACAGTAATCCCTCCAATATCCGATGTAATAGAGCCAAAGGCATGTCCGGATAGTGATCTTGTCCGGATATTGGGCCCCAGCCTCCTGGACTTGAACTTATGGACCTTAACTCAGAAAAACACCTATACAACTCCCTCTGGACATGCATTGCACCTATTTAAGACCCAAATCACACCAATAAGGGACTTAAAAGACTGAAATAAATGCAAAAGAACCATAAAATGAGGTTTTAGAGGTGAGTTTATACAATATTAAACATTCTGGGTACTTACAAGTCCCTGGTACCTGGACTGGTTTGATCCGCCAGTTTGCAGTCCACAGTTAATCCTCTGCACTCTAAATTCTAATTTCTTAACACTGCACAGCACTGTAAATTCCCGTGTGTTCTAGTAGCGAGGTATTGCAGTTTATTCACTGTTTATTCACAAAAAACAAGCACCTATCGCTTGCACTGCTATAAGCATCTGCTCTCGATCGGATTTAGGCTGTGACTGTTGATGATGGTGGGGTAAGAGAGTTGCCAGATTGCAACGGCCACATTACCAATCTCCTCAACTTTCATCACCAAATTTAACTTTTCATTACCAAATTCGTAAAGCTAGCATCTATTCTTCACTAATTATATACACAAGTGGAAATACATGTAATCACTCTTCTTATAATTAACAGCATGTTGATTATTATCACGCTATATAGGCTACCAAATTAATCAGAGAGAGCAAAAAATCCACCATCTCCATCCTGTGTATCCTCATACATGTGAAAAATCCATTTGGTAATGCATTATTCTGATTCATTACCAAACGAATTTTTCATTACCAAATTGGCCCACACTTGGTAATGAAAAATACCAAATGGCAACCCTGACAGGGGATGGGGGAGGAAGGAAGGGGTGAAGGGACCATGGTGTAACAGCTGTCCGGCGCCACGCGGCAATTTCAAATTACGGGTGGGAAAAAAGTCAGATTTTTTTCTAATTTTTTGTGGTTTTTGGCCCATTTTGGGAATATTGGATCCTGGGACGATTATGTCCGGTTAGTGGGGATGTTCGGATATTGGGCGTTCAGATATTAGAGGGATTACTGCTATTTATAAGCATGTAATGCTGCCAGTACTAGTAGGATGGACATCTACTTTTAAATGTGTTGGTCCACGGCAGTATTGCCATAGGGTCCCACACCTCTGAAGGGAAGCATGGGATTGATTGTTTTTACCTCCCACAAACTAGAGTATTAACTATGAACTAATCTTTTCGCAGTAAAGGCAGCATATGCTGGGCTGAACAGACTAACATTCAGTGGACTTCTTAACTGTCTGGATGGAGTAGCATCAACAGAAGCCAGGATGGTCTTCATGACTACAAATTACCCAGAGAGGTAGGCTGCTGCAAATTACTATTGTCACAGAAACTGCCGTGTCAACACTAATTATCATTATTATCTCAGCCTGGTTTCTCAGCTTTATATAGGATGGAGAGATCAAGAAAAAGGCCTATTGATATCTCTAAGACAGTCAAATTTTACATTCTGTAATTCTTTAGTTTTAGATTTTTGCTGCAGGTAGAACTGTACAAGAAGGTTGTATGAAACTTTTCATATGTTTAATTCAGCAGCGCTGAATTTTTTGATGCAGTAACCAGCAGAGTGCATGTTTTAACTATATATATAAAATTATAATTGTTATCATTTAGTTTGATGAGTAAGGATGGAATCTTCAAGGGTGAAGTGCCTGAAAGGGTACAACAGGGAAGAAAGGTTGCTGGTTCATTGAAAATAGTGATAAGAAGTAGGAAAGTGAGCGTGGAATTAAAAAAAGGTTGCTGCCTGATAGTATTGTGATGCCATTCTAATGTAAAGAAACGAAGCTTGGCCATGTTGGAAGGACACAAGTCAAGAGTGAGAGCAGTGGAAATGAGTTAAATGAGAGGAACATGTGGAGTTGCATGTAGAGACAGTCTGACAAATGAGGAGGTGAAGGAGCGTTGTGGTGTGAATGAAGATGCAATAGAAAGCATTAGGAGAAATATATTGAGGTTGCTTGGCCATGTGGAAAGGATGGAGAGTGAGAGACTAATGAGGAGAGTGTATGTGAGTGAGGTGGAGAGGGGGGGGGGAGATGGAGTGGGAGACTGAGGATGAGATGGAGTGGGAGATTGAGGATGAGATGGAGAGAAGGAGTGGAGAGGTATATGAGAGGAGGGGTGATTGTGAGCTGGGGAAAGGGCAACGCAATGCCAGGAGACGGGGCAAAATTGAGGCGATTTGTTTGTGGCCCTCCCTTATGGGATTAAGGCATCTGGCAATAGATGTATATAATTATGATTTCTTGACAGCTCTGCTGCTCATGGTTTTTTATATTAGATATTTTTCCAGATGATCTGGTGTCTTATGTTGTGACATAATGACTGGATCCTAATACCTCTTAGGTTTGGCTAAAAATAAAGTTACCCCACCAGGGCAGAGGAATTCGGGCAAAAAGTTGGTAAAAAATCCAGGCAGATGAATATCAAAGATAATGCGACATAATAACTACATTAATGTGACTGAGTAGCATGGCAAAGTGGGATTGTTTTATGAGTAGACACTAAATTTGGTGGGTGGGTGTGTATTGCATTTACTGTACTATGTACTTGTACTTTGGTTTGAGTGAAGTAGAGAGAATAATGTTGTTTATGAGGTACAGGTAATAGATTGATGTTTTTCTCAGGGCTGACAGTGATGTTTAATGGCAGAAAATGGAGAAACAGTTGCTTTTCTGTTTTTAAAGAAAGATTTTTTTTTTTTTTTTAAAGTTGATGAAAACTTCAAATCAGAGTGATAGGAAAGGGATACAGTTATACATGTACCAGTACTATTGCACTAAAGAGTAATAGGTGGTCCATTTCACTGGGTACTCTGTTACTTCGTTGGCTGTTTCCTCTACATTTTCTTGTTCCTGAGTTTAGATCGTACCCACTGCCTTTATTTGAGAGAAAAAATGATTGTGATGAAGACAACTGTTATGTAATACCACATTTTTTCATAGATTGGACCCTGCCCTCATCCGTCCTGGGCGAGTTGACTTGAAGGAGTACATTGGTTACTGCACACCACACCAGCTGTCCACAATGTTTACACGCTTCTTCCCAGAGATGCCCTCCAGTCTTGCAACTTCTTTTGTACAGGTGGGCTGAACATTGCTTCTGTCATTATTTATTTTTTTATTTTTATTTTTTTTTATTTCTAATACTATAATAACTTCTTTGTAGTAATGATCCCTCAATTATCCAGTCTTCAGTTAATCCTTCATATTAATCAATTATTCCCCTGGTTATCATACATAGTTTCTCTCTCTCCCAGCCAGCAATTAGCTGTCTCAGCAGCTGTGTGGCTCAGTATGTTACCCACTAATGGTGAGGAATATCTGTTTTCATTTCTCCCTCTTTAAATGTGAAGGTACATCTTTGTACAAACAGATACCAGATTCAAGCACATCACACAAAAAACCATGAGAAAACTACATTTCATGTCCAAATCACTGTGTGGTTGAAATGAGAAATTTACTTTAAAAAAATGAACAGACAAGAAAAGTTTTGTATGAAGTTTTATACTGAAATTGTTTGTGTAGACAGGTTAGCCTGCAAAAAAGAAAGAAAGAGCACATATGCATTTATACCTCCATGCATGAGAGAGGGGAGACTGTTCGTTTTGTTTCAGTTATAAGGCTCCAGCATGCTTGCATGTATTGGCTGTGGTTACCTAATGGCAGCACTCCTTGCAGCCCAGTTTCTGGCAGTCTCCTTGTTCAGTCCCATATCCTTAGGGTCACACTCTGTGACTTTGTCCCAGGTCTTTTTCGGTCTGCCTCTTGCAACCCCACTCCCAACATTCACGCTTCTCACTTTTTGTGTCTAGTTGTCATCCCCCATCCTCTCCACATGCCCAAACCATCTCAGTCAACCCCCCCATATCACAGCACCAATACACTCCAGTCTCATCCTTCCTCTCAACTCTTCCATTGTAAATCTAGCCCCACCAGTCCTTGCATTCAAGGATGCACTGCACATCCACCTAATCATTGTCATCCTGTTTTTTTTTAGCCTATGAATATCCTCTTTCTTTACTGCCCAGGCCTCACCACCATGCAGCATTACACTCCTAACACATGCTGCATACAAAGATCCTGTAGCATGGAAGGAGAGCCCTTCCACTGTCAGGAGAAGCAACAGCTTCTTGAACTTCATCCAACCACTCCTCCTGGAGCTAGCTCCAGCCCAATTTCCAGCACATAACATGTCTCCCAAGTAACAAAACTCTTCCACAAGAGACTCATCGGCAAGATCAATCCCTTCACGCCTATCAATCCACATGCTCTCCCAAACACACCACAGAGATGAAACCAGCATTTTCTCGCAGGCTGCTTCTAATACGACTGCTTTCCTTATGCAACTGCATATCCCCAACACTGCATAAGATGGAATTACTTCCCACACCCACGTGCAAACCACACACATCCACTCTCCCTCTTCATTGACAGTGTGTGCAAAAAAAAAAAAAAAAAAAAAAAAAAAAAAAAAAATCATTAGCATTGATTATCCAACTTTTCAGCTTATACAACCCAGCCTTCCCCCATACATGATGGACAGTTGAGGGATCACTGTAGTGGGAAGTGCTATACTGGTGATACAGAAAACACTAGTTATCTAGACTTTACTATGAACTTTACCTTCATAGAAATTTTCATGGTTTTCATCCTGTTATAATTTCCAGTTTCTTTTTCATATTTGACTCTAAAAGTCATATTATTAAAATGAGTTTTTGAAGACATGGACATGTGCCCAGTTTTTATGATAATTGCCAAATAAGGTTCTAAAGAAAACAATGACATTTTGTCTGACCTCTCTATATCATTGCAGACTACAGTCTGTAATGTGGAATGTAGTCTGAGATATCTGTAACATCCAGCCCTCCCATCCCTTGTTTTCAGGTGTGTAGGGGCCCAGGGCTAGGTTACTTAGTCCCAACATTTATGGTGAGGTTCACTAGTCACCTACCCTTAAGTAGCATTTTATGAACCCCAGACACCTTTCACTTGTAAAGCCATATGGGCCACATGTGGTTTGAGTGCCCTTACCCACTAGACCACCAGGCATCCATTTGGGCTGATGATATGTACAATTACAGCCTCTCAGATCCAAAATGCTTCAGTTCAAAGGCCTTATGGAACTGAGAATACAGTAGATGCTTGATTTAACAAACTAATTCAGCCAACCTCTATTCTGTTTTCTCAAATTTTCCACAAAATCAAGTTTCATAACCAAGGTTTCATGTACAGGAAATTTTTCTATATTTTGAGAAACTTTATGCTTATTCCGTGAAGCCAACGGTCAGGCCGAGTTCCTGGCAATATGCATCCATACATAGCAAACTGTGCTCTCAGTGCTAGACACAGCAGCATGAACCTATAATTAATGCCCCCACTTAAATACATTATTGTGTACATGTTAACAGTGATACATACAGTACTTACTTAGTAATAAAATATGCTCACCATCCTCTCACTCATTGTAGTGCTGCTTTGGGTGTCTGCCCTTTCCTCTCTTCCATCCTTCCTCTTCTGTCTTTCTTTCTTTCACTCTTTCCTCTTCCTTCTGCCTACAGGTAACTTTACACTCCCTGTTCTGTCTTTCTTTCCTTCATTCTTTCCACGTCCTACTGCCTATGAGTGACTTTACAGTGAGTGACAAGCCAAATGGTACAGGAAACCATTTACTGTGCTGGGTGGTAACCATATAACCAAATTATGGCACCTGGTGGTTTAGTGGGTAATTAAGGTGCTCCAGTCGGATGGAACCGTTCAGGTGTATATCTAAGGGGTGGTTGGAGTTTATTGCTCATGTAATGCCATTCAAGGATGAGTGAGGCTGGTAATTATCTTAAATGTCAGGACCAACTTGCCTAGCCCTGGGCTCCTATGCTTCTCATGGGGCGACATAGGATTGGATGATGGATGGATAAAGAATAAGGTCAGGATAGTAGTGTACCAAATACAGTACTGTAGCATAGTAAATATGGATAGTGAAAGACAATAAGGCTAACCTCCAGAAGTAGGGGTTCTGCACTTGTTGCAGCAGTATGCTTGACACTGTAGCCATACTGGCCCCAAAAAATCTGTGTTAGGCCTATGGGTGGTTTAGCCACTGTCTGAGTCACCCTCCATCAGCACTAGAGGTGGTACTGGGGTGATAGAGGGGCTGGGGAGCATCAGGGATGGTGTAGGTGTACCTTGGGCAGAGGTCGAGGGCAGAGAGACATCAGATTCAGTTGAGTGGAGGCTAGAGGTGGATGGCAAGGCAATGTCTAATGTGCAGCTGTCCTTCCATTCCATATATTTATGTGGTAGTGATAGCTTGAGCAAGTCATCAATCTTGGTGACTTGGTCTGCTTTGGGGCATACATCTCCCTCTGGATCTTCCTAATTCTGGTCCTATTTCCCTCAAGTGAGGGTTTTCATGATTGCTGTCGATGAGGAAATCCAAAAGTGTGACAGCACTGTCACTGGGTTGGGGTAGACCAGTGGTTCCCAAACTTTTTCTGGTCGTTACCCACTTTTCATACATGATCCTTGTCCATGGCCCCCCTTCCCCAACCATAACCCATGACTACAGTGACTGTCTACACTACAGTCCTACACTCATCATGTCCATATAAAAATCACTCTAGCAAATCCTGTAATTTTATTGATTCCATTTGTTATTTTCTCTTTTGTTAAGTATTAGTAAAGAAATGTGTATTTTGTCTTAGCTGAATCTTATATAATTATTGAAATGGTACTAAAGGAATAATAAAATGCACATTAAAAAAATCCATACTTAGAGTAATTAAAAATTGCATTATTGCGAAAAGCTGATTCAGCATTAAAAAAAAATTCGCTGGATTGAAAAAGTGTATTAATCCCACGCAATTTGATCTGATCTTTGAATCTTACAAATCTGATAACTTTATAATTCTGAAATGATATGCTATCATAGTGAGTCATAATTATCTGCCACAACCATGGCCTTCGATTGGGACACACCCACCTCCTCCCAGACCATTTGCTTCTGAACATTCATGCCAGGTTCATTTTTCCTTCATTTGAATCCCCATTCCACTCCGTGTGAAGGGTGTTGTTGCAGATTATCAACAAGCTTCTTGATTCTTGGTTTTGTTTCTGTGTGACCTGTGTAAGTTCTCTCCACTGACTACCTACTCGTTAAACTCCTTCGGTTCAGGTTATGGCCCCCTACATTCTGATATATGGCCCCCAAGGGGGCCATGGCCCCCAGTTTGGGAACCACTGGGGTAGACTGACCTTGCTAGTAGTCTCCTGCACTTCCTCCTCAGCTGTTGCCTCCTCTGCAGTCACTTCTGCCACAATGTCCTCTTCGGGCTGGATGTGGTAGCCAGGGTCACCAGCATCCATATCCATTCACTCATGGAAGTACTCCATGCCCATTGCAGCCTCGCTTGCGTGGTGAAAAGCATCCCTGCACTCCTCTGCAGTGAAGCTCTCAAAATCTGCAGCCTCCTCCTGTTGCTGCTGCATGCGCTCCCTCTGGCCGAATATCACATTCCACCCGTGAATAAGCATCTTGGTGGCCACAAGGTCCCATGCCTTCCTGATGTTCAGCACAGTGTCATGCATATTATATCTCTTCCATGCCACAACACTGTGCTTCCCTCTGGTGTCCTGTCCTTCCTCTGGCTCCATCTCTGCCACCAGAATGTTGTCCAGCATCAGCCTCCCGTAATGCTGCTTGAAGGTGCTGATCATCCCCTGGTCCGTGGGCTGCAGGATGGAAGTTGTGTTGGCAGGAAGGAACATGGCCTTGATTTTCTCATAATGGGTGATCAGCACTTCCTCTGAGAGATGGGCTGGGGCCTGGTCCAGCAGCAGCAACAGCGCCCTGACCTCACCTGGTCGCACATTGTGCCGCCTCATCTGGTACTCCTTGGCTGAGGGCACAAAGCAGTCAAAGAACCAAGATTTGGTTATCCTGCCTTTGAATCAAGCCTTGGTATTGCTGTCATATCCCACAGGCTAACTATTCATGATGGGCCTCATTGCATGTGGTTGCTTTGCATTGCCCACCACAATTGGCCTCGGTAGGTGCAAAGCATCAGCATTTGCGCATAACAGCACAGACATGCATAAATCGCTCTGCTTGTGGCCTGGCACACTGGACTGGCTTTTCTTGGCACGTGTAGTATTAGGCAGGGCTTTCCAAAAAAGTCCAGTTTCATCAGCATTATTAATTTGCCAGTCCTGAAGGCCTGTTTCCCTTTTAATTTTCTGTAGTTCTTCAACGAAAGGCCAAGCACTTTCAAAGTCAGCACTGCACTTCTTACCCACAATATTTCTGTGTGAGATGTCATGTCACCTACAAAATCTTGTTATCCCCCCATCACTAACCACAAAGTCCTCGATACCAAGTTTCTCAGCAGGTCTCAGTGCAGCACTCCATATCTCAGGCTCATGCACAGGCAAGCCCTGGGCTCTTTCCTGCTTGTACAAGCTGTACACAGAGACCACCTTTCCAACATTTTAGATTTTTCACTAACACTAGCACCCACCTCTGGTTGCAATTTCAATTTCTTGATTTTGTCTTTTTGTTTGCATAGGTCATACACTTGGGTTTTTGTTCCCCCTTACTCCTTCATCACTGCCCCAGGACTTACTCCATGCTCCATCTTTTCCATCCATCCATCCATCATCCAATCCTTTGTTGCCCCATGAGGAGCATAGGAGCTCGGGGCTAGGCAGGTTGGTCGTGACATGTACAGTAATCTTTCATTTATCCGGACGTGCAGTATCCGGACCTCTTCATTATCCAGATACTGGACCTTGGCTCTATTGAACCATTATCCAAATTTACTTTCTATTATCCGGATGTAGAAGTCCCCAAGAGCTTTGGCCGGCCAGCTGACATTATCAGACATCCTGTAGCAAGGCCGCTGGGCTCTAGCCGTGCACGGGAATTAGACTATAATCCACAACCTGAACTAAACTATCAGTCTGCCCATGTAGTGAATGGTCAAAGTTGCACGCTGGTCCGATCACTCCCTAAGAACCTCCAGCACCTGAGTAATACCGACCGTAACCCACAAGCAGTGTCAAAACATCCGTACGCATCCCCATTGGAGTCCAAAGTTGTGCAGCCATGGTGATTAGCCTTTCCCAACTGCCACCACGCATCTAACAGAGACCGTAAGCCACAAGTCAGGTGAAAGCACCTGTCTGCCTCAACACCGAACGTCTCAAGTCACCCAGTCACCAGGAGCTGTGTTTCCCAATGGCCAGCATGCATGTAAGACAGACCACAAGCCACAAGTCATGTGAAAGCACCCATCCGCCTCCTGACAGAAGGGTGAAAATCCTGCCCACAGCCTTGCTTATGCCTCCCTCCCGTCCGGCCTCCATACCCTCCCATGCACCCCAGCCTTGCTAGCCAGGCCTCCTGGTTCCCCTCCCCCTTCACTCCCTCAGTCCCTCCCCTCCTTCATGCTGAAATTACTGACCCATGACTTATTAAAGTTTTTGGTGATATATTTGAATACTATTGGTCTTATCAAAATACCGCGAAATCCACAAGCTCATGCAGTTCTGCATCTAGACATATGCTTAACTCTTGCAAGGTGTGGGTGAAATTTTGCTCTAGGATGGTGGGAAGCTATATGAAGGAAAGTTTTACTCTTGAACACCATTTATTCTCACTGCAGTTATTTTACTCATGTTTTCTGTGTTTTTTTTACACCCACTGCAAATTGACTTAAGACTTAACACACACAATTGCTATAGGAGAGTTGCCTGTCTTTGACTTTGTGTTTCCACCTCTACCAAGTGAATTTTTTGAGCAAGAAGTAAGTGGCAACTCCTCTGGTGTTGGCAGGAGGTGCTGAAACACTCAGCATTTCAGTGCTTGCCCAGAAGCGAGAGTGGGAGTATGTGTTCCCGTCGCTCCGAACATGCACTTCCCTCTTTTTTCCTATGCATTACTGTTTGCCCTGTTATTTTCCTAGAGTCGATTTGTCATGCCTGGAAAGTACTGCTCAAGGGATGAGAGGATCCGCATCATTGCATGGAGGCAGGATAATGTCCCTATCAACACGATTTGTGAACATACTGGTCGTGCAAAGTCGACCGTCATGAAGATTTTTGCTGCAGCGTGCGGCCTGCCACCTGATGTCATACTAGAGCACAAGCATGGCGGTGGAAAGAAGAGGATGACTTCCAGAGGTACAGATATGCTACTGAAGAGGGAAGTAATCAAGAATCCTCGACTGACAGCAGAAGAATTGAAGAGAATGCGTCCCCAGCTGTTACAAGACGTCTCAATTCAAACTATCCAACACCGCTTGAAGAAGGAGCTGGGTTTGCCAAGCCGCACCGCAGCCAAGAAACCACTTCTCACTGACCGGATTAAGAAGCAACGCATTCAGTTTGCCAAGAAGTATGCATACTGGACATCAGATGAGTGGAGAAAAGTTATGTTTTCTGATGAAAGCACATTTCAGGTGTTCCAGGTGCGTTCTGCCAAGGTTTGTCGCCTTGCCTCCCGTAGTCGATATGACCCTGCTTACATGGTGCCAACTGTTAAGCACCCACAATCAGTAATGGTATGAGGGTGTTTCTCAGGTGAAATGGGAAGGGGAGGCCTCTACTTTATTCCTAAGAACTTGATGAATGGTGGCCGGTACATTCAAGTTCTGAAAGATCATTTGTTAAACTTTTTTGCTATTCATGGGCACAACTTTTTCATACACAATTCAGCATCATGTCACAAGTCAAGAAAGGTGACAAAATGGCTTCAGGATAATCGGATTGAGGTCCTTGACTGGCCTGGCAACAGTCCGGATCTAAATCCAGTAGAAAACTGCTGGGCAAAGATGAAGAAAATCATGGCAGAGAAGAAGGCAATCAATCTGGATAACCTCAAGACTGAACTGACAAATGTTTGGTGCAAAGAAATGTCCTTAGATTACTTTAGAGATCTAAGTGATTCCATGCCAAAATGCATCCAACTGGTCCTGAAAAACAAGGGAAACATGATTTCATATTACTGAATGGCATTTCATGAACAAACATTGTGATATACTATGATTTCTGTGTTTTTTAATACCTTGTGGGGGGAGGTCCTAAGTCAATTTGCAGTAGCTTCAGCTTATCTGATAGTACAGTATAAACACCAGCAGAGATGATGGTATACCATTTATACCAATATAAACAATTTCTGGTGGCGTATTTAGCTGTGGATTTTTTTTTTTCTCTGGGAACAGCTATCACTCATGTCACAGTGATAACTGATTTTCCAACCATCTACATTTTTTTGTGTGTGGATTTTTGTTGTTTATGCATTGTTTTCCTGGTGTTTAGCATTAATATGGATATTCCTATGTGTGTTTTGATGGTCAATATGGCAGAATGACCAGAAAACACTGCCAAAATTTGGAGTGGTTTTGTACATATAGTTTTTTTTTTGTTTTTCCATGGTGTTTAGCATTACTTTGGATATTCAGTGTGTGTTTTGATGTCTAAATATGGCAGATTGATGTGAAAACAGTGCCAAAATTAGGAGGAGTACTGTACATACAGTAGTGAATAGGTGGGGTATTTTTGGCCTTCACTTTTTTTTTTTTTTTTTTTTTTGATATTCCTGTGTGTGTTTTGATGTCTAAATATGGCAGACTGGCCAGAAAAAACTGCCAAAAGTAGGAGATGTACTGTACATACAGTAGTGTATATCTAGGGTGTTCTTTGGTTGTCAGTGTTTTTTGTGCATGGTTTTCGTCATTTTCATTCATGACTCCAACCTGCTTGCATGCATTGGCCTTGGTCACCTAGTGGCAGCTCTCCATGCTGCTCAGTCTCTGGCAGCTTTCCTATTTAGTTCCTTAACCCTGAGCTCACACTCAAAGACCTCGTCGCAGGTGTTTTTCATTCTGCCTCTCACTACCCTACCCCCAACTTTAACACTTCTCACCTCTGCACCCAATTATCATACCCCATCCTCTCCTCATGCCCAGACCATCTCAATCTACCTTTCCTCATCACAATACCTATACATTCCAGTCCCATCCTACCTATCAACTCTTCTATCATAAACCTAGTTCCCCCAAGCCTTGCATTCAAGGATGCACTGTACATCCAGCTAATCATTGCCATTTCTGTACATTTGAGCCTGCAAATATCCTCTTCCTTTACTGCCCGGGTCTCACTACCATATAGCATTACTCTCCTAACACATGCCGCACACAAAGACCCCTTAGGACATATGGAGAGCCCTCTCAATATCAGGAGAGGCAACAGCTCCCTGAACTTCTTCCAACCACTCCTCACTCTAGCCACAGAGCTAGCTCCTGCTCCACCTTCAGCACAACATGTCTGTCAAATAACAAAACTTTTCCACACACTCAAGAGACTCACCAGCAAGTTCAGTCCTCTCATGCCTGACAGTCTTCACATCCTCTCTCCGACATACCGCACACATGAAAGCATCATCATCTCGCAGTCTACCACTAATACCACTACATCTCTTATGAGCCCACTTATCACAAACACTGCATAAGATGGAATTACTTCCCACCCCCTTGTGACAAATCACCCATGGCCACTCTCCCTCTTCTTTGACAGTACCTCCCTCAGCCCTAGATACTATCACTTTTGTTTTATCTGCATTTACTTTCAATCCCTTTTGCCCCATACCATCTCTCCTCTTCCTAAATCTTTCCTCCATCTCCCTTTCTTTCTCTGCAACCTACACCAAATCATCAGCATACATCTCCCACTGGAGCCCATTTCTGAAGTAATGTGAAAGAGCTTCAAGTACCAAGATAAACAATAAGGGGCTCAAGACTGACCCCAGATGCACATGGATATTCATGGAAAACTCATCACTCAAATCTCCGTTCATGCTCTCTCATTGCCCACCTCTCCACCTCTCTAGGGACTCTGTCAAAGGCCTTTTCTAAATCAGCAAAAACAAATCACAGTTCCCTTTTCTTTCCCGTATGTTTTTCCTGAAGCTGTTGAACAATGAATATGGCATCAGTGGTCCCTTTGCCTGGCATAAACCCAAACTGCATCTCATCAATATTCACTCCTTCTCTAATCATACCTTGTAGAACTCTCTTCGTTACCTTCATTATCTGATCTAAAAGCTTTATGCTTCTATAATTTCCTCTTTCCAGGGCATCACCCTTCCCCCATGTACACATTTACAATTACATGTTAGCCAGTCATCTGGGACAGCACTCATATATAATCGTATTTATCAGGTCAGTGGGTAACATCACTCCTATATCTCGTGAGGCATTCAACATTGTAACAGTGAACCCTGCTGCCATCCCCACCTGCATCCTGCCTACTCCTTACAGTAGCAGCATCAGTCAAAGGCGAAGGACCAAACACTGGATCTGCTGGCTCCAAACCATCCTTGTCCCAGTCAGGCTCCTCATTCAGCAACTGGATGTAATGTTCTTTCCATGCATCTTTAATATCCCCACTGTTCACCACAACCCTTTCTTCATGATTCTTCACTCATTGATATCCCCGTTCTCCCTCTTCATCTGATTTGCCACCTTAAAAATCATATTCTTCCCTTCCACACGATTTAGGCTATCAAGTAAAAGTCTCTGTGACTCAGACTTCACCGTGTAAACCTCATTTTTAGCCCCACGCTTGGCAGACAAGTATTCCTCTTTGTTACCAACCTTCTTCCATTTCTGTAAAAGCCCTCTTTTCTCGTTAACTGTAGCTTCTACACCCTCATCCCATCACCGTCACTTTATGTCTTGATGGGCCTCTCGTCCATCCACATACTGAATCTGTAACTTCTCAAGAGGTTGGTCTTGATGGCTCAGCACTGTTCATTAACACTTCTGTCCACGTCTACCTGTTCAGCTACCACTCTCCTCATCTCGTCATAGAAGGCATCCCTTGCTGTTTGGTTTTTCAGCTTTCATACTGTATTCTCCTCCTAGGTGCATTGGTCCTCTTTTTCATCACCCGCTTTTTAACCCCTACACCGCGGGCATGTTTACTGATGTTTTGCGTGTGCCGCGGGGTTATTCGGGCTCCGACAGACTCTCAAAAAATATTTGCCAAAAATCAGTTATTAGTCCTAGAATATTAAAATTACATATGCTTATGGCACATACCTTCAGCTTTTTCCTGGAATCTTTGTTGAGCCTTCATCAGTTACCGTAGGACTTGTGGAGACCTTTGAAGTTGGGTAATGAAGTCTCCACTTTACACTTCCCAACAACCCGTAATATGATTACCACAGCCAGATATTAACACTATAAACACTACTCTATCATTTTCAAGTAGTTTGGGATCCATACTCCAAAAAAAAAACCACTGTGAAAGCAATGAAAATTACGAGCGCGTCTGACCGTCGCACTTACGCTAGTTTGCTCTTGGTACTCTGTCATTTATTATTCATAAAACCCCTCACACTTTATATTTCTGTTACTATATAACACTTTTATATATCTATAGTCTTTATCCATAAGTTTCCTTCAATAGTATTAGTTTATTGTCACTGTAGGGATTCAATTTCTTTCAGTAAAATATGTAGCATTCACTTTCTCGTCCTGTATACTAGCATTGAGAGTGAATGTCACTTTCATCTTCACTCTCATAACTCATAGTATTCAGACATGCTAGAGTGAAACTTTCACTTTCATTACTCCTAGGGTATATACTCGTATTCTTATAATACTACTCATTTACATTTCTATTTACGTTCTCTATTTTATTTACGTTATTTACATTTCTATTTTATTTACACTGTGTTATGCACTGTCACTTGAAGTAACTTATAAAACTATTTTCCATTGTTCACGTATATTTACATTCATTACTTTCACTTGCTGTTTACACATTATTTCCACATTATTTACAATTCCACTTGCACTGTTTTACTCAATAGAAAGATCGTAGTCACTCTTTTATCAATTGTCAGCCCTTTACCTCTTTCCACACGAGGTTTAGTAGGGGGTAAAGGTCACAGGGCCCTTTGCATGGGGATGAAAAAGTCCCTGAAGTCAGCAAGAAGAAACAGACGTACCTCTACTTCGGAAGATGAGAGTAAACTGATAACGGTGGGCCGGGGTAGAGGCCTACTTAGGGGATATTCAGTGCTACCAATGTTCGCTCTTGAAACAGCTATGTATAGCACTGAAATGATTGGCAGGAAATCTAGACAATACATTATAAATTAGGTAGTTCCAGGTGAATGTAAATATCACTTAGGCTTCTCCCTTCCCTCGTTACATGTATATTTATTACGAAAATAGATTATACAGCATATTTCAAGGGGAAAAAAACAGCGAAAATTAGCGAACGAGTGCATGTGAGGTGTTGTCAGGTGATAATTAGCCAATTCCAGGTGTATGGCACTCTCACTTACCTTATTTCTTTCTTGTATATATTATTTGGTATAAGAATAGGGCATAGGGCTTATTTCAATGGATGAAATCAGTGAAAAATTCCAGGGAAGATTTACTTAGCGTAGCACAGCCGGGCAGGTGAGAGGATAGGGTAATGGAGGGGGGGTAGGGAGGGGAGTCAAGAATGGGGAGAAATGGCTAAATTGTCAACAATGGATGGGAGTACAGATGAGATTAGGAGTGCTGACTAGTGTTGGACATTGGCAGTATTGATAGATGATACAAGCCCCCACTTGGAAGCCCGGGTGAATTCAAAATAACACAGAATCACAAAAGCGACGCCCCGCGGTATGATCCCTTGCTCCCAAGCGTCACGAAAGTGACACCCCGTGGTTAAGGGGTTAAGCACCATGTCATATATCAATAACTTTTGTTGCTGCACACACTCCTCACTTCCTATAACTTTAACATCCCTCATTAACCTCCTATCAGCCCTCCTGAACAGGAAATAGTCTACCTGGCTGCTGTTTCCCCCAGACTCGTACATAATCAACCTACTCACTCTTTGCCTGAAATGTGTGTTGCATACAGTCATGTTCATTGCCCCCCCCAGACTCGAGTATCCTTTCCTCTTCCTCATTTCTTTTACCATATGCACATCCCCATGTACTCCTTCCCATCCTTGAGCTGCTTCACCTACATGACCATTTTAATCCTCCTCTAATACAGTCAGGTCGCCAAGGCGTGGTTAATTGGTTCTGGAGCAAGCCCGCGACATAGAAGACTGTGCCATACAAATAACTAAACTTATGAGAAAAATGGAATTTGGTTCTGGTCGTTCTCCCAAAGTCCCCCTTCTCACCCCACTTTGCACCATTTGCCCCTACTTTACACAGGCACACAATCGAGCAACTGGTCAGTGCATGTATTACACGTAACAACAAGCACAAAAAACAAGAGGGTGATCATCCTCATGTCTGCTTGGGCATAACACAGTCCTTTGTAAAACCGGTATGAACTGGTTAGTGACGAAGCACTACTCTCTGAGCTAAGACGAAATATAATGCCTCCCATCATCATCATCATCACGTACTGTATATAAGAATGATTATTAATGTGTTAAATGTGAGTTTTGTTGACACTTGAGCATACAGGCTTTATCAAATAAACTTCTTCAATCAGTGCTTGACCAGGCAGCCTCCGCCATCTTTATTGGTTTGGTCGGTCAGCTGATCGTTCATAGCTGTTTTACAAACAAACCTATAAACTAGTCACAAAACCCAAAGAATCCTTAATGTTTCATTACTTAACACAATGAAATTGGTGAAGTTTAACCCCCTCATAAGAGAGAAAAAGTCCACAGTTGGAGCACTTGTAGTATGGAGCTGAAGTGGTCGCCATATTCTTTGTTTACAAACAGGGAAGCGCACTGACTGTCAGGGGAATTTGCCCGGGTGTTTCAAACCTTGCCGTGCCGCCGCGCCATAGGTAATTTATGCACGTGTTTTTTTTTGGTTCTGGCACCTTGCCATGTCATAGAAATCCGCAGCATGGAAGTCAGTGCCATAGGCGACTTGACTGTACTACAATCTCGTCATCCACCATATCCCTTAGTACGTGTATTAAGTCATCCCAAAATCTACACTTCTCTACCTCATCCAGGCTTGCCTGTGGAATATGTGCCGATACAGTTGCAAACACCATCCCACTGAACAAAATTTTCACTACTGTTATCCTTTCACTTACTCTCATAACATTTGTGACATATAGCAACCATTTCTTCCTAACCAACGCACCCACACCCCCATATCCATCTATCCTACCCATCCAATACTACTTACAGCAATAATCCCTCCCAGCAGTTTTTCTGGCTGATCCACCTCTATACCGGACTTACTGCACACATGCCACATCCACCCACCTCCTACTCATTACCTCAACCACTTCTCCTGCTCTGCACCTCAAACTTTACATTCCATGAAGCCACTCTGATCCACCTGGGTGATTTAATGTCCTCAGACTTGCTTCCAATTTCATTATTTAACTTGGTTATAATAAATAAAATAAGAAGAGGAGAGACATACCATTGGCCTCACCCACTGCACAGTCCCAGACCCAGGCAATGGATCTGGGATCCTAGTCCACCAGCCTTGACCAGTGGCTGTGGTAGTGGCCTTGGGGCACCCTGCCAGGACAGCTACAGGGACACCTTCCAGGTGCGCTTTGGCACTATAACTGCCTCACCATTATACAGTCAGACCCGTACTTACAAAGGGTCAACTTATGAAAAATCCGCAGATACAAAAAAATTTGTGTGTGTGGGGGGGGGGGTCAGTCATAGCAGGGAAGTATGGAGTCAGGTGAAGACACTGACAAGGAAGTGAAGTGATAATTGCAGTTCAGGGAAGCATAGGGGATAAGTGGAGGAGGGGAGACAATAATGGTCTGTAATCTGGTGGAGGGAGAGAGAGAGAATAGCACGGAAGTAGGTATGGTGTAGAAAGGCGATGGGGTAGAGGGAGGGAACTTTGACATCAGTAAATATGGGATTAGGGTTGGGTTGGAGAGGAGAGAGAGAGAGAGAGAGAGAGAGAGAGTGTATAAGAATGAGATGGACGTACGAAAAAAAAATTACTTACGAAAGACCTTTAAGAACCACTTATTTTTGTAACTTGGAGACTGCCTGTACACCTATTGATAGGGCAGCTCCTGGGGTGCTACTTCCAGGTTTGGGCTCCTCTCTAATGGGTGAAAACAGCAGCCTGGGAACCGCAATGTCCTGTACCCTCTAGCACAGGTTTGAGACCCATCTCACCCCAGCCCCATGATCTATGCTGGCGGAGCCCTCGTAACGTCTCCCTTTAAAAGGTCTGCCAAATTTTTCTGGCCGCATGCCCATGCTGGCATCAACCCCTGTGATGTAGTAGGGTAATTTGTTTGATATGTAAAGCACATGTGGTGTAGTGAGATAGTTAGAGGAAATGTTCTTGGTTTTCAAAATTATTTTCGATATTCCTATGTGTGTTTTGATGTCTAAATATGCCTGAATGACTGGAAGACTGCCAAAGTAAGCAGAGGTACTGTACAAATAGGTTAGATATAGGTTGGAGATTGGGTACCGGTGTAGGTAGGGTCTGGGTATAGTAGGGGGGATATTGTTCATTATCCGGACATTGCCACAACCCAGACATGCTTTTGGCTCTGTTGTGTCGGAAGATTGAGGGACTACTGTATTTCTATTTTCTGGGCAAGAGAGAGCCCCATTCTCCCCTTCTTTTCCTGAACCTTAGGCATGGTTCATAGAAGCCTTGGTTCAGTGGGGGAGGGGGGAAAAAAGAAAAAAAAAAAAGAAAAAAAAAAAAAAGGCCGCAATACGGAGGCAAAGCTGCATGTACACGGAGTTATCACTAACAGTAGGATGATCATGTGAATACTGTTTGGACTGCATGACGTCACCCACTCCCTGCCGTTGCCACTACCCAGGTGAGTTGGCGGGGATGTGTGGCGACAGTGCAACACTGGCCAGGGGAGCTGTACTCTGTGGGCTCAATGATGTGTTCAGTTTAGAACTTTTTCCAATAATTTGACAATTTTCAGATTATAATTTCTTTTATGGACTTATTTTCAATTTTATGGAAATTTTCCTTCAAATGTGGGGCAGGGGGGGACAGGGAATAATTCTTCCGCAATATCAGTGTTTAAAACGAGCATCTACTATATTTTGTAACCTAGACTCGTAATGATAAGTATTGAGAAAGTCAGGTAGTATAACCTTACAGCACCATTAATAGTAAATTCTGTGAAGCACCTTGTATTAATAATATATTATGTGATCATAGTGTCTTCCCCTCCAAAATCTTTTCATCAGATATGCATTGCTTGTCAGAAAGAGTGATATCAACACCTGTGTATTGCATGACAAAAATAATTTGGGAAGTGGAGTTTTTTTGGAAATTGGGTTTTTGGATTTGATAGTTTGTTTAATTCATTCATTTTATCATCTAATCCAGTGTTTCCCCATGAGGAGTGTAGCTAGCCCAGGGCTAGGCAAGTTGGTCCTGACATTTAAGACGAGAGTGACCAACCTTACTTATCCATGAGTGGCATTATGTGAGCAACAGACCCCAACCATCCCATGGATATAAACCTGCACTGGCTCAATCTGATTGGAGCACCTTAATAACCCACTAAACTATGAAGTGCTATAATTTGGTTATATGGTTACCATCCAGCGAGGCAAATGGTTTCCTGGTGTACAGGAAACAGTTTGGCTTGTCACTAACCCATAGACAAAAGGAAAAGGAAAGAGTGAAGGAAATAAAGACAGAAGAGGAAGGAATGAAGGAAGAGAGGAAAGGTCAGGCACCTGAGAGCAGCACTACATCGAGTGAGTCGATAGTTTGTACTGTAATAATTACAGGTGTTCTATAATTATAACAAGGGGGGGGGGGCTCACTTACATTTGCATACCCAGTTTTAACTCCCTAAGCCTGGTGACATTTTTTTCCCCCATACAATCTCCAGACAGTTCTACTCAGCTTGACGAGGCAATAAGGAATAAAGATTAGATATAGCTTTCATTAACCTCTTCACAACACAAGAGGCCATTATTTCATTAAAGACATGTCAAGTGGGGTTGGTGGAGGATTAGTGCCCCTCCCTGTAAAACAATTAACTCTAAGCCATTGGCCACCCCGTCTGGGATACATGGCGTCTGGCAATGATGATGATGATGATGATGACTATCAGATTCAGCTGGTTAATAAATATGCCAATACTGTACCTTTGTTCTACCCTGCAGTCTGTTGGCAATCTGGGGATGCCAGTGAGTGCTGCAACCATCCAGGGTCACTTCATGATGTACAAGTCAGATCCTGGTGGAGCCATAAAAAATGTGGCACGGATACCCAACGAAACAAAATTTGCCAGAAAAGATGGCAAGAATGATGCAGGTACAGAATGTGTGACTCAAGAAGTACTTAAGAAAATTAATTAATTGTTCACTGTAGATGTGTGTCCTTTATTGTGTGATATATTTATGTAGCATTAGTTTTCAAATTTGTATATACTGTACTGTATAAACTAATTTATAATGAAAAAAAAAAAAAATGGTATGAAAATGCATTACTGGATTTATCAGACTGAGAAATAATAAAAATCTAATGAACTGTTGTAAGCACATGCAAAACCAGCCACTACAAAACCTACCTGCACAGTTGCCCTAAGAAGTGACTACAGAGTATCCGGAAGATTTCAGTCAGCTACTGCACACTCTTCCTTGTATTTTCACAAGGAGAAACCTATTATGTAAATGTGTTACGGAAAACAGTAAGTAAATGCCAAAGTACCGGTATATTTCAAAATTGCAGGAAACAGATCATTAGTTATGATAACAGGAAATCCTAAATGGAACTAATTGAAATGTCAGAACGTCAAGAATAATTTGCAGAGTTCATATCTGTTAACACGCAATAATTTTTTTGTAGTACTGTATATGACTGAAAAGACAAGGGCTTCAATTAACAATTAAAATTTGTCATTATTATTCATAAAATAATTTCCTTCACAATACTAGAGAATAATTTAAAGTCATTTATTTCCGATTCTGTTGTCTTCATGGACAGTGACAGAAAACAGGAAAGCAACATAAGTTAGGCTATTTTAAATGGTTTGATCAACAAGCACAAAATGAGACAACCATTACATATGCCAGAGGACTATTAGGGAATGAAATAGAAATGACCTCAAAATCTTACGAGAGTCGGAGCTCCATGGAGAATGCCAACTTTTGTCAGAACCTAGTATCCTCAGTGCATATAAAACTGGCAAGAGTAATAAAATTCAGAAGTTCATAAACTCATCACAGAGTTCAAAACTTCCATCAGCATTTTCAGTTAAACCGGACCCCACAGTTTATTTAAAAAACTGTATTACAGATTAAAAGACAGAGAAACTGTATGTGCTTTTGCATTGCAAGAGCTTATAAACTCATGCTTTGGTCTGCTATATTGCCTACAGGCTATCCAATCAGGATATATCTTTAAGCCACGCCCCCTTCCCCCAGCGCCTAACAGTTATCATACAGCTGGCATGGCTGAATCACTTATTGTCTTATAAGCATGTTTTAAGACCTGTAGATCTGCAGTAATTACGGCGCTCCAATTGGATTGAGCTGGTTCAGGTTTATATTCAAGGGGTGGTTGGGGTTTATTGCTTACATAATGCCACTTGGGGATGTGTGAGGCTTGTCACTCTTCTAAAGTGTCAAGTCCAACTTGCCTAGCCCTGGGGCTCTTATGCTCCTCATGGGGCAAAATAGGATTGGATGATGGATGGAGATCTGCAGTTATTTATACAACATAATTTTCCCTTACACCACTATACTTGTGAAAGTTTTGTCCCTGGAAATTATTTCCCAAAAGGTAAAGAGAGGCTACAGAAATAAAATTAGAGTGAGAATATATAGAAGAATGGTTGAGAAATGTTTATCTCTTTATATTTATAACAGATTTTTGCAGCAACTATCTAATCAGTAAAAGAATAAAGTAAGAATTCTTAGACAGAAAATTACCGTATATTGATTACCATTGTTACTTCAGATTTTATGAAAAATATGGCAGAGGTGAGGTAGAGAATTTTTTATGCAAAGATTTACAAACGCGTGGGCTTGTATATTTGGATGGTGTACTGTACTGCCTATCCCTCCCTTGTCTCTACATACAGCAGTCCCCCCCCCCCTCGTCATGTACAGTGGTCCTGAGTAATGAACGCAAACCACTTACAGTGGTGACCCCCCCCCAAAAAAAAAAAAAAAAAAAAAAAGAAAGAAAGAAAAGTGTAAATGTGATCCGTCTCCTCATGATGCACTCTGGAAATGTTATTGGCAGCTAAATGGATCACAGAATTATTGACTGCAACAAACTGACTGATCTCACAACCACTGTACATTATGAGAGAGAGAGAGAGGGGGGGGGGGACTGTGGTACACAGAGACAAGGGAAAGAGAAGTGGTAGGGCATACCATCAAAATATAAATGTCCGTGCACTCGCAAAGCTTTTCATAAACAATTCTCTACCCTACCTCTGCCATACTTTTAATACAATTTCAGGTAACCATGGTAATCAAGATAATTTTCTATCTAAGAATTTTTACTTTATTCTTGAATATGTTCAAGAGTGAAAGATATGCCATGATGGCATTGGTGTGAAATGAAGATGAAAAAGTGTGAAATGTGTAAGATCAGGCATGAATGGGCGTGGAGGATGCATGGAAGGAGTTGCTTTGTTGATGAATGAGGCGTGGCAGAGTGGAATGAGAGACTACAAATGTGTCAGCTCGAGGTGTATGTATGTCAAGTTCAAGTTTGAGAATGTGAAAGTGACATGAATTGTAATGTATGCACTGTGTGAGGACAGGAGTAAGAGAGAGAAAGACAGGTTTGGGGATGAGCTGGGTGAAGTAGTGGGAGAAATGCCCAGGAGCTATAAAGTGATCGTAATGGGGGATATGAATGGAAGAGTAGGCACTGGTCCTGAGGATGACATAATGGGTTGTTATGGAGTACCAGGAGAAAATGATAATGGGAAGCGACTAAAGAACATGTGTCAGGAGAGGAGGTTGTGCATTTGTAACTCATATTTCAAACAAAGATGCACATAAATATACATGGTATAGAGGGAACGGGGATCATGTTGAAAGAAGTCTGATTACGAGCTTGTAGACCATCCACTCACTTGATATACTGTAGTGCTGCTTTCGGGTGTCTGCCCTTTCCTCTCCTCCATCCTTCTTTCCATCCATCCTCTTTTGTCTTTCTTTCCTTCATTCTTTCCTCTTTCTTCTGCCTGCGGGTGACTTTACACTCCGTCTTGTGTCTTTCTTTCCTTCATTCTTTCCTCTTCCTTCTGCCTGTGGGTGACTCTACACTGAGTGACAAGCCAAATGGTTTCCTGTACACCAGGAAACCATTTACTACGCTGGGTGGTAACCATATAACCAAATTTTGGCTCCTGGTGGTTTAGTGGGTAATAAAGGTGCTCCAGTCGGATTGAGCCGGTGAAGGTCTATATCCAATGGGTGGTTGGGGTTTACTGCTCACGTGATGCTGCTCAGGGATGAGTGAGGCTGGTCACTTGTCATCTTAAATGCCAGGACCAACTTTCCTAGCCCCGGGCTCCTACGCTTCTCATGGGGCAACGTAGGATTAGGTGATGGATGGATAGACAGGTCGATGATGGGAAAGGCTGCTGATACGAGGGCCGTGAGAGGACAGTGTGGAGGTCTGTCTGATCATGTGATTCTGGTATGCAAAATGAAGCTGAGAGGAGTGAGGTGGATCAAGAGAGAGAGGATCAGTCAGGGAGAAAGACTGAAAGTTGAGAAGCTGAGGATCAAAGAAATGGCAGAGAATTACAGGACCAAAGTAGAGGAGGAGTTAGAATCAATGAATTGGAATGAAATGGATCTGGACAGCCTGTGGAATGCATATAGGGATTGCTTAGTTAGGAATGCTAAAGCGGTGTGTGGTGTGGCAAGAGTAACAAAGAAGATAAGTATGGCATGGTGGGATGAGGAGGTTAACCCGCCACATGCTGGCTATTTTTAGCCCTATGGGTCACCCCAGTGCCGGCCATTTTTCGACCTTTTTTTTTTTTTTTTTTTTTTTTTTTTTTTTTTTTTTGCTAAAATGATAGATTTTGATTTGGAAACAACGAATTTCACAGTTAAAATGCTCACCGAGGCTCAGAAATGGGTTTTATTGAGTTCGGCATACTTGGACATAGGTATAGCTGCTCTCTCTTGCTCACTACGTACGTGAGAGAAAGCCGTTTTCTATGTAGGGTATACTCAGGTATGTATGCTGGGAAGTATAGCAATGTTCAGTACACTTTTCTGATAACTTATCACTTCAGCATCTATCACAATTTGCGAGTCTTTTTCACTGTGAATGCATTATCTTACACTTACTTGAAGATAGGTACAACCTGACTTCATTATGTACAGTCCTGGCACTTACAAGAAGGTATTTACAACTTTACTTCACTATATGGTCCTTACACTTATAAGAAAATATTTACAACTTACACTTACATGAAAATATTTACAAACAGCACTGGGTGAGGCACACAGGTAGAGTGAGGCAGAGCGAGCGTGAGGGGGGGAGCGAGTGAGTGTATGGCCTTGACAGCCTGGGGGATACTAGAGGAGCAGTTACCTTACATGCCTACCAATTTTTACCCGTGAATCTTGAAAAATGCGGTCACAGTGAAGTTTTAATTTTAGACTGTTTTAAAATGGCACTGGCACTGGCCATGGAATTATGTCAGACTTTTAAAACAGCACTGGCACGCGGCGGGTTAAGAGAGCGGTGGAGGAAATGAGGAAGAAGTGGCTAAAGTGGTTACAGGACAGGGGTTCAGTTGAAATAAGAAATGAATATATTGAGAGCAAGAAGTACGTAAAGAGACTAGTGAAGAGGAAAAAGGAGGAGATAAATGATGATCTAGGAAGAAAAATGAATGCGAACTACTCTGAAAATAGGAAGTTATTCTGGAAAGAGGTGCGGAAATGTAGAAGTGAAAGCGGAAGAAAATGTGATGGTGTGAAGGACGTAGGTGGTAGATTATTAAGCCATGGGGATGAAGTAAGGACCAGATGGAAAGAATATTTTGAAAGCCTGATGAATGGCAATAAAGAAAGCAGAGCAGCTGTAAACATGATTGGTTTTGGGGTTGTGTAGAGAAGGAATGCAGTGCCAGTAGATGTGACACTCGCACAAGTGAAGAGTGCTGTGAAGTGGCTGAAAAACGGGAAAGCATCTGCGGTTGATGAGGTGTATGCAGGGATGCTTAAATGTACAGTAGTGGAGAGACTGGAATGAAGTGCTTGTTAGAGATATGTAAGAAGGCATGGATGAGAGAAACTGTGCCTGCAGAGTGGAAAAAGGCTGTGATTGTACCCCTGTACAAAAATAAAGGCGAGTGAAGTGAGTGCAAGAATTATCATGGCATAAGTTTATTGAGTGTGGTAGGGATGGTATATGGAAGAATTATTATAGAGAAAGTAAGAGAGATCTCAGAAGTCCTAGACAGTGATGAACAGGGTGGCTTTATGAGTGGCAAAGGATGTGTGGATCAAATATTTGCAGTGAGACAGATAGCAGAGAAGGCTTTTGAGAAGGACCATAAGGTGTTTATGGCATTCGTGGATCTGGAAAAAGTATACGACAAAGTGGACAGGAAGGGATTGTTAAGTTTTGTGCATGTACAGTGTAGATGGTAAGCTGCTTGGTGCCATCAAGAGTTTTTATGATGGTAGTAAGGCATGTGTAAGGGTTAATGGGCATCTAAGTGAATGGTTCACGATCGGTGTGGGTGTACGACAAGGTTGTGTGATGTCCCCATCACACAATATTTATATGGATGATGAGAGAAGTAAAAACAAGAGTAATGGAGAGAGGGATGGCATTGGTAATGAATGGTGATGGATGGAATATCTCAAATTTGTTTTATGCTGATGATGCAGTACTGCTTGCAAGTAGTGGACAAGAACTTGGTAGGCTAGTGCAGAGTTTTGCTGATGTCTATGAGTGTCGTGCCTTGAGAGTAAATGTAGAAAAAAGTAAAGTGATGGTTACTGAGAGAGAAGGTGACTCCCAGTGCAATGTTACAGTGAATGGAGAGAGACTGGAATTGGTGAGAGAGTTCAAATACCTGAGTACACTGATAGAAAAGGGAGGAAAATGTGCAAAAGAAGTTGAAAGTAGAGTGACACAAGGAAGAAAGGTAGCTGGTACAATGAAGGCCTTGATAAGAAACAGAGGCTTCAGTGTTGCAGCTGCACGAGGCTTACATGAAGGAGTGTTAGTGCCAACTTTCACATATGGATGTGAGACTACAGTGTGGCATGACAAAGAAAAGTCAGGAGTAAGAGCAGTGGAGATGGGACTGCTGAGGAATGTATGTGGAGTACAGAGGGTGGATAGGATATGAAATAATGTGATTCGTGAAAGATGTGGAGTGAGGAAGTTGATGGACACCAGAATCGAAGAGAGTGTACTGAGATGGTATGGTCATGTGGAGAGAATGGATAATAATAGAGTGGTGAAAAAGGTATACCTGAGTGAATCTGAAGGAGGGAGGAGGCGAGGTAGGCCAAGAAAAGATATGGTGGATGAGCGTGAGAGGAAGAGAGGTTTGGAAATCAGTGAGGCTAGGAAATTGACAAGCAATCAAGCTGGCTAGATGAATGTTGTGGGGAGAAGTGCATGATCAGGGATTTGAAACCCCTTTTTAACGAGGCAGTGTCCAGATTGACTTAGTCGGATATGTTTATGTGAAGCTACAGAACGTGGTGAATGGTTTTGGCATATCCGATAGAGGCAGAATTCCTGGGGCTTGAATGGTGAATGAATGGAAGCGTGGCCCATTGGATTGGGTAATTTTGGGCTGTCTGGACATTGCTACTCCTCACCCTGCCCTAGGGTGGGTAAGGAGGTCTGGGTGATGATGATGATAATGATGATTAGATAGTTGATGTAAAAATCAGTGATAAGTTAAAAGTGGTATAAACATTTTTCAACCATTCTTCTACTTATTCTTGCTCTAATTTTATTACCGTTGCCTCTCTGTACCTTTTGGAAATTAATTTCCATAGACAAAACATTCACATGTACAGTGGTGTAAGGGAAAATTATGAGGTACAAATAACTGCAGATCTACAGGTATTAAAATATTCTTACATTGCATGAAATCTTACCGCACCGTGGTAAGATGGTAAATGATACAGCCGCACGATAACTGTTAGGCACTGGGGGAAGGGGGTGTGGCTTACAGATATATCTAGATTGAAGAGCCTGTAGTGTAAGGGAAAAGGGTAAAATCTGTCATACCTCTGAATAACTGAAAATAATTTTGCATCAGTTAGGAATAAAATAGTTACTTATAGTTATTATAAGCAAGGAGTGGTAGGTGGTGGCAACCATCATCCACTCACTTGATGTAGTGCTGCCTACTTCTTCCTAAGCCTTTATCATTCTTTTTCTGTGCCTGCCCTTCTCTCTTCCAATTTCTCCCATCTTTCCTGTCACTACTTATTGCTTTTCTTTCCGTTACAGGTGGCTTTACATTGCGTGACAAGCCAGATGGCTTCCTGTAAGCCAAGAAACCATTTACAACACTGGGTGGTAACCATATAACCAAACCATACGTGCTCCCTACGTGTCAAGTGGGTTGGTGGAGGGTTAATGCCCCTCCCTGTAAAACAAATAACTCAGAGTCAAATGGCCACCCCGTACAGGATTATGGCATCTGGCAATAGATACAGTAGATAGATAGATAATCAAGGGGAAGACAAAGAATAAATAGCGGAAAGGTCCAGCTGCTAACTCAGGTAGGGTACTCCTACTAAGAATAATATCTTTGCTGTGGCATTCTTATTGTTATTATATCATCACCATGGCATTTGAATTTATAACAGTGTACTGCAGTTACAAGAATTTTCCTTAACTGGTCTTTGAAACTAGAGCATGTGTATTTGAAATCCTGGGAAGCATATACATCCAGAACACGGTGTTATACTGCACGCCGCACGTGGAGTAATATATTACGTTCATTCAAATCATGGAAACATATTTACTTGTTAACTTCTAATATATCACTGCCTTTGTTATTCATTTTACATAATTCTTTGCATGATATACGATATATTGTATCTGATGTGATGGGATGAAGGCACAGAATTTTTACTTTTATATTCACAAAGTTTTCACTGAATGTGTGCTTGTAGCAGAGTGATTGATGCACTCTGAAACTTTGCCATCACTTCTTGGGAAAAAAATGGAGTTCCCCCGAGCTAAGCCCTGTATTGGACTATATAGCCCCGCTAGGGGTACAGGAGCGAGCTACCACTCCCGGCACAGCAGCCCGGGCGAGGCTCGAACTCGCAATCCCCCGATTACGAGTCCAGCGCTCTACCACTGTGCTACCGCGCCCCCCATCTTCACTTCTTGGGGTGACCGTACATAGATACCGGTACATATACATACACATTCTGTACTCTTGTAATGAACGTTAATAAAACTCAGTGATGTACTTTGATAGCCATGTATTGTATTGTATTTCAGCTCTTGACTACACATATAATTCAGTCCCTTGTAAAACAGAAAGCAAAGTGTCATGGTAATTTCTCTGCTTCTCTGCTCAAGAAATAGTTTTAAAAAGATGAGAAATAATTACTGACCAAAGCAACCATACACAACAGTATATTACTATACATGTATACAACCAACCATACCTTGAAACACACACACATCCATTCTTCTGTGATTTACCAGTGCTATATAAACAGTTTGGATAATTTAAATTGTATACCATACCCTTTCCATTTAATGCTGACAATTACAATGGCTTTGAACTAGGCTGAATTAATCAGGACTCAGAAGTTATGAGTAAACCCAAACAGTACTCAAAGTTGTACAGACAAAAAGATGATCAGAACTGCTCTTGATAACTATAACAAATGAGGTGTCTTGTAAAGAAATGGCAAAAATGCCAATTTGACAAAATAATGTTTTCTATTACTACAAATAGCTCTGCCCAGGCTCTATGACACAGTAGCATGGGAAAGCCAAAACTATCTTTCAGGTGCAACCAGCATTCACTGTTACTATGGGATACAGCAAATCACTGCTCAAATCCCTAATATCACAAAGGAAAGGTGAAAGGTACAGCCAGTAGGAGGGCAAGTCAACTTTGTCTCATACAAAGAAGGAAAGGTGAAAGGTACAGCCAGTAGGAGGGCAAGTCAACTTTGTCTCATACAAAGACAATCAACAATTGCCAGGACCACAAGCTTCTGACCAGTGATGGCATCTCATTGGCGATTCAACATTTTTTTTTTTCTTATTTTCGTGTAAAACAAACGCCACTGTGAGTCATGGTATTGATGGTGGTGGTGGAAATGTACCAGTGCATACTCACAAGCATGATAAAAATCTGAATGAGTGGAAACAATGAAACAAGTGGTTGAGGAATAATGGAGAGACCTAGGCACAGTAACCAAGTCTGTAGAACCTGTATCTATCTATCTATATAGATAGATAGATAAATGGTATAAAAAATATATGCAGTACATAATAATCATGGTGGTAGATGATGGATGGATCACTTGGTAGAGTTAGAAACCAGTTTTTAAAGTAAAAGCAAATAAATGTCTGGGTTATCTTAAAAGTCAAATGAGCATATTCTCCTCTTTAAATATTATTCACATAACTAAAATACCTAAACTTCTCTTCCCAATAGTATCAACTGGCATACTTGCCCTATCTTTATGTCTCATAGTCTTTTTATTATGTACCATTCTGACACAAGGGAAAATTCAAGTGTGCAAGGAAAATTTGACAAGAGACCCATTGATCCCTCTAAGGTTAACTGTGATATGGATAAATTATTGGAGGAGTCACTACTATTTAAATAATTTACCATGTCTCAATCCACTATGTATGATCTCCCATTCTACTTATTATGCTCCTGGGATGTCCTTTTCCTGCTTAAGTCTAAGGCTTCCAGAGTTTCAAGAGTCCCTCCTCACTGTATGTTGACAAGAGATTCTGATGAGGGTGGTGGCACATTCCAATAACAGACTGTTCATGAACCTGGAGAAGAAAAGGAAAGAAATGTAATTCTTAACAAACTTCAGCAACTCAAGTCAGTATGAAACCTATTTTTTACATTCTGGCTAAACTGGGTACTGCCTATTTATTTTATTCAGCTGAAGTAACTCCAAGGAGTCAGTGTTAAAATCTATTTTAAACACTCATCAAACAATGCCCAGTGAAATGGACCATACATCCATCCACACATAATTCACACCTTCAAAATTTTCAGTTCTACTTAACAGGCAAACCATTCATTCATTCTACTTTACAGGTAAACCATGCATTCATTCATTTATTCACCATCTACTCCAATGTTGCCCCATGATGAGCATAGAAGTCTGGGCCTAGGCAAGTTGGTCATGACATTTAAGATGAGAGTGACCAGCCTCACTCATCCCTGAGTGGCATTACGTGAGCAAAAATATCCCAAACACCCCTGGGATAAATAACGGCACCAACTCAATCCGATTGGAGCACCTTAATTACATACTAAACCACCAGCTGCCAAAATTTGGATATATGGTTACCACCCAGCATAGTATATGGTTTCCAGGTGTACAGGAAACTTAGTGTAAAGTCACCAAAGACAGAAGGGGATGGAAAGAATGAAAGATAGACAGAGGGGGAAGCAAGGAAAGAAGGAAGGAAGAAAGAGCTGGCACCCGAGATCAGCACTACATCGAGTGAGTGGATGGTGAGCGCCCCCACCTACCACTCTAAACCTACAAAATTATTAATCTACTGTACTAAAAATGTGAATGAACGAACGCACTACACTGTAGTGAAATTTTTTTCCATTTTATTTTAGATGAGTGTGTTGTCCCAGATGATTGGCTGAAGAGTGTAATCGTAAATGTGTACAAGGGAAAAGGTGATGCTCTGGAAAGAGGAAATTATAGAGGCAGAAAAGCTTTTGGACCAGATAATGAAGGTAATGGAGAGAGTTCTAGAAGGTATGATTCAAGAAAGTGAATATTGATGAGATGCAATTTGGGTTTATGCCAGGCAAAGGGACCACTGATGCCATAATCATTGACAGCTTATGGAAAATAGATAGGAAAGGAAAGGGAACTTTTGTGGTAGGGGGGGGGCACCCATCATCCACTTACTCAATGTAGTGTTGCCTTATGGACTTAGCGATGAGCCAAATGGTTTCCTGTTCCCAGGAAACCATTTACTTTGCTGGGTGGTAACCGTATAACCGGGGTTTTTGGCTGGGTTAGGTGTCCCCCACATTCCCCTATCCAAAATCACTAAATCATGGCAGACGTTTTGGATAGCCTCAGAGGGTCCAATATCTGCCCAGGACCCCAGCCAAATGGGCAGTTTTGTGTGACCATGTAGAATGTGAGGGGTGTGAACGAGGATAGCAAGAGGGAGAAAGTTGCGAATGTGTTCAAGACTGCAAGATATACCGTGCTGGCATTGTATGAAACAAAGGTGAAAGGGTGCAAAATGGAGGAGTGGGAGGGTTTAAAATGTGTAAGGTCCAGCATGAATGGGCGAGGAAGATGCAAAGAAGGAGTTGCTTTGTTGATGAATGAAGTGTGGCAGAATGGAGTGAAAGACTACAAATGTGTCAGGTTGAGAGTACTTATGTCAAGTTCAAGTTTGAGAACATGAAAGTGGCAGTGATTGTAGCGTATGCATCGTGTGATGACAGGAGTGAGACAGAAAAAGGCAGGTTTTGGGATGAGCTGGATGATGTAGTAGAAGGAATGCCCAGGAGTTATAAAGTGTTTGCAATGGGTGACATGAATGGAAGAGTAGGCATTGGTCCTGTGAATGATCTATCTATCTATTGCCAGATGCCTCGATCCCATTCGGGGTGGCCACAAACAAATCACCTACACATCGCCCTGTCCCCCGCCATTTCACTG
Organism: Coenobita brevimanus; assembly: GCF_032717465.1. Classification (NCBI taxonomy): domain Eukaryota; kingdom Metazoa; phylum Arthropoda; class Malacostraca; order Decapoda; family Coenobitidae; genus Coenobita; species Coenobita brevimanus. The sequence continues at coordinate 36,484,689 of NC_137063.1, forward strand.
CCCCTCTCCCAACTCACCCCCCCCTCTCTCATATACCTCTCCACCCCATCCCTCCATCTCATCCTCGGCCTCCCCCTCCCTCTTCCCCCCTCCACCTCACTCACATACACTCTCTTCGTCAGTCTTTCACCCTCCATCCTCTCCACATGGCCAAACCACCTCAGTGTATTCCTCCTAACGCTTACATCCACACCCACACCACAACGCTCCTTTATATTCTCATTTGTCAGGCTGTCCCTCCATGTGACTCCACAGGCTCCCCTTAAACATTAGTGGGTACACCTGTGGAAGATTTTATTGGGTTGATAGGTGTAAGAACTGAGTCTTTGATGCAATAAAAAACAACCAGATTATTTTTACCCCAGTCAGAGATACGAGCCAAGTCAAACATTAGGTGTGCCATAGCCTCATCCCTTGTTTGTTGAAGTAACTGCTGAGATGGGCGTTGCGGGAACCGAATGGAAAGGTGAAGGGTGGAGTCATTAGCGTATGAGTGGATAGGGTTAGATGTACAACTTAGAAGGTCACTGATGAATAAATGGAAGAGAGTTGGTGATAGGACAGAGCCCTGAGGAACACCTCTGTTGATAGATCTAGGGGAAGAACGATGGCCGTCTACAACAGCGGCTATAGAACGACCAGAAAGGAAGCTGGAGATGAAAGGCACAGATAGAAGGATAGAAACCGTAAGAGGGTAGTTTGGAAATTAAAGATTTATGCCAGACTCAATCAAAAGCCTTTGAGATAAGTGCCATGGCAAAGCTTTCGCCAAAGTCTCGAAAGAAGGACGACAGGAGTCTGAAAGGTATGTGAGAAGATCGCCAGTGGAGCATCCCTGACGGAACCCATACTGACGATCAGAAAGAAGGTTGTGATAGGAAAGATGCTTTAAAATTTTTCAACTAAGAATTGACTCGAAAACTTTCGAGATACAGAATGTTAAAGCAATTGGACGATAGTTAGAGGGTTGGGAATGGTCTCCCTTCTTTGGGACTGGCTGAATTACGGCAAACTTCCAGCAAGAAGGAAAGGTACAAGTTGACAGACAAAGGCGAAAGAGTTTGCCTAGGCAGGGTGTAGGCACAGAAGCACAGTTCTTGAGAACAACAGGAGGGACTCCATCAGGCCCATATGCCTTGTTAGTATTGAGGCCTGTGATGGCAGAAAATACATCAGCTGAAGAAATTTTAATGTCAGCCATGAGGAAGTCAGAGGGGGAAAAGTGATGAAGGAACAGCACCGGAATCGTCTAAGGTAGAATTGGAGGAGAAAGTCTGAGCGAAGAGATCTGCTTTATCAGTAGAAGAAATAGCTACAGAGCCATCAGAGTGGAAAAGTGGAGGAAAGGATGATGAGGTAAAGTTGTTAGAAAGGTTTTTGGCAAGGTGCCAGAAGAAGCGGGAAGAATTTGAGTTGGAGAGTTGAGAGCATAAAGTATGCATGAAATTATTTTTAGCAAAGCGAATGACAGTATGATTCTGGGCAGAAACGTATAAAAGATGTGATTCAGGGGTGGGCTGGCTCCGGTACCTTTTATAAGCCCTCTCCTTGTTGCGGACAGCATTAGAACAAGTGTGATTAAACCAAGGCTTTCTTGCATTAGTCAAAGGATATGAGAGAGGATTGTATGCTTTCATGCTCAAGAGAATAACCTCCGTAATGAGCAAAGCACACTCAGAGGGCTCCCGGCCATGGAAGCAATAATCATTCCAGGGAAAATCAAAGACGTACTGCCTGAGGGCCTCCCAATCCGCAGCTCCAAAGTGCCACAAACAATGTTTCTTTGGAGGGTCCACAGGCCGTACCAGAGCGATAGGACAGGTTAAGGTGATACGGTTGTGATTGGAGGAGCCCAATGGAGAGAAAAGATTAAGTGTATGCAGAAGGATTAGTTGTAAGGAAGAGGTCAAGTATGTTGGAGCTCTCTCCAAGGGAGTCAGGGATACAGGTAGGGTGCTGTACAAGCTGCTCTAGGTCATTAAGGATACAAAAGGTGTAGGTTTGTTCACCAGGTGGATCAGTGAATGGAGAGGAGAGCCAAAGGTGGTGGTGAACATTGAAATCTCCTAGAATGGAGATTTCAAAGAAAGGAGAAATGGATAGAATGTGTTCCATCATAGAAGTAAGATAGTCAAAGAATTTTTGATAGTCAGCAGAATTAGGGGATTAGTAAACAGTGCAGATATATTTAGTCAAAGAATGACAGGAATGCCGAAGCCAGACTGTAGAGAATTCAGAAGAATCGTGCTTCAGGAACATGAGAGCAAGATAAGTCATTGCGTATATATACACAACAGCCACCTTTGGCTTTGAATTGTGAAAAGAGAAAGTGGGAGGATACAGAAAAGGATTTGCTGTCAGTTGCTTCAGACAGCTGAGTCTCAGGAAAAGAAGGTTAGGTTTAGAGGAGGAGAGGTGGTGCTCAACAAAGTGAAAGTTGGAGGAAAGGCCATGAATGTTGCAGAAATGAAGAAGAAATGAGTCAGACAGTGGTTCCAGGCAGCTCAAGTCGTCACAGGGAGAGGGGCAGAAGGTGGGACAATTATGCCCCCCTCCTCCCTGGGAACTCCGAGGCTATGTGTTTCCTAGCCATGATTACTCTTTTAAATTTTAGAAAAGGAAGTGTAGTGTGTACAGTGCATGTAGTTTGGTGTTGACAGTTAGAGAAACATGTATTGGAAAGCATGCTGGCCTACTCTCTGTGTAACTGAGACATTGAAAAAGTTCAGCAAAAGGGGATGGTTGGGAATTAGTCCCGAAGACTGATGAAACAGGAGCTCCAGCTCCCCCTGTCATCAGGTTTCCATCCATCTTGGGAGTACTGCCCTGCTCGACTGGTGCTACAGTCTACAAAGGGAAAGGAGGTCCGGATGATGATGATGATGATGATGGTCTCAACCTCTGGTGTCTCTCCACTTCCTAAATCTTTCCCCTGCCTCCCTTTCACACTCTGCAATCAACACCACGGCATCAGCATACATCTCCTATGGGAGTCATTTCTGAAGTCACGTGGGAGAGCTTCATACACCATGATAAACAATAAAGGGCTCAGGAGTGACAACTGATGCAGATCCATGGAAAACTCATCATTCAAATCCCCATTCACTCTCGCCTGGATACGAGCACCCACACATATAGCCATAACCACTATGCAGCCACTCCTTGATCCCAAGCTTTCTCATTCTCCACTTCACTACCTCCCTGGGGATTCTGTTAAATACCTTGAAAACAGCAAAAACAAAGTACAGCTCCCTACTCTTTCCTGTATATTTTTCCTGAAGCTGTCTGACAATATGGCATCAGTGGTCCCTTTGCCTGGCATACACCCATACTGCATCTCATCAGTATTCACTCTTTCCCTTATCATATCTTCTAGACTCTCACAATTACCTTCATTATCTGGTCCACATGATGATCCGGTCCAAAAGTTTTATTCCTTTATAATTTCCCTTTCCAGGACATCACCCTTCCCCTTTTATAAAGTGCTCGACAAAAGTATTAAGCACCCTGCGTCCCTCCTACGAAACAAACCTTTCAACATTGAAAAAACATGTAAATAATGCATTATAATTACCTTTAATGCTTGGTAGGGTATCCTTTGCGCTTCTTCACGGACCTGAGAAGTCATGGAAGTGAAAGGGCGAGGTTCCTCAGGTGCTGGGGGGGTATTCTTGCCCAGGACTCACGAATGGCTGCTTCCAGCTTAGGCAGAGAGCTCACATCCTTCCCTTGAAGATTCTTCTTTATGAGGTACCAGAGGTTTTCTATCGGGTTGAGGTCTGGGCTATTGCCTGGCCAGTCTTTCATGAAGGAGACCTCGCGGTCACGAAGCCAGCTGGTGACAGATTTGGCTTTATGATCAGGTACACCGTCCTGCTGAAACACTCATGCACCTGTGAGCTCGAAGGACTCAGGTAAATGATGACAAAGAAGCTCCAGGTAAATGTCCTGATTCACTCTGCAGTTCTTGGGAAGCACAACAAGCTTCCCCAAACCCTTCCCAGAGAAACAACCCCATACCATAAGTGAATCAGGGTGTTTAACTGTGCTCTCCACGTAATGGGGGTCAAGCGGGTCACTACCTCTGCGCCGGTACACGTGTGCTCCTCGATTACAAGTAACAGTAAACGTTGCCTCATCAGACCACAACATTGACAACCACTGGTCCTCACGCCAGTTAAGGTACTTGTTAGCAAAGGCAAGCCTATGATGTCGCTGGTTATGTGTAAGAAGAGGCTTTCTCACAGGCCTGTGACTAGTGTAACCAAGTTCATAGACTCTTCGAGAAACCGTGCTCACTGAAACCTCACCAAACACTTCCGGGTTGCTCTCCTTAATTTTCCTTGCACTAACACGAGGATTAGACTCCACTGCACGTTTTAACACATTAACAGACCTCAGAGAAGTTTTCCTGGGCCTACCAGACCGCGGCTTCTTTGTAGGAACGTCACCACTATTTTCCACTCGAAAACGGGCACACCACCTCCACACTGTCGATCGAGCCACACCAACCAAATCATTAATTCCTTCGTGGGGTGGCCTGCCTCCTTTAGAGCAATGATCTGTGATATGATTTCACTCGACAATTCACGGGTAGGGGCCATAATAAAGTGGCGAAAGCCAAAACACTGCGGAACACTAGGTAAAAAATGGCGCAAGAAGAGAGGAAGGAGCGGAGGAGTTCCTCTCACGCAGCCCATAGGCAACTGAGGCGGCAGCCAACCAGCGTGCAGTAAGGCCTCAAGGTGCCATGACATCATGTTAGTGGCCAAAACTTCTGGCTCAATTTTTAGTCCAAAAAAAGGCTGATTTTTTTTTTTTCGCCAAAAGTATTGCGTGCCCTGACATAGGTGCTCAATACTTTTGTCAAGCACTGTATACATTTACAACCACATTCTTCAGCCAGCCACACTCATACATGACTGAATTTATCAAATCAGTTACTAAACTCACTCCTGTATTTCTTGCATTCTTCAAAATTTCTGCAGTCACTGCATACTCCACAGGGGCAGTGCCAGGAATATATATCACAGTATTACCTGTATCACTTTCCAGAGTAATGAACAATCAGCACCCGTACACTCTCACCCAACTAAGTAATAATACCGTAATACAGGTACAACACCAATTTTCTGGCACTCATGGTTCCAGAGCCTTGTTGGAGGGACTGTTCTGCCAGACTAACCAAGGCCACATAAATCATATATAATCCAACAAGGACCAATTTAACAATACACTGTTAACCAACTATCCTTTAGAGTAATCAAACTTATGTTCTGATTTAAGTATCGATGTAGTGCTGCTCTCAGGTGTCTGCCCTTTCCTCTCCTCCATCTTACATTACACTTACATTATGAACCTATAATGAAACAAATGGAGCAATACTGTATATGTAAGCAAGACAAACATGGGACAGCTGCTGTTCACTATTTACATTCAAAGTCCTCTCTAGTTTTCCTGTGGAGGTTGAGAAGCAGTATAGCACATGGTCCTCTCCAACGCAGTATATCCACTCCCCACGCGGTGAAACAACACATGCTACAAAGTCACCACCTTCACGTTTACCTGAAGACAGGGAGCGAACAGTCTGTCCCTGGGAGGAAAATGAAAAGGGGTCACTTTAAAACAGTACCATAGTTACACTTTTTAAAATGTCATCACCACCACAAAATGCATTATGGCAATAGGGAACTCCATGAGTATGCACTATAATCAACATCAAGTGAACTTGAATATACAGTACTGTATATGGGGAAAAAAAAAAAAAAAAAAAAAAAAAAAAAAAAAAAAACTTTGAAAGAATTTATCCACCAAAAACAGAACTGTAAAGGAATACGGTAAAACCTTGATATAACAGACTTCAATATACCGGAATTCACTTTTATCGGAGTTGAGGAGCTGACCAGACTATAGTATATTCTAACATATCGGGAAAAGTCCAAGGGTGATAAGTGATAAGTGAAATACACAAAGTGAACAACTTTAGTATGTAAGATTGTAATAAAGTGTATTAAGTGTACAGTACAGTATTTGAAAAGTGTTAAAGTTGTAACAATAAAGTATTTTCTAAGTGCTTCCCCTCTCCCAAGGTTAGAAACGAGTGTGCCTGAATGCAGATGTGGTGATGTATGCAGCGCTCCTTGTCCTCCCTCCATCCCTCCTCCATCTCAGCTATGGGCGCTTCTGCCCGGGCACAAAGAAAAAAATTCCATGGCCAAATTTGCCCCTGGAAATTGGGTTATATTGGTATAAATTGTATACCATCATCTTCAGTAGAGCTTATACTATAAGCTAATAAAAACACACAAATCTATCTATCTATCTATAGCCCGACGCCCCAATCCCGCAAAGGGTGGCCGCAGACAAAACGCCTCCAAGTCACTCTGTCACCCACCATTTGACTCCCCTCCCCCCAACTCACCCCCCCCTCCCTCATATACCTCTCAACTCCATCCCTCCACCTCATCCTCGGTCTACCCCTCCCTCTCCCTCCCTCCACCTCACCTACATACACCCTCTTAGTCAGTCTTTCATTCTCCATCCTCTCCACATGTCCAAACCACCTCAGTGTATTTCTCCTAATCTTTTCAACCACATCCACATCTACCCCACAACGTTCCTTCACTTCTTCATTCGTCAACCTGTCCCTCCATGTCACTCCACATGCTCCTCTCAAGTAACTCATTTCCACTGCTCTCACTCTTGACTTGTTCCCCTCTTGCAAGGTCCACGCCTCGCTTCCATACGTCAGGGTAGGGATCACAATACCATCATGCAGTGACTTCTTAACTTCCATACTCACCTCCCTATTTCTCATCACTGCTTTCAGTGTGCCCACAACCTTCCTTCCCTGCTGTACTCTTTCACGTACTTCATCCCCCAAAGTTCCATCCTTACTCATCACACTACCCAAGTACTTGAATGCACTCACATTCTCCATATCCTCACCATCCAACCTCACTGCACACTCTGTGACTTCATTCCTCTCAAACACCATAACTTTACTTTTGTTTACATTAACTTTCAGCTTCCTCCTCCTACACACTGTCCCAAATTCATTCACCAAACCTTGCAACTCCCATTCATCTTCACTCAACAATACTGTATCATCAGCAAATAGCAACACCGGAAGCTTCCAAAACTCACCCTCATTCATTAGGGCCACCCCCACATCCACTGCCCTACCTTGTACCTCCTTTACTGATGAAAAAAAGTACAGAAATGCAGTGAGAATAAAACTTGTTCAAGTGTACAAATAGCTTCAAATAACCTCCCAACATCGTAGCCCAAAATTTTGCCCACACTGTGCAAGAGCAATGCATATGTCTAGATGCAGAATTTCATGACTTTCTTTTCTTTCTTTCTTTCTTTTTTTTTTCTGGAATTTTGATACGACCAAGTTTCCGAGAAAAAAAAAAAAAAAAAAGTGAGGGATGGAGGAGGGATGGGGGTTGGGGACAGGAAGAGAAGAGAGGGGGATGTGTGTATGTGTGTGTGTGTGTGTGAAAGAGAGAGAGAAACTGGCTGGGGGTGGGGGATAGGGCAGTTTGGCTCTCTTGTCTCCCTTCCTGTCCCCCCACGCTTCCTCACTCCTGCTTGTCTCCCTCCCCACCATCCCCCACCTCTGCTTGTAACCCTCCCCATCTCCTTCCCCACCCCTGCTTGTCTCCCTCCCATATCCCCCCATGCATAGCTTGCTGTCACCTGCCTGGCTGTAGATTGTCAGTAGCCCTCCCACTGCCTCACCTACCTGCATATGATGTTTGCTGTCTCATTTTTTTTGCATTAGTATTGTTTATGAGGATAATAATACAGTATTACCTATGATATTTCTGTGTCTGTCTCTGTTGACTGAGTATGGTATATGAGAGTTTGGGTTTGGAATGCATCTCTGGCTTTTCTTCAGTATTTTATGGGGGTAACTGCTTCGACATGTATATCGGGAAAATCAGGGTTAGCAGGGGGAAGTCCTGATGCTACTTTTATCGGACTTTCACTTTTTCGGAATGGCTTGGGCCCCAATTAGTCCATTGTAGTGAGGTTTTACTGTATTGCCAAAAACACAACTACTTGATCCATATTGACAGGCCACATAATTATCAGTCATACCTGCATATTCATGATGGTAACAGTATTGGAGCGGTTGCAGACAACAATGTGATCTGGATTCTTTGGAAGAATGTGGACAGAATAAACAGGGAGATCCACAGACGTCACACCAGCTAGGGATTTGAAGGTGGCGATGCATTCTGTTGTTTTGACTGACCACACTTTGACTGTGCCATCTGATGAAGCACTGTTATGCAAAAATAAAAAGGTAAAATGTAAAATGTTAAAGTATGTTAATATAATAATGGGTATCAGTCTGGGAATGTAAAGTGTGACTACTAGTATCCATTATCATCATCATTTTAGCTTTATAATCTTGACTAATCAGTGGGGTAACACACACACACACCTGATAATATTATGTCCATCCTGGGTGAAGGTGGCCTGGTTGACAAAAGATGAGTGACCTCGGAACTCCTTTAGTGTCTTGCCTGATTTCAGCCCATGTATTCTGTCAGAAAAACTTGCATTAGCATGTAATAGATGGCAGGGGCGCACCCAGGGGGGGGGGGACCCCAGGCCCAGGCCCCCCCCCTTAGCTCTCTGGGTCCTTTAGAAATTTATATATATTTATTTTGATAACAGTAAAACATGAAAAATTGGTACGTAAAAACAAAGAGTAACACATAAGCCAGCATCTCTCTGACTCTAAACCTGCATATGACCTCCCAGTAATTATCGGGTTACCTGACCTCACCTCACTACGGGCCCCCCCCCTTAGAAAATTCCTGGGTGTGCCCCTGATAGATGGTTATTGCTATATACACTTACCCATCACCACGATAATGCTCAACCTCATCATCATCCCAACCTATTTTTTCCAACCAGGAGGGGTGAAACAAGGTCCAGAAAGAATGGAAAAAGAAAAAATGTGCCACACATTCATTCACCCTTCATGCCCTCAGAACCTCACCTTCATCTTGCAAGCTGATCATCAGCACATATCTCATATTTATTACTTTCTTCAACGATGTACTTCATACTGCTTATCAGTCAATCCATCAATTACTCTATGAAATTAAGAAAGGGGTGCCAAACTCTACTCATTTTCTTATATAATTCATCCATCTGAATTGATCCTGCCAGTTCCTTAGTTTCATCAACTTCTATAACATTCTCACACACTCATTTAACACGTCCATTCATGTTCTTGGCTACCTCACCTCCCCTCACTTTCAAACTCACTCACATATACTTGTTCCACACCCTACAGTACAGTAAGGTCCCGCATTATGTCATTCTTGACTTACATCAATCTCCAAGTTACAAAAGTCCGCTTCAAAAAAAAAAAAAAAAAAAAAAAAAAAAAAAAAAACTAATCCCTATACTATCCAGATGCCCACTATCTGTACATTTTGGTCCCGCGACTTAGTAATCCCAACCCCCCCCCGAATTAGAATTCGCCGCGCAGCGCAGACCAGCTGTGTTTTGGTGCGTAGTTCTGCCGATGTCCGCTAGAGCATCCCTGCATCCTCCCCACTTCCTGCCCGTCTTTCATCGTGATTGCATGCTCATCGCCATGGCCGACCACATGCTTGCTTTTGTGGTGGTGCCCTACCTCCTGCAAGCTCTGCTGTTCCTTTCCTGCCTCTTCTTCATGTGTGTGATGATGGCCCCGCCGCCTCAGAAGAGGAAGCAAGTGGTTCTGACACTGGAGAAGAAGAAGGAGATATTGGACAAGGTGGACGCGGGATGATCAACCTCACGCATCCTCTGTGAATTCAACCTGGCCCACTCTACATTGTTTGATATCAAGAGATTCTGGGACAAACTCATGTAGTACATGGCTGACTTCTCATCAAAGAACAAACGCAACGTGGGGAGGAAGATGATGTTTTCTCCCCGGTATGCAGAAGTTGACCACTCCACACCGATTTGGTATCGTCAACAACATGCTGCTGGTGCGTGGCACGGAGTTGAAGGCTGCTGCAGAGAAGTTTGCAAGGTTACACGACACCCCAGACTTCAAAGCATCCGAGGGTTGGCTCTTCGCTTTCAATGAAAGTTACGTCATGGACTTACCAACCATAAGGCCCATGGCGAAGCTCTGGAGGCCAAAGAGGAGGGAGTAAAGGAGTTTCGGCAGAAGGTGAAGGGCTTGATCGACAGGGAGGGCCTCACTCTCAGTCAAGTCTACAATGCCGGCAAAACTGGTCTATTCTATCGCTCTTTGCCAACGAACACTCTAGCCAAGGAGATGGAGAAGCTTGTACTTGGCCACAAGCTCTGCAAGCAATGGATATCTGCTTTGTGTTGTGCCAATGCTAACGGCATGCACCGGCTCAAGCCTGTTATTGTTGGCCGTGCATAGCAGCCTCAGTGTCTTCGTGGGGTGATGGATGTCCTTCCTGTTGTTTGGTACCATTCTGTGAAGGCTTGGTTCACAGCCAAGATCTTCAAGGACTGGTTCCACTGCCATTTCATCAAGGAGGTCATCCATTACCAAACGGAGAAACTGGGAATTCCACACGACCAGGTAAAGGCCCTCCTTCTCTTGGACAATGCACCTGCACATCCATCTGACAAGGACTCGGTGGGTGAGAATGGCCGCATTAGGTGCATGTTATTACCACCTGATTTGACTTTTCTCATCCAACCAATGGACAAAGGAGTGATCATGGCAACGAAGAGGCTGTACCATACGAAGTTCCTGGACGAGGTGATGGTTGTTCTCAAGGAAGAAAAAGAGTGCAGGGAGGGACGGGACAAACGAGGCCAGTGGACTTTGGAAAACCTTCACCGCTACTACATCAGGTCTGCCATTTACAACTGGGCCAGTGCATGGAAGGAAGTCCCTTTCAAGACTCTGGAAAATGGTTGATCTTCTCTGCTTCTCGGAGCCGATGTGGTGCATGGTTTTCTAGGTTTGACATGGATGACTTCCATGCATGTCTTTGAGCGCATGGCGATGATGTTGATGTGAACGAAGTGCATGAGTGGTTGGATGACGACGAGGGCGATCCGGGGTATCAGATCATGTCTGATTTCGGGATCGCATCTTCAGTTGCAGGTACAAGTACCCAGCTTGAAGATTCTGACAAGGAAAGCGACGATGATGCGGACTCCTCTCAGCGTGCCTCTACTCCAGCCATCCCCAAGCTGAGCACACTCTGGGACCATGTCAAGTTCGTTCTCAAATACCTGGAACACCCGGACTGCGACAGGGAGATGGGGCCCTTGGAACTTGTGGAGGAAGTGCGCGCTTTCAGACACCATCATTAATCACCAGAATCGTTGTTCCTTACATTAATCAATGACTGACACTTTTTTCAGACCCATGACCCCCACTGTGCCCAGCCCTGGCTCCACACCACTGCCTCCCCAAGACAGGCCTTCATCCTCCGAGCCACAGCCCAGCACATCAGGCATGGTGGAGTCACCACTGGACGTGAGTTTGCGCCTCTCTTCAGAGTCATCTGCAGTGGGTAGTCTATCACCACGTCCCAGCGACATGCCCCTAGGCCACCTGCATCGGCTACTCTCAGACTCTGACAGTGAATAAACAGTAAGAACTCACCACTAGACCACATGGGAATTTAGTGTTGTGCAGTTAAAAGAACAGTGTGCAGTGTTAAGATATTACAATTCTGAGTGCAAAGACCTAAGTGCGGAGTGCAACACTGATTTCATGAATGTACAATGGAGTGCAAATAAGAACAGAGTGCGGTGTTAAGAAATTAGAATTCTGAGTGCAAAGACCTAAGTGCAGAGTGCAACACTGATTTCATTCAGGTACAGTGGAGTGCAAGTAAGAACTGAGTGCGCAGTGTTAAGAAAATAGAATTCAGAGTGCAAATGACTAAGCTTAGTGCAAGACTTGATTACTGCAGGTGCTTCAGGTACACCTTCTTACTGTCAGAGTCTGACAGGAGGCGGGTTATTCATCAAGATGGCCATGGACTTGTAAGTACCCAGAATGTTTCATATTGTACTGTTTTTTCCATAATTACCTCTAAAACCTCATTCTCTGGTTCCTTTGCATTTTTTTCACTCTTTTATGTCCCTCATTGGTGTGAATAGGGTTTTAGGTGCTATGCATGTCCAGTACAGAGTTATGTAGGTGTTTTTCTGAGTTAGGCTAGGTTAGGGTCCATAAGTACCAGTCCAGGAACCATGCACTCGTTTTAAGTACCCAGAATGTTTCATATTGTACTGTATTTTCCATACTTACCTCTAAAGCCTCGTTCTCTAGTTCCTTTGCATTTATTTCACTCTTTTATGTCCCTTATTGGTGTGAATAGGGTCTTAAATAGGTGCTATGCATGTCTGGTAGGGAGTTATGTGGGTGTTTTTCTGGGTTGGGCTAGGTTAGGGTCCATAAGTACCAGACCAGGAGGCAGGGGCCCACTTTCCGGATGGACTCACTTTCCAGACATGCCTTCGGCTCCATTACATCTGATTGTGGAGGGATTACTGTAATAATCAATAATTTAAAAAACAAACGTAAAGCACAGGTTTTTATAGTACTGTTGTCTGCCGTGTCTGTTTTCCCACCTCATGCTTGACTGTCACCAATCGGTCACAGTCTCATTGCTACCACCATCTGATATGCTGTTACCATGATTATTGTCTTTGTTTTTCCCAATCCAAATTCACTGATATCTAAGAGAAAGCTTCCTAGTGATAATAATGATTCCAAGAAACGAAAGACCTTCACTACGTGAAAAGCGGAAGAGTGTGAAGACGATGGAAGAGTGAGGACGCAGAGGCCTATCTCAGCTGCCATCACCGTTGCACGATGACAACACATGTTGGTACCACCATGACTGTGATGCATGAGAGGCTCTTGAGGGGTGACGTGGCTGACCAGGAGTACAACACATTTTTTATTCAATAAAAATCATAAATTCAAAAGTTTGTGTTTCATATACATACTTGTTATCACAAGAGTATTATATAGGCAAACCCCGATATCCGGCACATCGTTAACCAACAAGTTGCCGGACCAAAAAAAAGTTATCAGGGAACATTCCCACAATCCTGATGGCTGTTGATTTGCTAATCCGAAGCCGCGCCCTAGGTTTGAAAAGAGCATGTCTGAATGTGGATGTGGTGGCTCACCCTGTCCTCCCTCCATCCCCTCTCTTCTCCCTCCTGTCCCTCCTCCATCTCTCACCACGCTCAGCACTGCCAGGCGTGTCCCCCTCCCTGTCCCCTCGCCCTTCTCCACCCCAGGTTATTTCCCTCCCCATCCCCCCCATTCCCACTTGTCTCCCAAGTGTGTGTGTGTGTGTGTGTGTGTGTGTGTATTTACCTATTTGTAGTATACAGGAATTGAGCAATGCTCGTGTTGTCCTGTCTCCATATCCACATATATCAAGTCTATCTTTACACACATGAATGTTTTTCTCATGCACCACCTCTTTGTCTAAGTCATCCCAAATATTTAAGTATTTACCTAATATACCTAATTGTGATATACACGGAATGTACTATGCTCGTGGGTTTCCGTCGCTGTTGCTCAATAAGTCAAATTTAGCTTTAAACTCGTTTAAGTTTTTAGACTGGACGATCTCTTTGTCCAGGCTATTCCATAAGTCTATACTTCTGTAAGGAAAGCTATATTTCTTGATATCCTTCAAGCAGCTTGACTTTTTCAATTTCAAGCCGTGTCCTCTTGTTGCTCTCTTATCTCATACAAACAGATCTTCTTTGTCAATTTTATCTACTCCCACCATGGTCCTGAACACTGCAATCATGTCTCCCCTCTTTCTCCTTTCCTCTAAGGAAGGCAAATCCAGCTTTTCCAGCCTCTCTCTGTATGACAGGTCTGTCAGACAGGGGACAATCTTGGTTGCTGTTCTTTGTATTCCCTCAATCTTGTTTATATCTTTCTTTTTGTGTGGGGACCACACTACCGCTGTGTGTGTGTGCGCGTGTGTGTGTGTGAGAAAGAGAGAGAGATCAGGGTGGTATGGTAGTTTGGCTGTCTTGTCTCCCTCCAAGTCTCCCCCACCCTCCCCCAAACCTGCTTGTCTCCCTCCCTGTACCCCCCTCCCTGCCTCCCCCCTCCATGTTTGTCTCCCTCCCTGACCCCCTGCCCTCCCCCATCCCAGCTTGTCTCCCTGACCATGCCCCCACCCTCCCTGACCCCTACCTGCCTGGCCTGCTCATCTACTCCCCCCACTGCATCTGTTGGCCTCAATACCTTCCTGCATGTGATGTTTGATGTCTCATTTTTTAGCAACAGTATTGTTAATGAGAATAATAACATTACCTATGGTGTTTCTGTGTCAGTCTCTTGATTGAGAAAGTTATATGAGCTCAAGCAAGGTATAAATGTACAATGTACAGTCGAAAACTCAAGTTACATACAAAACAGACTTATGTCACGTCTCAGGAATGTAACTCTGACGTAATATGGGACCTTACTGTAATTATGACCATTTTTTCCCTACCACCATACCATATATTTAAGCACATACTCTTCAACCCTACTGTCATGAGACTGCCAAACTCCTTATCATTCACAAATCATATCAGTTGTGAAAGATGTAAGGAAACCTGCAGACATCAGGATCCAAAAAAGACCAACTATAATTAAGATTAAATTTTAGTGCTCCTTCAGGTGGAGGAAACAATTCCACTCAATAATAACTAAATAAACTACCAACAATACTTATACAGTTAGTCCACCTTATATGCCACCTATTCTATCACTCTTTTTGCTGTCAAGCCCACACCAACAAAAAAGTTGCCTATCAACCTTTCACTAGTCAGTAAAGTTTATTTGTTAGTTTTCCGCAAAACTACAGTGGCAAATGTGTGAAAAAGTTATGACATTTTGAAACAAATCTGTCTTGCGATGAGGATTATGTTGTTGTTGCTTACTGGTAATCCCCATCTGTCTGGCTGAGCAAACCCATCGACCAAAGGTAAGCAACTGCTTTTGTGGGGCCATCCTACAGATACAGTGCAGTACATACACCATGCAAGGGACCAGCATCCCTTTATGATAGACAGCACTTCATCAGGGTCTTTCCCCACGAGGCGCTGCAGGGACCTACGAGGAAGTCTGGCTCCCAGATATTATGGAAGCGTACCTGCTTTGCCCCACCCAGGGTACAAAGCACCACCATGTGTACGTTCCTCAGCAGTGCCGGGTTGCACGTGCTATAGCCTACAATTATGTTATACAATAAACAATGATAATTCAGGAATTAAACACTATCTATCTATTGCTAGACGCCTAAATCCCGTTTGGGGTGGCCACAAACAAATCGCCTCCACGTCACCCTGTCCCCTGCCATTTCACTGCCCTGCTCCCAACTCACACCCCCCTCTCTCATTTACCTCTCCACCCCATCCCTCCATCTCATCCTCGGCCTCCCCCTCTCTCTTCCCCCCTCCACCTCACTCACATACACTCTCTTCGTCAGTCTTTCACCCTCCATCCTCTCCACATGGCCAAATCACCTCAGTGTGTTCCTCATAATGCTTCCTATCATGTCCACATCCACACCACAACGCTCCTTTATATCCTAATTCGTCAGCCTGTCTCTCCATGTGACTTCACAGGCTCCTCTTAAATAACTCATTTCCACTGCTCTCACTCTTGACTTGTGTCCCTCCAACAATGTCCAAGCTTCACTTCCATACATTAGAGCTGGTATCACAATACTGTCTTGTAGTAACTTTTTCACTTCCATGCTCACTTCCCTGTTTCTTATCACTGCTTTCAAGGCATTTTCATCACCAAGTCCTTTGTCCGGTCCTGGGTCGTCATCGTTTGGTCAGTCCTTGTGCGAGGCTTCTTGTTTGTCTTTTTAGTTAGTTGTTTTCTGAGGAGGGGCACTAACCCTCCGCCAACCCTTTTAGTCGCCTTTTACGACAACCAGGGATACTGGGGGAGTATTCTTGAAAACCCCCCCTGTCCTTCAAAAGGACATCTCTTTATGTTTAGTCTTGACACTTCTAAATGTTTTAGCTACTGGGCTTTTGAAAGAACTGGGAGGGTTAAATATAGCTTTCATGCACCCCATCACTATAAAGTCTCCCTAAACTATATACATCCATCCATCCATCCATCATCCAATCCTATGTCGCCCCATAAGGAGTGTAGGAACCCTGGGCTAGGCAAGTTGGTCCTGACATTTAAGATGACAGTGACCAGCCTCACTCATCCCTGAATGGCATTACATGAGCAATAAACCCCAATCACCCCTTGGATATAAACCTGCACCAGCTCAATCCGACTGGAGCACCTTAATTACCCACTGAACCACCAGGCTCCATAATTTGGTTATATGGCTACCACCCAACATATTAAATGGTTCCCTAGTGTGCAAGAAACCATTTGGCTTGTTACTCAGTGTAGAGTTACCCATAAGCAGAAGGAAGAGGAAAGAATGAAGGAAAGAAAGACAGAGGAGAGAGTGTAAAGTCACCCGTAAGCAGAAGAAAGAGGAAAGAGTGAAGGAAGGAAAGACAGAGGAGGAGGGATGGAAGACAGGAAAGGGCAGACACTGAAAGCACCATTATATCGAGTGAGTGGATGGTGAGCCCCCCAACTACCACTATATCATTTAAAAAAAAAAAAAAAAAAAGCTTACCAGGTTAACTGTATAAGATAAACAACAGAAGTTCAATCAGTAGCTGAAATGAATGATTAAGCTAACACAAGCTATGAATATATGTAGTATCTCAAGAAATATAACTTCATGCAACAAAAATATAACAGTAAAGCATATTTTCACTGCTTCACATGTTTTTTCAGAAAACCAGTGATTAACCCTTACACCGCGGGCATGTTTCCCAATGTTTTGTGTCTCCAGCGGGGTTATTCGGGCTCCGACAGACTCTCAAAAAATATTTGCCAAAAATCAGTTATTAGTCCTAAAATATTAAAATTAAATATGCATATGGCACATACCTTCAGCTTTCTCCTGGGATGTTTGTTGAGCCTTCGTCGATTACCGTAGGACTTGTGGAGACCTCTGAAGTTGGGTAATGAAGTCTCCACTTTACACTTCCCGACAACCCGTAATATGATTACCACAGCCAGATATTAACACTATAAACACTACTCTATGATTATCAAGTAGTTTGGGATCCATACTCCAAATAAAAACCACTGTGAAAGCAATGAAAATTACGAGCGTGTATGACCTTCCCACTTGCGCTAGTTCGCTGTTGGTATTCTGTCATTTATTATTCATAAAACCCCTCACACTTTATATTTCTATTACTATATAACACTTATATATATCTAGTCTTTATCCATAAGTTTCCTTCAGTAGTATTAGTTTATTGTCACTGTAGGGATTCAATTTCTTTCAGTAAAATACATAGCATTCACTTTCTCTCCTGTATACTAGCATTGAGAGTGAATGTCACTTTCACCTTCACTCTCATAACTCATAGTATTCATACATGCTAGAGTGAAACTTTCACTTTCATTACTCCTAGGGTATATACTCGTATTCTTATAATACTATTCATTTACATTTCTATTTACGTTCTCTATTTTATTTACGTTATTTACGTTTCTATTTTACTTACACTGTGTTATGCACTGTCACTTGAAGTAACTTATAAAACTATTTTCCACTGTTCACGTATATTTACATTACTTTCACTTGCTGTTTACACATTATTTACAATTCCACTTGAACTGTTTTACTCAATAGAAAGATCGTAGTCACTCTTTTATCAATTGTCAGCCGTTACCTCTTTCCACACGAGGTTTAGTAGGGGGTAAAGGTCACAGGGCCCTTAGCATGGGGGTGAAAAGTCCCTGAAGTCAGCAACAGCAAACAGACGTACCTCCACATTGGAAGATGAGAGTGAACTAATAAGGGTGGGCCGGGGTGGTGGCCTACCTAGGGAAATCCATTACTGCCAATGTTAGCCTCTTGACAGCACCTAATATATAGCAGTGAAATGATTGGCAGGAAATCTAGACAATACATTATAAATTAGGTAGTTCCAGGTGAATGTAAATATCACTTAAGCTTCTCCCTTCCCTCCTTATATGTATATGTATTACGAAAATAGATTATACGGCATATTTCAAGGGGAAATTAACAGCGAAAATTAGCGAACGAGTGCACGTGAGGTGTTGTCAGGTGATAATTAGCCAATTCCAGGTGTACAGCACTCTCACTTACCTTATTTCTTTCTTGTATATATTATTTGGTATAAGAATAGGGCATAGGGCTTATTTCAATGGATGAAATCAGTGAAAAATTCCATGGAAGATTTACTTAGCGTAGCACGGCCAGGCAGGCGAGAGGATAGGGTAATGGAGGGGGGGTAGGGAGGGGAGTCAAGAACGGGGAGAAATGGCTAAATTGTCTACAATGGATGGGAGTACAGATGAGATTAGGAGTGCTGACTAGTGTTGGACATTGGCAGTACTGATAGATGATACAAGCCACCACTTGGAAGCCCGGGTGAATTCAAAATAACACAGAATCACAAAAGCGACGCCCCGCGGTATGATCCCTTGCTCCCAAGCGTCACGAAAGTGATGCCCCGCGGTTAAGGGGTTAAACTGGAAGAAACTGAAAAACCAGTTTTATGGTGATGTTCTATGGTCAGGAAATGGAAAACATTAGTGCCTTCAGATGTTTATGTAGTCTGATTAACCAGCATGGAAGCATAGAGTAGGGAAGTGAGCATGGAAGCAAAGAAGTTACTGCACAACAGTACTGTGCTGCCTACTTTCTTGTTGCTGAGTTATCCCTGTCAATCTAGCTAGGTAGACTCACCAACCACAGGCTACCAACCATCCCTGCAGGACCATCCCATGCACAGAAACGATTTTCCCTTCCAGCAGACAGCGCCTTGCCACAGTTGGGCGGGGGAAGGGTATGGAGCTTTAATTTCCGGATGGATGCCACATCTGAGCCTCTCCACCAAGTTAACAGGCAATACTACGACAGGCTTCACATTATCCTGTTCTTTTGTTATATGGATACCACCCAGCATTCTAAATAAGGCCTTGGGTTACAGGAAGCCATTAGGCTTGTCACTCAGTGAAGAGCCAGCTAAGTGGAAAGAAGAGCAATAAAAAATGGTGGGAACTGGGAAGGATGAAAGAAATTAGCAGAGAGGAGGTCAGACACAGGAAAAGCATGATAAATGTGAGGGAGGAAGTAGGTAGCACAGTATTAAGTGAGTGGATGATGGTCACCACCACTAACATAGAGAAATCAAGTTTGGACTCAGCTGGAAGGATACAAGTTAAGACTGAGAAGGATGGAAGTGAATTACTGTATTTGAGAAGAATGGGAGTATGGATGGGGTATACGTGCAGAAGTAGGTGAGAAAGAGAGGGCAACAGAAGGAGTGTGTATTGTTGTGAGTAAAAGATGGAAGGAGAACATAAGAGAGTATGGATCAGTTGGCTCATGGATTGTGTGGGTAAGATTGAAAGTTGGAATACAAATGTGGGCCATTGTGTGCGTGCAAGCGCCAACGCAAGATCGTGCAAGCAGAGAGAGAGAAGAGTTCTGGACAAATGTGGAAGTGTGCATGGAAAAATTTAGAAGGAATGAGAGAGTGTATGGACTGGTGATATGAATGGTAAAGTAAGGAATGTGAAGGTGGATGGAATAGTTGGTGAGTAGGGTGTGCATGCTGAGACAGATGAGAATGGCAGTGCGTTAGTGGACATTTGTGCTGGGAGGGGGTTGGTGATAGCCAATACCCTCTTCAGGCACAAAATGATCCACAGGTATACATGGCGAGTGATGAGAAGGGTGGGCGGTGAACTGAATGAAAGGAAGGCAATGACTGATTATGTGTGTGTGGATGAAAGGATGCGAAGATGTGTAATGGATGCAAGAGCTTATAGAGGTTGGGGGAGTGGACTTTCTGACCACTACTTGGTGGTGGCCAAAATCAAGTTCCAAGTATGATGGAGAAATAGAAGAAGGGAAGGATGGGGAGAAGGAATAGTTGCAAGGAGAGTGGAAAGGTTACATGAGGATGAGAAAGAGGCAGAATATAGGAGGGAAGTGGAGGAATGATTGGGCAAATATGAATTGGAGCTGATGGGGGATGTGGGAGGTGTGTGCAGATATTCACAGAAGAAATATGTGCAGCATGTGATGTGGTGTGTGGGGTGAAGAGAAGATGGAGGGGGGTGCAAGGAACAGAATGGTGGAATGAAGAGGTGAAACAGGCTGTGGCACAAAAGAAGAAAGCATACAATGAAAGGATGAGAAATAGGGGTGTGGAAAAAGTTGAGATGCGGAACAGAGAGTTATATGTATAGAGGAAGAGAGAGGTGAGAAGATTAGTAAGGAAGAGTAAGAAGAGAGTGGATGAGGACTTTGGAAGGAATCTGAGTGTAAAGTGGAGGGACTGTAAGAAAATGTTCTGGAAGGGGGTGAAGAGAGTACGACAGGGTGGCAGTGAAGCTAGCAAAGGAGTGAAAGATACAAATGGAAAGTACTAGTGGAGAAGGGAGAAAAAGTGGGCAGATGGAGAGGACACTTTAAGGAATTGTTGAACATAAGGGATGGATGTAATGCGAGTATAAGTGGCTGGGGAATGACTAGGAGAAGGAGGGAGGTGAGAAGACAGGAAGAAATCAGTAGGACAGAAGCTGTGGAAGCAATGAAGAAAGTTAAATTGGGGAAAGCCCCAGGAATTGATGGAGTGTGTGGTGAAATGCGGAAGCATGGGGGAGAGATAGTAGTAGAATGGACGTAGAAGATGTGCTGATTGACCTGAGAGGAAGGTACAGTCCTGGAGGATTGGAAGTCAGGTATAATTATTCCCTTGTACAAACGGAAAGGGGAAAAAGAAGTGTGTGGTAGTCACAGGGGCATTTGTCTTCTTAGTGTAATAGGAAAAGTGTATGGTAGGATACTTATTGATTGAGTTAGAGAAATAACAGAGGAATTAGTTGGAGAAGAAGAGGGAGGCTTTAGGAAGGGAAGAGGTTGTGTAGATCAGATATTCATTCTTAGATCTTTAGTGGAAAAGTTTCTAGAGAAGGGAAAAAAGTTGTATGTAGCCTTCATGGATCTGGAGAAAGCATATGACAGGGTTGATAGACAAGGATTGTGGAAAGTATTAAGAATATATGGAGTAGATGGGAAGTTGCTGAATGCTGTGAAGAGGACGTATGATAGTGCTAAGGCTGCAGTGTGTATGGATGGTGAACTGCGTGAATTTTTCTCTTTGAAGGTTGGGTTGAAACAGGGATGTGTCATGTCTCCATGGTTGTTCAATCTGTACATGGATGGGGTAATAAAAGAGGTACAAGGTAGGGCAGTGGATGCTGGAGTGGCCCTGGTGAGAGAGGGTAGTGTTTGGAAACTCCCTGTACTGTTGTTTGCAGATGATACTGTGTTGTTGAGTGAAGACGAAGGGAAGCTGCAAGGCTTGGTGGATGAGTCTGGGTGAGTGTGTAAGAAACAGAATCTAAATGTGAATGTGGGGAAGAGTAAAGTGATGGTCTTTGAGAGAGGTGAAGTCAGTGAATGTACAGTGAGGGTAGATGGTGAGGAAATGGAAAATGTGAGTATATTTAGGTACTTGGGTAGTGTGACGAGTAAGGATGGAAGTTTGGAGGGTGAAGTGCTTGAAAGGGTACAAGGAAGAAAGGTTGCTGGTTTCTTGAAAGCAGTGATAAGCAACACTGAAGTGAGCATTGAAGTGAAAAAGTTACTACATGACAGTATTGTGATACCAACTCTAATGTATGGAAGTGAAGCTTGGACGTTGTTGGAAGGACACAAGTCAAGAGTGAGAGCAGTGGAAATGAGTTGAGAGGAGCCTGTGGAGTCACATGGAGAGACAGGCTGACAAATGAGGATATAAAGGAGCGTTGTGGCGTGGATGTGGATGTGATAGGAAGCGCTACAAGGAACACACTGAGGTGTTTTGGACATGTGGAGAGGATGGAGGGTGAGAGATTGACGAGGAGAGTATATAAGTGAGGTGGAGGGGGGGAAAGGGAAGGGGAGGCCGAGGATGAGATGGAAGGATGGAGTGGAGAAGTATATGAGAAAGGGGCGTGTGAGTTGGGAGCAGGGCAGTGAAATGGTGGGGGACAGGGAGATGTGGAGGCGATTTGTTTGTGGCCACCCTGTACGGCATTGAGGCATCTGGCAATAGATAGATACAGAAGAACATGTGTGAAATGACAGACTAAGAAAGCTAAGGAGCACGGTGATGCCGATGTGGATGTGGATATACTGGAAAGTGTCAATTGGGGTCATTATGAATTCTAGTTCATGGTCTAGCCTGCCAGGTGTCTATAGTGTCATTCTCAGAAAATGGGGACAAGGGGCGATAGAGAGTAATCAGTTACGGATTTTTATTTTTCTTGTTCCTTAGCTTAAACTATACTTGAAAGTAATTTTCATTATTCAACGTATATATAATGATGTAGTCTCTAACATTAATAAAAGCATGTCATCTTTGTGTGAATACTGCTAAATTTGTAAGGAAATTTAACAAATACCAATTTAGGGCCCTTTCACGCATTCTAGAACAGCCAGTGGTTACTGAAGTGACATCTTATGTACCCAGTAACTATGTTAAGACTGTAAAAGGTAATATAAATGCATGTCACTGTCTGTGAATATCGATATATACTGGCCAAGATATGAAACGGGGAATCTCTGGCATCTTTATGCAGATACCCGCCAGGCTGCCAGGCGCACGATTATCATTTTCGGGATAAGTCTCAGACCATCAACATAAGCACTGCGATTCTCAGGCATTTGGAGTGATGATGCCTGTGTTTGTTCAGTGGTAAGCTGGTCGTTGGATTCAAGAAAAATACTAATCAGTATCCTTCTATGGCTGAAGTTAGAGGCTGGGTGAAATTTCCCACATATAAGAAGGAACCAAATCTACGAAAGCTTTGGGAAAATGGATGTAAATGGAATGGAGGATGGAAGGCTACAAAATTCCATGCAATATGCTCAAGACATTTTACTGAGTGAATAGGAAATGGGTTATCATCCCAATTCGTTAATAAAGAGAGATCTGGGAATACCAATAATTTCTCATTAACACAAACAATCCCTCTCGATTCACCTACATTCTTGCCATCAGTTGGCTCAGCTTGATCCAGTAAATCAGAATGTTCAAGAGTTTCTCACTAGCTGTATTAATTTTCCTTTACTATATCCCGAATGAGGCACTGGCCTTTGTCTTAAGTATTACTTAAGCTGTGCAACAGTTCACTTTTCAAATGAATTTGGCTCCACACTGCACGGGATGAATCACACTGCCGGTGTTGTATGCACGGAGTGACTTATGCTGGAAGTTACTGTTCCCTTCTCTTTAGCCTAAATTAACCTAACCTAACCTAACCTAACCTAACCAAACCTAAACTAACCTTACCTAACCTAACCTTATCTTAGATCAACCTAACCTAAATGAAATTAAACTAAATTAACCTTAATTCATGAACTGACTGATTTCACAATCTGCCTGTAACATGCACATATATACAGGTATATCAATATAGCGACCTATAATTACCTATAGGTCAGGAAGACATCCAATCGTCATCCTGACACGTGTATTTCATAAAATGATTGTTGATAAACAGCACAATACTTGAGATAACATGCGGATACTTTCAGTGGCTAAAAGGGCACTCTGTACATGCGCACCAAATGGAATGGTAACTTCCACTGTGTCACTCCGTGCAGACGACACCTGGGGTCGGTCAGCCGGGCTGGATTTGTTATTGTTCATGTCGGGAAACATATTTTGGTATGAGTGCAAGATACTACATATGGTGTTACTAAGATTAGAAGATGACTGCCATGTAATGGAACGTACTGCAACAAAATACTTGGACGAATTCACTGAATACTGCTGCTTGATTTAAAGAAAAATGAGTGAAGGTTGTACTGAATACATCCCAAGAAGAACGCGCTCAACAACGAACACAAGGACAAAGAAGCACTTGCAGTGTTATGATAAAATACTGCATATATATTACATATTATACAGAAAATAAATGAGAATATAATGTTTGTCAGAAATATATACATATATATGGATATTCTGAGTTGTCCAAAGTTTCAACTTTCTGTCTGGAAGCTACACTACGGACACCTGGCGGGCTTGGTCATGAACTAGAATTCGTGATGACTTAAAATGAAGTACCATGGGATGGTACGGGCTTTTGAAGACTGAGTGAGTGTACATGTGGAAGGGATGATGAGGGTGGGGAAGGCTGAGGATGAGATACGGCGATAGCTTGGCCATGAACTAGAATTCGTGATGACTTAAAATGAAGTACCATGGGATGGTACGGGCTTTTGAAGACTGAGTGAGTGTACATGTGGAAGGGATGATGAGGGTGGGGAAGGCTGAGGATGAGATACGGCGATAGAGTGGTGGGGTATATGAGTGAAGGTGGTGTGAGTTGGTGGGTGGGCAGCCTGATAGCAGAGAACAGGGTTACATAGGAAGAATTTGTTTGTGGCTACCTCTTCCAAGAATATGGTACCTGGCTACAGACAGATAAAATAGTTTTAGGGCAGCAAAAGAATTTTAATAGGCAATTTTTTGGTAGCTATTTGTCCAGTAACTCAAGGGGAAAAAAAAAAAAAAAAAAAAAAAAAAAAAAAGGACTGCCTGACTTCTGTCTTCTCTGACCTGAGTGTGTTATCAAAAGAAGTAGACATGACTTGGCTGTTGTCCTTGTTGAACGCTAAGGATGTCACCCCCTCTGAGTGTGCACGCTCAACCTTTCTCAGACACTGACCTGTGTTAACTCGCCACACCTGTGAATAATGTATTAAATTAACATTTTATAGAATATATTCTGGACACAGTGAAAGGTAATTAGAACAGTTTAAAAATAAAAGTGCCTCAGATAATAATGTAAAAGATATGATTCCCAATTAATTCAATTTAAAGACATATGTTAAAAGCAATCCTGGCATTAATGGAAAAAATTGAGGTAAGTGACTCTTAACTTTACATTACAAATAAACTTTCATACATAAGTACTTCTTATTCAAACTAATTTGGCTACTTGAGACTGCATTAACACAAAAGGAAACAGCATCATCATAATCATCTGGACCTCTTTTCCCACCCTAGGGCAGGGCAAGAAGCAGTAACGTCCAGACAGCCTAAGTTTGCCCAATTCAATAGGCCATGCTTCCATTCACTCATCAATCAAGCCCATGGAATCCTGGCTCCATCAGACAGGCCAAGAAACTTTCACCACATTCTGTTGCTTCACATAAAAAAAAAAATACAGTAAGTAAATAAAATAAAATAAATAAATAAAAAAATTTAAAAAAAGTATAGGAGAGCCTTGTGTCTTATGACCTACCTTGACCTGGCCTCCCTGTGAACCTGTCGCTAACATCTCTGAGTCTCGACTAAAGGCCAGACTAAGCACTGCTGTTTCCATCATCATGTACGAGTCTTTTTCTTGGTATTTCAAATCTTTACGAATCTTGCCTGAAATGGAAAAAGAGAATTTTGTATACCCCACACAGCTGATACAGTGTTATTCAATTAAGAATGTGATGAAACAGCAAGATAATTATTCTGAATGTCTCACCATGACAACTACTAAGCACTGCTATAACATGAGGTAAAGAGAGGGATATGCAGAAACCTACATATCAGTATTCATACCTTACCATGTTCTATATACAGTATAGATACAGTGGGCTCGCATAGTGCGCAAGAGATTGGGCGGTGCACGAGCTCGCGCACTGGGAATTCGCGTACTAGGAATACATAATCTTATGGGAATAATTACATATGGGCAGTACCCCCTCACACCTGGACATTTTTTGGCCCTTAGAGACATAATAAAGGTCACATGGTTCAGACACTGTACTAAAGCTATAGTTACAATAACAAAAATATGGGTAGTCACCTTAACAACAGTAGACAACAGGCCTGATGACCTTAAATGACAGGGGTTCCGAGGGAATTTCTGCGCATCAACATGACGACACGTGAAGCGCTCTGTGAGGGGTGGTCGCGCACTAGTAGAAAATGGCATTTTTGAGGCACTCCTTGCCTCTGCCTCGCGTTCTGTGCGGCAAACTCGCGCATTAAAGTGTTTTTGGTTATGATTTTTGGTCACTTGTGCACAAGGCGAATCGCGCACTGCGGTGACGCACACTGTGCGAGCCCACTGTGTGTATATATATATATATATATATATATATATTTTTGGGGGGAAGTCTTGACATAACAAAGCTAATGGCAAAATCACAAGAATACAATATTGTTGTCTATAGTGGCCCATATCAAATACAGTGGAGGTTAAAGCAATATAAAGTAGACAGAATCCACAGGAAGAAACAATAATGTGGAGAAACATAAAACTCTGTAGGTTCCACATTCATTCAAGTACCTTGCAGAAATGTTGCAGGAAAATAAAGGAAGGCTATCCTGGCATTAGACAAAAACTATAGCTCGTTTCACATTACCTTTTCTTAAGTGAACTGAAAATAACATAGGATAGCTACAGTAGACTTCAAGAGCAACCTGTGTAACAAAATCTCTGATTTAAATATTCTCTCATACTTGTTCAGGGATAGCCCGACCGGGTGGGGTGGGGAGGTTATTCCCCAAATGTCTGTTTCTGAGTTGGTAAAAAAAATAATTACTAAGTTGGTCAAAAGTGGAGAGTGATTTTTTTTTTTTTTTAACATAAAAGGACAGTTACTTCAGCAAACAAGGAATGAGGTTATGGCACACCTAATGTCTGACTTGGCTCGTATCTCTGACTGGGGTAAAAATAATGTTGTTTTTAATGCATCAAAAACTCAGTTTTTACACCTATCAACCCGACAAAATCTTCCACACGTATACCCACTAATGTTTAATAATATTCAGGTTAATCCTGTATCATCCTTGAACATGCTTGGGGTTTCACTTACTCAGGACTTATCTTGGAAAGATCATATTACATCTCTTGTAAAATCTGCTTCCAAGAGAGTCGGTGTGCTAAGCAAACTCCGTTCCTTCTTTATCCCTGCACAATTGTTGACTCTATACAGGGGTTTTATCCATCCCTGTGTGGAGTACAACTCTCATGAGTGGGGAGGCTCCCCACATACACTCTACCCAATAGGGTGGGGTCAAAGGCTTTTCGTCTCATTAACTCTCCTCCTCTTACTGACTCCCTTCAACCCCTGTCTCTTCGCCACACTGTTGCATCTATATATTTTTTCTATCACTACTTCAATGGTCATTGCTCCTCTGAACTGTCTGCATGCATTCCTCCACCTCTATGATGGGCGCGTAGCACCCGTCTAGCAGCAAACTCTCATCCCTTTTCTGTCCAACTCTCTAATGCAAGAGGAAACCGTTACTCCCAGTCTTTCATTTATGCAACAGGTCAATTCTGGAACTGTCTCCCTCTGTCTGTGTTTCCTGTTTTCTATGATCTCCAGTCTTTCAAATGCAGTGTGTCCAGGCATCTTGAAATGATCCAATCTTGAATTTGGCTCTCACTTGTATTTTATTTTTATCTTGGAAGGAACAATAATTGCAGGCTCACGGCCTTTGGTTCCTTCTTCCTCACATAAAATACATATATATATATATATATATATATATATTTGGAGGACAAAATACAAAATACATTAGTTTTCTTCCTGTCATGAGAATAGTCTAAGCCAAAACCATGTACCATAGTAATCAACGTACCTGGACCTGGACCTCCTTCACCCACAGCATGGTGGGGGGGGGGGGGAATTTTATTGCACTCCTGCTACTGGTCTGGTCATAAATAACTCCAAATGTCACAACTGGTCAATTACAGTAGTTTAATTAGACTACTAAATAATATACATGGTATCTGTTTTCTTGTCAACAATAATTCAGGCTTGAGTCCAAGTTCAAGTGGCTTTACTTAAATACAAGTATGGGTAACAATAAAAATTACTTTGTCATAAGCTTGGTTTGTTTATGACACCTATTTAGTTGGTCAAACCGTAACATCAAACAGATCAAGTTGGTCAAAACAGTCCTTACCCCTCCCCCCCAATCACATACTCCTCAGGCCATCACTGACTTGGTTCAAGACAAAGCTTCCACTGAATCCTCCTAACCTATAAGAATTGGTACAAAGCAGGTGGAGCAAAATATTACAACAAGGCAATAAATATCTACCAGTGGTAAAATTCCAAACTTCGATGATGCCGTCAAAGCTGCCTGTTACAAGGTACTGTCCATCAGGACTGAAGTGAGCACTTTCAACATGGGCCTTTTGTGGGAAGCGTATGAAGCGGGCCAGTTGTGTTGGTACCTTTTCCT
The DNA here is from genome assembly GCF_032717465.1 of Coenobita brevimanus. Taxonomy (NCBI): domain Eukaryota; kingdom Metazoa; phylum Arthropoda; class Malacostraca; order Decapoda; family Coenobitidae; genus Coenobita; species Coenobita brevimanus. Next base: position 36,513,027 of record NC_137063.1, read on the forward strand.
CCTCCTGCTCCCTCATGGCTGCCTTACCTCGGAACAAATCAATCTGAGTGCCTAAAGAGAAAAAGGTAAAGTCTGTACCTTGATCTTGTAGTTGCTATCCAGGGTGGCATATATATTGTAAACTGATTTTCCAGAAACTGTCAGCTCACAATCTCTTCACTACTTTGGGAACTGCCCAACCTAAAACAAAAGGTAGGTTAGCCATGTTACAAACTAAGTGATCAACTATAAAAGATGGTGAAAATTGTTATATGAAGCAGCAGAGATGGACTGAGAAATAAAGTAAGGTACACTAAGCAAAACCACAGCCCAATGAGCATTCTCATACAACATATAGTACATTGATCCCTGAAGTGTCTCACATCTAATTCGGTGTTTTAGTCTACATTCCATGCATTAAATCGATCATAAAGAGATCTTACGGCTATTTCCTTCATTACTATATGTAAAACAAGGCTTAGGATGGTTCTGATTCAATTTTCTCTACATAACCCTGAACTTAACTAACCCCAGTGATATCCAGGGTATATTGTACACCTTTCAATATTGTCACAGCTTTCATAAATACTATGCGACAGATCTTAAAAGGCTATATACAAAAACAAACTGGCAAGGACGAGATACTAGGGAGTCTCCTTAGCTCACAAAAATATACCATTCCTACCCCTTGTTACAGCTTACTTAAATTTTCCCTGTCAATTCCTCACTAAACTACAGACAGGCTGTAGCCACTTGAGAGTTTCACTGGTACCTATACAGATGATTTGCTGTTTTCCCCAATTTACAGTCCCAAATGTATGAGAATAGCTGTGACAGCTATATAACAAGGACCATCAGTACAGTCCCAGACCTTAGTGTGAACTAACCAGGGGGCAGCAGTCCCTGATGTTGCTGCCATTTAAGTGCCTGCCCTAGAAGTGCCAGGAGTCGTGAAGGTGGTACCACCGACACCTCACCAGCCAGGGCTGCTGCAATGGCAGCACGACGACGTTCTTTGGTCACGCCTTCTGGGTATGCCTCACGTGGGTCAAAGTATGAGCGTGCTATCAGGTTTTCAAGATGCACATACCTGGGGAGAGTGTAAGAGATAACCGTCAGTTAGTGGGAGATTACTTCCACAATAAAAATAATGTGGGAGATGGGGATGTCCACCATTCGCTCACCTGATGCTGTGCTACTTTCAGGTGACTACACTGAATGACAAGCCAAGTTTTTTTTTTCCCCAAGAAATAAGGAACCAAATGCCAGGAGCCCACAAAATTGTTCCCTCAAAAAAAAAAAGAAAAAAAAAAAGAGAGAGAGAGAGAGATAACCGAGAGCCAAATTCAAGATCCATTAATTTTGAGATGCCTGGACACACTGCATTTGAAAGACTGGAGATCATAGGCATTACGAAATACAGACAGAGGGAGACAGTTCCAGAGCTGACCTGTTGTATACATAAAGGACTGGGAGTAACGGTTAACTCTTGCATTAGAGAGCTGGACAGAGAAGGGACGAAAGTTTGCTGCTAGACAGGTGCTATGCGCCCTCCGTAGTGGTGGAGGGATGTAAGCAAGACAGTTCAGAGAAGCAATGACCACTGAAGTAGCGATAGACAAGAAATAGAGATGCAACGGTGTGGCGAAGAGACAGAGGTTGACAGCAGCCAGTAAGAGAAGGAGAGTTAATGAGACAAAAAGCCTTGACTCCATCTTGTTGAGAAGAGCTGTATGTGGGGAGCCTCCCCACAGATGAGAGTTGTACTCTGCACAGACGCGAATAAAACCCGTGTATAAAGTCAACAACTGCATAGGATTTCCTATAACCCAGGAGAAATTTCCTGTAACTCATAAAACCACTTATATACTAGAAAAAGTGGTAAACTTACAACCAACATATATACTGTATGACCAATGGTCTAGCAGGTTAAGGTGCTCTAGCCAGCTACCACTACGGTTCATGGAAGAGCTGATGGGGCAATAAAGACCCCGTAAGATGGGACTCTTTGACTTACTTCTGGCTATTTTTCATTGTACTAAGGTTTGTATTGTAACATTTTGGGCAATGAAAAAGCTTTAGTAGTGGCAGGTGGGGGCGCTCACCATCCACTCACTCGATGTAGTGCTGCTTTGGGTGTCTGCCCTTTCTTCTCTTCCATCCTTCCTTTCTTCATTCTTTCCTCTTTCTTCTGCCTAAGGGTTTCTTTACACTCCCTCTTCTGTTTTTCTTTCCTTCATTCTTTTCTCTTCCTTCTGCCGATGGTTCATTCTACACTGAGTGACAAGCCAAATGGTTTCCTGTACACCAGGAAACCGTTCACTGCGCTGGGTGGTAACCATATAACCAAATTGTGGTGCCTGGTGGTCATCATCATCATCATCATCATCATCATCATCATCATCATCATCATCATCATCCAATCCTACATTGCCCCATAAGAAGCGTAGGAGCCCGGGGCTAGGCAAGTTGGTCCTGACATTTCAGATGAGAGTGACCAGCCTCACTCATCCCTGAGTGGCATTACTCGTACGTGAACAATAAACCCCAACCATCCCTTGGATATAAACCTTCACTAGCTCAATCCAATTGGAGTGCCGTAATTACCCACTAAACCACCAGGTGCCAAAATTTGGTTATATGGTTACCACCCAGCATAGTACATGGTTTCCTGGTTAAAGGAAACCATTTGGCTGGTCACTCAGTGTAGAGTCACCCACAGGCAGAAGGAAGAGGAAAGAATGAAGGAAAGAAAGACAGAAGAGGGAGTGTAAAGTCACCCGTAGGCAGAAGGACAAGGAAAGAATGAAGGAAAGAAAGACAGAAGAGGATTGATGGAAAGAAGGATGGAGGAGAGGAAAGGGCAGACACCTCAGAGGAGCACTACATCGAGTGAGTGGATGGTGAGCGTCCTTAGTGGGTAATTAAGGTGCTCCAATCAGATGAGCCTGTGCAGGTTTATATCCAAAGGGTGGTTGGGGTTTACTGCTCACATAATGCCACTCAGGGATGAGTGAGGCTGGTCACTCTCATCTTAAACATCAGGACCAACTTGCCTAGCACCGGGTTCCTACGCTCCTTATGGGGTGACATAGGACTGGATGATGGATAGATGGATAAAAAGCTTTATTGTATGGGTACTGATACACAAACAATCCAACTTCATATGTGAAAATGGATTTTAACATAGAAAAACACAGAAAAGACATACTCTACTATCTACTGTATCTATCTATCTATTGCCAGACGTTTTAATCCTGTAAGAGGTGGCCACAAACAAATCGCCTCCATGTCACCCTGTCCCCTGCCATTTCATTGCCCTGCTCCCACCTCACACCCCTCTCTCTCATATACCTCTCCACTCCATCCCTCCATCTCATCCTTGGCCTCCCCCTCCCCCTCCTCCCCTCCACCTCACTCTCATACACTCTTCCTCATCAGTCTAACTCTCCACCCTCTCCACATGTCCAAACCACCTCAGTGTGTTTCTCCTAACGCTTCCTATCACATCCACATCACAATGCTCCTTCACTTCCTCATTTGTCAATCTGTCTCTCCATGTGACTCCACAAGCTCCTCTCAAATTACTCATTTCCACTGCTCTCACTCTTGACATCTGTCCCTCCAACAAGGTCCAAGCTTCACTTCCATACGTTAGAGATGGTATCACAATACCATCATGTAGTAGCTTCTTCCATTCCATGCTCAGTTCTCTTTCTTATAAATGCTTTCACAGAACCAGCAACCTTTCTTCCCTGTTGTACCCTTTCAAGCACGTCACCCTCTAAACTTCCATCCTTACTCATCACATGCCCAAGTACTTATATGAACTCACGTTTTCCATATCCTCCTCATCCAGCCTCAATGTACATTCACTAACTTCACTTCTCTCTAAAACCATAACTTTACTTTTCCCTATACAGTATTCACCTTTAGATTCTGTTTCTTATATACACTCCCAAACTCATCCACCAAACCTTGCAGCTCCCCTTCGTCTTCACTTAACAACACAGTACCTTCTGCAAACAACAGTATAGGTAGTTTTCAAACACTGCCCTCTCTCACTGGGGCCACTCCAACATCCACTGCCCTACCTTGTATCTCTTTTATAACCCCACCCATATACAGATTGAACAACCATGGAGACATGACGCATCCCTGTTTCAATCCAACCTTCAAAGAGAAAAATTCACTCAGTTCACTACCCACATGCACTGCAACCTTAGCACCCTCATACATTCTCTTCACAGCCTTCAACAACTTCCCATCTACTCCATATATTCTTAATACTTTCCACAATCCTTGTCTATCCACCCCATCATACGCTTTCTCCAAATCCATGAGGGCCACATACAACTTCTTTCCCTTCTCTAGAAACTTTTCCACTAAAGATCTAAGAATGAATATCTGATCTACACAACCTCTTCCCTTCCTAAAACCTCCCTGTTCTTCTCCAACTCATTCCTCTCTTATTTCCCTAACTCTGTCAATAAGTATCCTACCATTTATTTTTCCTATTACATTAAGAAGACATGTGCCCCTATGATTAACACACACTACTTTTTCTCCTTTTCTTTTGTACAGGGGAATAATTATACCTACCTTCCAATCCTCCAGGACTGTACCTTCCTCCCCTCCCATGCCAATCTGCACATCCTCCATATCCATTCTACTACTATCTCTCCCCCATTCTTCGGCATTTCACCACACCCTCCATCAATTCCTGCAGCTTTCCTCATTTTAACCTTCTTCATTGCTTCCATAACTTCCATCCTACTGATATACGTTCAACAATTCCTTAAAGCATTCTCTCCATCAGCTCACTTTTTCTCCCTTCTCCACTAGTAACCTTCCATTTTTATCTTTCACTCCCTAGCTAACTTCTTGGCACCCTGTCTAACTTACTTTACCTCTTTCCAGAACATTTTCTTCCATTCCCTCCACTTTACACTCAAGTTCCTCATCCACTCTTTTCTTACTCTCTCTTACTAATCTTCTCACCTCTCTCTTCCTCTCTACATATAACTCTCTCTTCCATCTCTGAACTTCTTCCACACCCCTATTTCTCATCCACTCACTATATGTTTTCTTCTTTTGTACCACAGCCTCTCTCACCTCTTTAATCCACCATGCTGTTCTCTGCATCCCCTTTCGTCTTCTCTTCACCCCACACACCACCTCACATGCTGCACAGATTTCTGTGAATATCTTGCACACACCTTTCACATCCCCCATCTGCTCACCTAATTGCTCCTCCACTTCCCTCTTATATTCTACCTTTTTTCCTTTTGTAACTATTCCACCCTCATTGTATGTACTACTTCTTCCTGTCCTTCCCTTCTTCTACCTCCCCATTTTATGTAGACTTTAATCCAAAAGTGCACTCCCCCAACCTCTATATACTCTTGCATCCATTACACATCTTCTCATACTTTCATCCACACACACATGATCAATCGTTGCCTTCCGTGAAAAATAAAAATAATGATTATCAACACCAGATGTGGGGTACTTGGACTCAGTGGGCTTTCCTTCAGTGAAAAATTGGAAGGTTTTGTTTGAATCACTCTGACCTTCGATGCCTTCTTGCCCAGTATTGTCCTTTGGTTGTTTGCTTTCAGGAGACCCACCTCTCTGGTCTCCCTGCTTCAGTTCTAATTGAACCAGCCAGAAGAAGTTCGACTGGTCCTCCTTCAATTCATGACTACTGCAAGCGTAAACAACACATGGACTAAGGTGCCTTCCACTGGCAGTGATGGAGAACATGATGGATGTTGAACTCTTCGTCGTATTCATGATACGCTCCGAATGTTTTATACCAATCTGAAATATCTGGAGCTTTCCCTTAGGATCATCTGTGATGTTGGTTTTGTCCTAGTTGATGATGCTTGCAGGAGGTACTCCTCTAAGATCTGTCTTCTAGCTTTTTAAAGTAGGCCACTATGACGACTTCAGAGACAGCAGCCCGCTTCTTTTAAATATTCTGGCATATCCTGCTGGACAGCAGGACTGTGTCTCTTCAGGAAGCTATATACCCAGTCTGTACCTGGGAGATTATCCTTGAAATCCGTGGTGTAGTGTCTACAGCTGTCCAGACAGTACCTGATGAAGTTGCAGCACATAAATTGCCCCAGAGTGCCAAGTCAAATTGTTCCAGGGGGCCAAATCAAACTGCCCCGTAAGTCTAAAATCATAATACAGGCAGACCCCGAGATACGATACCTCTATATGCAATACCCGAGATTAGCGATGGGGGTAGAAATACCACCCTACCCTGCCTAACAATGGCCAAACCCCAGTTTAATGATGGGCTTTGATTTTTTAAAACCGATTTTGATGATACTTTATATTTAAATTTTGTGCTTAGGTTGATTTATAAACTGATTTTAGACTTAGATTAATGTGTTTTAGTCACAGGTGGGATGAACATTATCATTTTTGGGTACAGTGTACTAAGTCTGAACTCATAATTGATGATTTTCAGATTTTATTTTTTGGGAATAGGAGAGTTATAAACTGCCTTTAGGCTTAGTTTAGCTTGTTTTTGGGTGAGTTATAAACTGCTTTCAGGCTTGATTTAGCTTGTTTTAAAGCTTATTTGGGGGTTTAGGTTGGCTAGAAATTTGTTTTTGAACTCATTTGGGTGGGTTTAGGACTTGGTTGGGGGGAAACCCAAAGCTCAAAAATGCATCCCTGTACTTTAAGTGTTAAATCTACCCCAAGATATGATGCCCCGCCTAATGATGGGTTTTTATCTAACCAACTGCATCGTTAAACTGGGGTATGCCTGTACTGTATTTTATAAATGAAAGCAGCTAACTTACTTTGGTAGATGGAGACACATTAACCCGTTACCCACTGGGATGGCTGGACCACACCATGCCCCTCCCACGGGGATAGCAGTGCTACTTCCAGGTCGATGGAAGTATCACTTGCCTTTTCACTTTCTTTTTTTTTATATTTTTTAGCATGAGAATAGGTCATAAGGGACATTTCATTGGGTAATGAACAGGGAAAATTAGCAACCAAGTGCACGTGCATGGGTGTTGTCAGGTGATAAATTAGCTACTTCATGGCCAATGGCAGTGTCAATTAGCCTTTTCCCTTTTTTTATATATTTTTAAGTATGAGAATAGGGCATAGGGCACATTTCAATGGAAAAAGTGAATGGAAAAAAACCAGTCAGGAGTTCCGTTGCACCGCCAGGCTGTAGTTAGGTGGGGGAGGGGGTAAGGGAGGGGAGGCTGGGAGGCAAGGCAGACACAGAAAAATGGCTAAATTGGTAACACTGGATGTGAGTACCAGTGGTAGTAGCAGCGCTGCCTATAGCTACACACTGGCAGTACAGATAGATGATACAAGACTGCACTTGAATGCCCGGGTGACTTAAAAAATCCCTGGATCACAGAAGTGACACCCTGCGGTATGGTACTTATGTAAAGAGCGTCACAGTAGTGACAGCCCACGGGTAAGGGGTTAATAACACTCTTGTTTAAATATATTGCAAGGACAGTGGAGGAAAATACAATTAATCTTGCCTTAATTGTTGTAAATCACAGCTCAAAAAAATCTGAAAATAACAGGAATGAAAATTGATCACAAGTCACCTTCAGCAAGCAATCCCTGAATTTCATTTACAACATAAATTAGTGATTTTTGAATAAAGTACCATATGAAAACATCAAATACATCCCTATTTACACTGTCTGGATCACCTGAGTCTCATTACCCGTTATTAAGTCTAACTGCCCCGGGAGAGTCAAATAGCCCAATCTTACGGTACCATAAAATACTATGATACCATATCTAAAAACTGTAGGTTACATCAGTAATCCTCTTGATATTAGCACCTCTGGTTATGCAGAAATTACTGTATTCACTCAAGAAGGAGGACGCCGTAGCACGGGCCGAACAGGGTGGTACTCCAGAGGGGAATGGGAATGCTGGTGATAGGGAGAGCTGGAGCTCCTGTTTCACTAGCTATCTAACCATCCCCCTTTGCTGACCTTTTCAGTGTGACAGTAACATGGAGAGTAGACCAGCATACTCTCCCAAACATTTCCTCTAACTATCTATGCACTACACCACATGCACTTTGCATTTCACACAACGTATCCCACTACGTTACAGGGGTTGGCGCCAGCAAGGGCATGCGGCCAGAAAACTTTGCCCCTGCTACCTCGTGGTGGACTTCTGGGGGGAGGCGTTACGTGGATTCTGCCGGCATAGATCTTGGGTCCAGGGTGAGATGGGGCTCAGGCCTGTGCTAGAGGGTACAGGGCATTGCGGTTCCCAGACTGCCACTTCCGCCCAATAGAGAGGGGCCCGAACCTGGGAGTAGCGCCCCAGGAGGCCGCCCTATCAGTGGGTGTATAATGGCGGGATAGTTGTAGTGCCAAGGCGCGCTTGGAGGGTGTCCCTGCAGCTGTCCTGGCAGGGTGCCCCGAGGCCACTACCAAAGCCACTGGTAAGCTGGTGGGCTAGGGGTCCCAGATCCATTGCCTGGACCTGGGACTGTGCAGTGAGTGGGGCCTGTGGTATGTCTATCCCCCTTTATTAATCCTGAAGATGACAAAACACAAGAAAAAGTTTCAAAGCAAGCCTGAGGACAGTAGATCACCCAAGGGGATGAGGGTGGGTTCATGGAATGTGGAAAGTTGAGGGGAAGAGCAGGGGAAGTCGTTGAGGCATTCAGTAGGAGGTGGGTGGATGTGGCGTGTTTGCAGGAAGTCCGGTACAGGGGTGGATCAGCCAGAAAGATTATTGGGAAGGACTGTTGCTATAAGTTGTTTTGGCAAGGGGGGGCAGAAGGATATGGAGGTGTTGGTGTGATGGTTGCGGAGAAATGGGTGGAACATGTTATGAATGTTATGAGAGTAAGCGATAGGATATTGGTTGTGAAAATTCTGTTCGGTAGAAGGATAGCTGCGATTATATCGGCATATGCTCCACAGGCAGGATTGGATGAAGCAGAGAAAGATAGATTTTGGGATGATTTAATACATGTAGTGGGTGGTATGCAGGATGATGAGATAGTGGTTTTGGAAGGGGACTTAAATCGTCATGTAGGTGAAGTAGCACAAGATTATGAAGGAGTGCATGGGGGATGTGCATATGGTATAAGGAATGCAGAAGGGGAAAGGATACTCGAGTTTGGGTTGGCAACGGACATGATTGTGTGCAACACATATTTTAGGAAAAGAGACAGTAGGTTAATTATGTATGAGTCTGGGGGAAATAGCAGTCAGATAGATTATTTTCTAGTTAGGAGGGCCGATAGGAGGTTAGTGAGGGATGTTAAAGTTATAGGAAGTGAGGAGTGTGTGCAGCAGCACAAACTACTGATTTGTGATATGGTGCTTAAAGAACGAGTGATGAAAAAGATGACTTATGTACCTATGAGGAAAATATGGAAGCTGAAAAACCAAGTAGTATGGGATGCCATCTACGGTGAGTTGAGGAGAGTGGTGGCTGAACAGGGAGCTGTAGACAGAGGTGTTAATGAACAGTACAGAGCCCTCAAGAACAATCTCTTGAGAGTTACTGATGTAACATGCGGTTGGACAAGAGGACCACCAAGACATAAAGTAACTTGGTGGTGGGATGAGGGTGTAGAAGCTGCAGTTAAGGAGAAAAGAAGGGTTTTCTGGGAATGGAAGAAGGGTGGTAGCAAAGAGGAATATTTGGCTGCCAAGTGTAGGGCTAGAAGAGAGGTATACAGGGCAAAGTCTGAGTCACAGAGACTTTTACTTGATAACCTAATTCATAGGGAAAGGAAAAATATGATATTTAGGGTGGCAGGTCAGGTGAAGAGGGATAATCGGGATATTATAGGTGAGCAGTGTGTGAAGAATGATGAAGGAAGGGTAGTGGTGAACAGTAAGGATATTAAAGATGCATGGAGAGAGCATTATAACCGGTTGTTGAATGAGGAGTTTGACAGGGACAGAGAAGGTTTGAAGCCAGCAGATCCAGTGTCTGGCCCTTGGCCTTTGATTGACGCTGCTCCTGTAAGTGAGGCAATAGGCAGGATGAAGGTGGGGAAGGCAGCAGGTGTGTCTGGGTTGACTGCCGAAATGTTGAAGGCCTCAAGAATTTTTTTTGTGCGTGTGTGTGTGTGTGTGTGTTCGACTCTGGGCATAGGCTTCACAGCCTGCTGTCGAGGCCCAGCAGTCCTCCTACATACCATACATCTCTACATGTCACCACTTCGGCGCTAACACCCACAGTCCATATTGAATACATGCTAGGGCTGTCTCATACAGGACTGGTGTATTGGTATTAGTGGGGGTATTTTTACAACATGTCGGCGGGTCTTCTGGTAGATCAGTAAAGCCTGATTTAATGAAATTCAAATCCTTAAACTGTTCCCTGCCCCAGCGGGGATTTGAACCTGGGTCCGTTAGAATGGCAGGCCACCTCTCTACCGATTGAGCCACGCCTCCCCCCCATATAGGGGTGAAGTTAGTCACTGACCTGATTAATAGGATTATTTATGAGTGTGTTGTCCCAGATGATTGGCTGAAGAGTGCAATTGTAAATGTGTATAAAGGGAAGGGTGATGCCCTGGAAAGAGGAAATTATAGAGGTATAAAGCTTTTAGATTAGATAATGAAGGTAATGGAGAGAGTTTTAGAAGGTATGATTAGAGAAAGAGTGAATATTGATGAGATGCAGTTTGGTTTGATACCAGTAGGAGGACCACTGATGCCATATTCATTGTTCGACAGCTTCAGGAAAAATATATTGGTAGGAGAAGGGATCTTTATTTTGTTTTTGTTGATTTGGAAAAGGCCTTCAACAGAGTCCCTAGAGAGGTGGTGAAGTGGACAATGAGAAAGCTTGGCTTGGAGGAGTGGCTGGTTAGTGTGGTTATGGTTATGTATGTGGGTGCTCACACCCAGGTAAGAGTGAATCGAGATTTGAGTGATGAGTTTTCCGTGAATGTTGGTGTGCATCAGGGGTCAGTCTTGAGTCCCATGTTGTTTATCATGGTACTTGAAGCCCTTTCACGTGACTTTAGAAACGGACTCCCTTGAGAGTTCTTGTATGCTGATGATTTGGTGTTGATTGCAGAGAACGAAAGGGAGGCAGAGGAAAGGTTTAGGAAGTGGAGAGATGGTATGGGGCAAAAGGATTTAAGGGTAAATGCAGATAAAACAAAAGTGATGATATCTAAGGTTGGTGGCGGTACTGTCAAAGACGAAGGAGAGTGGCCATGTGCAGTTTGCCACAAGGGCGTGGGAAGTAATTCCATCTTGTGCAGTGTTTGTGATAAATGGGTGCATAAGAGATGTAGTGGTATCAGAGATAGACTGCGAGATAATGCTGATTTTATGTGTACGGCGTGTCAGGGAGAGCAGGTGGGGATTGTCAGACGTGAAAGAATTGAACCTGCTGGTGAATCTCTTGAGTGTGTGGAAGAGTTTTGTTTTTTGGGAGACATGTTGTGTGCTGGAGGTGGGGCTGGAGCTAGCTCTGTGGCTAGGATGAGAAGTGGTTGGAAGAAGTTCAGGGAGCTCTTGCCTCTCCCGACATTGAGAGGACTCTCCCTACGTGCTAAGGGGCCTTTGTATGCAGCATGTGTTAGGAGAGTAATGTTGTATGGTAGTGAGACCAGGGCAGTGAAGGAGGAGGATATTCGCCAGCTCAGACGTACAGAAATGATAATGATTAGGTGGATGTGTAGTGCGTCCCTGCGTCCAAGGCCTGGGGGGGCTGGGTTCACGATGGAAGAGTTGAGAGGTAGGATGGGACTGGAGTGTATTGGTGTTGTGATGAGGAGAGGTAGATTGAGATGGTTTGGACATGTGGAGAGGATGGGGGATGATAATTGGGTGAGGAACGTGAGAAGTGTTAATATTGGGGGTGGGATTATGAGTAGACCAAGAAAGACATGGGACGAGGTCATTAAGTGTGACCTCAGGGTTAAGGGACTGAACAGGGAGGCTGCAATGGATCGTGCAGTGTGGAGAGCTGCCATTAGGTGACCAAGGCCAACGCATGCAAGCATGTTGGAGCCTTTAAAAACCAAACGAACTCAAGAAAATATCTGTTAATGGTAACAGCACCAAATAACACCACACAGGGGCGAAAAATTAAGGGAAGACACCTGTGCCCGTATTAATAAAAACTCCTAGGAGTAAAAGTTGCTCTCAAAGTGAAATTTGGCTCCTAACTTCTAGAAGTACTCCTAAAAGTTACTTTCAACTCCTAAGTTTACTCGTAAAATCGCTAAAAAATAAAAGTCCTCCACAAGGACTTTTAAGGAGTTAGGAGGGCTTTTAGTGACGGTAAACACAGTAGCTGCGTCCCTCAAACACCAAGAGACAAGACAACATAGACCATGGCTGACAGACACCATCCACCACGCAGAAATTTTCGAGCTCGGAAGGATGAATTCATGGAATATGATGATCAAGAACTTGTAAGAAGGTACCGTTTCGATCGTGAGGGCATTCTGTTTATTACTGATTTAATAAGAGATGTACTGGAAAGGCCCACACATCGAAACCATCCTCTCACATCCGAGATGAAAGTATTGATACGGTACTATTTAGGTACCTTGCAACTGGAAAAATGCAAGAGTGTAATTGTGATGACTTTGGACCGTCGCAGTCATCAGTGAGCAATGTGATAACGGAATACTCTATGCTCTAACTGCTCTACACATTGTTAAGAGGTTTGAGAAGGTCCCTCGTACACTCCCTCCATCCAGTTTCTCTTTCTCCTGAATTTATCTGCAGCCGTGGAATCTTGAAATTGTGCCACTGTTGACGGTCATTGTACCATGTACACATGATGCCCCGATGGTAGCAGGTACGATCAGCTGACCACACGATGCGTTTACATTTTATCCATTTTATCACCATTCGTAAAGACTCATAATATATGATCAAATAGATGTTGTTTCTATATATAAAAACTAGTTTTTCATTTTTAAACTACATACTGATACTCTAAGGCTTTGTAATGGTAATTTTTAAAATATATTAAGCAGAGATCCTGTGTGTTGGTAACACTTCATGGTAGGAGCGAAGTTACTACTACGAGTCCTCCTAGGAGGAACTTTTAGAAGCAACTCTCAGCTACAACCACTTTTAGTAGCAATTTTAGGAGTACTCCTAGAAGTTTTTATTAATACCGGCCCTGGCCTTCATCCCCCATGGCTTTTGTGTGATCAACCAACCTCCAACCATCTCTTATTCCATTCAGTCTGATAACATGTTGTTCATTTTATTCTTGCCATCTACTGGCTTCTCAATTCAGATTAGGAGACTTTATGAACCAGAGTGGTTAGATACACCTTTAACTCATCCCGTCCAGGTGTCGCGTATACATGTCCTTCCAGGGCCGTTCGGATGACACGTATACATGATCTAGTGTTTCGCAGCACTGTTTGAATATTTCGCGGGCTATTTCCACCACACGCAGCCACTGGCAACCCCCCTGCACACATCTGAGTCATGCTCCAGTCACCTGCATATCCCTGTAATGGACAGACCTATACAAAAAGTTTTCCCTGTGTCCGGACCCATGGGTGAGCGACTGCGGCTGGCAACTTCAACATCAATGAAGTCCAAGGGCCAGAAAAGAAAAGGCCTTAGTGACAGTGCAATAGGGAGAGAAATCGAGATGACATTATCACCAACCTTGGACCACAAGGCATACAAGCACTCACCAACATATCAAACTACAGCTACTCACACAACATAATACCCAACATCTGGAAGGATGGCATTATCATCATTATCCCTAAACCCAACAAAGACCCCACGTTACCCTCCTCACACCGCCCCATCACACTCCTCTGCACTACCTCCAAAGTCACTGAACGACTGGTACTAAAACCAGTCACACCTCACATTCCCCTGGCCCAATCACAACATGGCTTTAGGCCACTACACTCCACAAACACCCTTCTTACAGACCTTACACAGACAGTTTTCGATGGCATGAATTCACCTAGGCCACCACACAGAACACTCCTAATCACACTAGACATTAGCAAAGCTTTTGATGCCATCCCCCGCCACAACCTCACAAACAAAATACTCAACACAAACGTGCACAATAACACAAAAAGATGGCTGACAAACTACTTAGCAGACAGACGTGCACACTTAACATTTGCCGATCAGTCTTCTAACATCAGAAACTTCACAAATGGCGTCCCCCAAGGATCTGTTTTGTCCCCTACACTCTTTTAACTTATACATGCACGACATACCCACATCCCACACACCACAGATACAATAGCTTCCTATGCAGATGATATAACACTTACATGTATGCACCAAAATGCAAACACAGCTGCACACATCATCCAACCTTACCTCAACACACTACATGAATGGTTAACCACAAACTGGCCCAAAATAGCCCCAGCCAAATCTACAGTGACCCTTCTCACAAATTGGACAGCAGAACACAGTCACATTCCACACCTCACCATAAAGAACAATCCCCTACCACACACACACACACATACACACACACAAAATCCTTGGTGTAACATACAATACATCAATGTCATTTAAACAACACATCATAAACATTAAAAATAAAATAACACCAAGACTGAAATGCTTTGAGGTCACTTGCCCACACAACATTTGGACACAATAAAGAAACCACCACCACAGTAAACAAACAATACATACATTCAGTGATGAATTATGCAAGCCCTGCCTGGGCTCGTAACCTCTCCAAAACACACTACAACACTTTACAGATCATACAGAAGCCCTAAAAATAATCACAGGGCGCACAGCTACTACACCCATAGACCACCTACATCAAGAAACCAAAGTCCTCAAAGTCAAGGATCATCTAGACATGAGAGGCACCCAGTATCTTACTGCAGCCTCCACAAACCCACAACATCCACTATATTATATGGCAGCACATACACCCACACCAATGAACATCAAACCAACACCCAGCACACGATATCATACACAAATGCTGTCATCTCTCCCCCCTCGCCCACCTCAGACCAGCTTCCAGAAGCATATCCACACTCTGATCACTTGCTGCTCCATTCAGTCACTTAAAGACAACACACAGCTGCATGCACGGCCTCCTGACATCCACCCTTCTGAATCCTAGCTCCCTCGTGAGGACAGGGTCTACCTGGCCAGGCTGACATGTAGGCACCATCCAGCCCTCTTAAGCTACCAAAAGAGGCTGGATGACTCCGTCGCTGATGCCTGTCCAGGATGCAACACAGCACCCCATATATTAAGCACATTATGGAAGACTGCATTGCACACAATCACCCATGCCAACAACGCAACATACACTCTTTGAGAGCTCTGTGGGAAAGCCCAGTCTTGGCCATGGCCTTCCTAAGGGGACCGGGGCTGTTCGGCCAGACTGCCTAGGGAACGACTACTACTACCAACTGTGAGTGGAGAAAGTGACTCTTCCTCTCAGAGAAGCGACCGCCATAGTAAGTGTCCATATTTATGTGTCGTGTGAGAAGAGTGGAGGACATGACTCCACTGTGAGCCCATCATTTCCCTCTGTACATTCAGCTGCTATTTCTGATGATGAAAATGGTTCAGAGGGTATTGACGATCCTGGAGAGAGGGATATTGGAAAGGATAAGGAAATGGAAGAGGAGGTAAGGAGTGGAGAAAGGGAGGAGGTGGAGGAGGGAGGGAGAAGGGAGGAGGAAACAAGGTGCGTCGAGTTTTGTGCCACCCCTCTCTATTTACGTGAATAATGGAAGCAGAAAGTTTGCTTCATGATGAAATCAGTGCCTTATTTTTATTGAAAGCTTCCTTGTGTGTATGTTTGTTATGATGAAAATGTACAAATCACAGGAAAAAAAATTTATAGTGGAAAATGTAGTGGAGTGGAGAAAGGGAGGAGGGAAGGATGAGGAAACGTGGTGCCTTGCAACACCGCTTTGTCAATTTACGTGAATAACGGAAACAGAAAGTTTGTTTCATGATGAAATCAGTGCCTTATTTTTTACTGAAAACTTTCGTGTGTATATCTATTAAAATGAAAAAGTCTAAATCACAGGAAAAAAAATTCTGTTATAGTGGAAAATACGGTATTTTCAATTATGGACAGTACATGTACAGTATAATTATTTTGTACATATATATTTTTAAAGATTTTATGTAGTGGTCATAGTAGTGACATTAACTGTAATAGTAATGGTAGTAGTAGTTGTAGTGGTGGTAGTTGTAGCAGTAGTAGTGTTTGTACTAGTGGTAGTTCTAAAAATAGTAGTAGCTGTAGTAGAGGTAGTTGTAGTAGTGGTGGTGGTGGTGGTGGTGGTAGTGGTGGTGGTAGTAATAATAATAGTATTATTTGCAGCAGCTGTAACACCCAGACTTCTAGTTGTACAGCAGTGCCAGAATCGAGCGACAATGAGAGCCAAACATACATCTTCGTGTGTGTGTGTGTGTGTGTGTGTTCTTACCTAATTGTATTTTTACAGGAATGAGGCAAGCTCGTACTGTCCCGTGTCTTAAACCATATTTATCATACATATCCTTAAATTTGTGAATTGTTTTGGCACACACTATTTCATTTGGTTGTGCATTCCACTGATCAGTTGCTCTATTTGGGAAACTGAATTTCCTTACGTCTTTATCACCTCTCTTCTTATGCATTTTTTTGCAGTGTCCTCTTGCTGATGCTTCCCCATAGGTTATGTAATCATTTATGTCTATTTTCTCCTTCCCTGATATGCATTTATATAGCATAATCATGTCACCTCTTTTCCTTCTCTCTTGTAGTGTTGGTAGATTCAGTTTATTTAGTCTTTCTTCATAACTTAGATCCCTTAAGCCTGGTACCCATCTTGTAGCGGCCCTTTGAACTTTTTCAATCTTGTCTATGTGTTTTTTGAGGACTCCAGACTACTGATGCATACTCCAGGGTTGGTCTGATGAATGATGTTATTATCTTTCTTAGCATGTCTTCATTTATGTATGTGAATGTTATTCTCATATTTGCAAGCAGTGTACGAGGTGTGTCAGAAAAGTTCCAGGACTGAGTGTGCTGTGCGAGCTATGAGTGGGAGAGGGATTAGCGGGTTGCATCACCATGTGACGTAATATCCAGGAAGTATATGACTGTGATCTCAGCTCTCTGCAGCCATTGATCTTTTTTTCACATGCTTTTATATACATGTCCTCTGTTTCAGGTCATCGAGCAATGAGCACAGAGCAACAAACCAACCTGAAGTTTCTGGTCCGGTTGGGGAAAACTCCGTCTGAAGCACTGGGAATGCTGCAGCAAGTGTACAGAGATGAGACGATGTCACGCTCACGTGTTTTTGAGTGGTACAAGAGGTTCAAAGAGGGATGCAAGGACACGGAAGACGACCCCAGGAGCGGAAGGCATTCAACGAGCAGGACTGAGGCCAAAGTTGAGCGTGTCAGGCAGACTGTGTGGCAATCGTCGGTTGACTGTTTGACTGATCGCAAATGAGCTGGGCATGAACTGGGACAGTGTCTGGAAGATTATCACTGAAGATTTGGGTATGCGGAAAGTCTGAGCAAAGATGGTGCCGAAGCTGCTGAATGATGACCAGAAGGATCATCTTGAAACCGTACCAGACTTGCTAGGGAGAGTCATCACCAGTGATAAGTCAAGGATCTTTGAGTACTCGTACAACCCGGAGATCAAAAGCCAGAGCCTTCAGTGGAAGAGTCCGATTTCGCCAAGGCCGAAGAAAGCAAGACAGTGGAAGTCCAAAGTCAAAGTCATATTGATCGCATTCTTCGATGTGAGGGGCATTGTCCACACCGAGTTCTTGCCACAGGGCCAGACGATTAACCAGCACGCCTACAAAGAGATCCTGCGGCGTTTGCTTCGTTCAGTGCACGAAAAGAGGCAAGAGTTGTGGCAGGACAATTAGTGGCTGCTTCACCATGACAACGCGCCTGCGCACAATGCCCTGAGCATCTGACAGTTCCTGGCTGAGAGGAACATCGCCGTGCTGGAGCAACCTCCCTACTCACCCAACCTGGCTCCGTGTGATTTTTTCCTCTTCCCCAAGCTCAAGGGGTTCATCAAAGGGACCCGTTTTGAAGACGTGGAAGACATCAAGATGGCCATGACGACAGAGCTGCGGAGGATCCCGGAAGATTCCTTCCAGGAGTGCATAGAGGCGTGGCAGAGAAGGATGGGAGAGTGCGTTAGACTCCAGGGGGATTACTTCGAAGGGGGCAACTGTAGTTTGTAGTCTGGATTTGAAATATATCTTTTGTGACATCAGTTCTGGAACTTTTCTGACACACCTCGTATACATGTTCCGTACCGTCTCACTGATGTGGTCAGCCGGAGATAGTCTGTTATTGATAATCACACCTAGGTCCTTCTCTCTTTCTGATGTGTGTAGGGTTTTATTTCCTAACGTATAATCCCAATCAGGTCTTTTTCCACTTTTACCAAACTTGATTACATGACACTTGTCCACATTGAATTCCATTTGCCATGTATTACTCCATTCATGAAGTTTATTTAATTCTTCTTGTAGCTCTTTACAAGAGTCTGTGTTAGTAATTCTCCTTTGTATTTTTGCATCATCTGCAAACATATTTAGACAGCTTTCATTTCCAGTGTTACTGTCTATATCATTTATATACACTAAAAACATGATTGGTGCCAGCACTGAGCCCTGTGGTACTCCACTAGTCACTTCTTTCCATGATGAGTAATTTCCCCTTAGTACTGTTCTCATTTCTCTTTATATGAGAAAATCTTATGTGTGTGTGTGTGTGTGTGTGTGTGTGTGTGTGTGAGAGAGAGAGAGAGAGAGAGAGAGAGAGAGAGAGAGAGAGTGTCTGTCTGTCCGTAAGGCAGAGTGGTGGTGAGGTGAGCAGGAAGCTGGCCTCAAGGTTGTTGCTATGGTTACCAGCCTCCCAGCAGCAAGTAAAAAATTTTCACTATGTTTGTAGTGGATTTTGGTCTTCTGGAAGCCTTATCAAAGTGTTATTATTGTGGAGGGCAAGTCTAAGCCTTAGTTGTCACCGAACCTTTACCACGCATACAGACACCAGCAAAAAAAAAATAACAAAAATTACCCCCTTTCCCCACTCACTCACTCTCCCTACACACACTTCATGGACCATCTGATGTAATCAGCTTGAAGTTGAAGGACTGATGAGTATTATGACACCTTGTTTTTTATTCCCAGTTAAGTATTAACTGAGATATGAAGGTTTAAAAAGAGACGATTTCACGATTTCTCTCTGGAATTCCTGGCTGAGGGAAGGGTTTGCGGGAAGATGTGCCGGGTGGGATGGGTTAACATATCTCTTCAATATGAGAAGTCTAGCTAAATTCAATCAAATCATCTGGATGCAGCAAGAAGAAATCTAAAAAGAGCATCAGCTGGAGTCAATGTCATGTGCACCTCTATACACTAGATAATCTTCACCCTGACTGGTGCCTTGTAACTGTTCTTTCAGTACACTGATGTCTTTTAATTTTAATTCTTCCAATCTATGTCTTTTAATTTTAATTCTTGCAATCTCCAGATGGCTGTGTTCAGCTTGTGAGAGACTTCATTCTGGAAGGTATGATAGTCTTTATTAACCAATTTCAACATGAGGTTATTCCTAAACTGAATAAAATCATCCACAAGTGGCAAGAATAAACAAAACTCATTGCACAGAAAAAGATGATATTGCTGCCTAACACTTCTATATTCCTTCAATATGATGACATCTATTTCATTTTATTCTTTATAACTCTAGATGATTTTATTCAACTACCATACAGGAGGGTCTGCCATAAAGGAAGCATTACTGTTATAACAATCTCCATCACCTTCCTGACTACAAGACGCTTGCAAGAAAAGAAGAATTTCATAATACTAGAAGCAGTAGATCAACTCCAGTCTGTCTGATCAAGCAGACCCATCAACCATAGGCAAGAAATCACCCCTGCAGGGCTGGCCCATGCAATGAGCTGATGTCCCCTTGCAATGGTCAGTACCTCGCTGTGGCAAGGCAGGTGGAAGTATGCTGAGGTCTGGATCCTGAATGGATGCCACATTTGCATCTCTGCACCCAGTTAACAAGGGCATTACAGTAGGCTCCACATCATTCCATTATTTGGTAATATGGTTACCACACAAACTGTCACCTAAAGATGACATAGGCAGCTCTACATCAAGTGACTGGATGATGGTCACCACTAGTAACTACCAGAATTTAATAATAATATCATCATCACAGTCAAGGATTAAATGATATTCTTTCTCTCTCTCTCTCATTAACATTTCATTTGCAAATCTTATATTCTCTCTCTCTCTCTCTGCATTTAGCCATGGATGTCAGCTGGTAATTATGCCATCACTAAAGAAACAGGAATAAAGTCCAGGTTAGCTGACCTGTGCACCCAGTGAGGAGTGAAATTTGTTGACTTATTTGACGAGTTCTATGGGTGACAAAAATTTTAACTTGGTGATGGTGCACATTTAAGTGACAGCAGGAAGACTCACTTTGGTGACTTCTTCAATCAGCATCTCTTTATCTTGCTGAGGCTAAGCCATGATGTGGTGGCAAGCAGTCCAACTGAGATGCAGCAGACATCAACAGATTCTCCTCTGAAGTCAGAGAAATAGCCTCAGAGAAAGAAAGAGTTCTTTTCTCAAAAAATACTGGAGGTTCTCCACCAGAGTTCGAAGACCCCCAAAAGAGAGAGGCGACTATGTCACAGGATGGCTTTGCCTCAATGAAGAACTATTCTATGGCAGCTGGGAGACTCTGAACCCCAGAAAAGCAATCAAACTCCTCAAATTGGGGAACAACAGTTGCTAAATTCTTCCTCTGATGGCAAGTGAGAAAGTTGCCCAACAGAGAAAGAACTACCTCCAGACATATTAGTGCTTCCAAGAAGCAGGAATGGTTACGAGGTTCCAGGAAAAGGCTTAAGCCCCTTTCAGCAAGTCTTCTTCAATGCTAGCTCAGTTTGAAACAAACTGTCTGAACTCAAGACATTCATGGCTACAGAACATTTTGACGTTGTGGTCATTACAGGGTTGTGGATCCATAGTGATAACAGAGACACTGTTAGGGAGTTTGAAATTCCTACTCACAAAATGTTACATAAAGGTTGTACACGAGAAGGGGCTGGGATTTTAATATACAGTATGTCCATGGCAACTTGTAGCCAGTCAACTGTCAAATCAGGTTAGACCAAGAAATATTGTGTGGACCTTCATCTAACCAACATTACATACAAGTTAGTTCTTGTATACAGGCCTCTACATCAGCTCACTGACAAGGATGAAGAACTGTAAGGTAGTTTGAGAAGCAGCTAGTGGTAAAATTTCTGTAATTTTTGGTGACTTCAACTGTCATGTTAACTGGAATGACAGAACAGTAGATGCTGAAGACAGGCACCATATAGATTATGATGATGGATTTTTTTTTGTCCCAATGGGTTAACAAACCAACTAGAGGTAATAGCATCTTGGATCTTGTGTTCACTATGGAAGATGAAAGTGTTACCAGCTTGTCTGTTGGTGAATCACTGGGTGGTTGTGACAACAATTTGATTAGATTCTCCCTCTACTTATTTGTTGTGAAAGATTGTCTGGACCTCGTTATGGAAAACTAGACTTTTGTTGAGCTGACTTTGCATGTTTTAGAGAGTTTCATGTGTGCTGGACTAGACAGCGGTAATGTAAATGCAATGTATAACTCATTTAAACTGAAGTATTCAAAATGACAGGCTGCACTCATACCCTCTAAGCACACAAAGCCAAGATCATTTCATCCAAAATGGTTTGGCAAAGAAATAGCCAATGCAATAAGGGAGAGAAAGGCTGCATACAAGAGCACCAAAAGCAGCCATGACTAAAATGATTTGGACTTCTTTAAGACTAAATGTGGCAAAGTGAAATCTCTGATAAAGCTGGCTAAGAGAAATGAAGAAATCAGAGTGGTATCACAATGCAAAGACAGCCCTAAAGAGTTCTGCTATGTAAACAATAGGAAACCTTCAAAGGTAATACTAGCCCACCCATGGATCAATCAGGTGTAACGCAAATATCAGACATGGATATGGCCAACACTCTTAATAAGTATTTTGCTTCAGTTTTATCCTTAGAAGATACTAAAGACATGTCACGACTAGTAATGGCCCACGAGAGTGAAGATTCCATCATCCTCAGATTTACACCTGAGGAAGTTGCAAAAAGAACTGATAAGCTAAGCATTGTATTTTCAAGTCAACAGGTCTACAATCCTTCCAACAGTTTTTAATGAATTGTATCACTTTAACAAATGGATGTGAGACTATGATGTGGCATGAAAATGAAAAGTGAAGAGTGAGAATAGTGGAGATGGGACTGCTGAGGAATGTATGTGGAGTACAGTGAGTGGACAGGATACAAAATAACGTGATTCATGAAAGATGAGAAGTGAAGAAGTCTGCAGACACCAGAATTGAAGAGAGTGTTCTGAAATGGTATGGTCATGTGGAGAGAATGGATAAAAATAGAGTGCTGAAAAAGGTATATCTGAGTAAATCTGAAGGAAAGAGGAGGCGAGGTAGGCCAAGAAGAAGGTGGAGGGATATAGTGGATCAATGTGTGAGGATGAGAGGCATGAAGTCGGTGAGGCTATGGGACTGACAAGAGATCGAGCTGGTTGGATGAATGTTGTGAGAAGTGCATGATCAGGGATTTGGCACCCCTTTTTAACATGACAGTGTTTGGACTGACACTCTTGGATGCATTTATGTGAAGCTAAACAGTGTGGTGAAAGTTGTTTGGGGTTTCAGATACAGCCAGGATTCTGGGGGCTTGAATTATGAGTGAATGGAAGCATGGCCCATTGGACTGGGCAAACATGGGCTGTCTGGATGTTGCTACTCCTCACACTGCCCTAGGGTCGGAAAGGAGTTCCAGATGATGATGATGATGATGTTTCACCAGGTATATACAGTAATACCCTGCTACACAAACCTCCTTCATGTGATACCCTTCCTTTGTGATGTAAAAAAATAAAACCCTTCACTGGCTATTGATGGCCAGTCCCCAGTTATCCGATGTGAAAAATAAAAATTGTTAACCCTCGTGTACAGACAGAAAAAAAAAAAAAAACTGCACCAAAGTAAATTTTGGTCTCATAAATTTGGAGAGCTTGACTTTACACACCAGACAGTGCATACTGTATTTCACTCTCATATGTCTAATGGTTACCGCAATGTTGACTGTCAAAAATAAAAAGTCACCCCGATCCCCACTGCCCAAAAGGGCAGGATTCGCACCCAGACTTCTAAAATGAAGTGAAGTGAGACAGAGACGCTTGGGACATGGTGACAGCTATGCTCGCCCATCTCACTCCTGTATTTACTCTCTCTCTCACTCTCTCTGAG
The DNA here is from genome assembly GCF_032717465.1 of Coenobita brevimanus. NCBI lineage: Eukaryota > Metazoa > Arthropoda > Malacostraca > Decapoda > Coenobitidae > Coenobita > Coenobita brevimanus. The sequence continues at coordinate 36,536,370 of NC_137063.1, forward strand.
AGTGAGGGAGGGAGGGAACGGAGGAAAGAAAGACAGAGAGAGAGGAGGGGCTGCTTATGACTTATGACTGTTTATTTACAGTATTCAAAGGGGTGCTGTTTATTTCTGTATTTATTCTCTCTCTCTCTCTCTCTTAAAAAATACAAAATAATATGTGCCCAAATCTCACTCAAATGAAACAGGAGTGGCTGCAAGTGTTATTTTATATTATACTGTACTGTGAATTAATGTGATAAAATACAAGTGATTTAGTGATTTTTTCTGTGATGATAAGTCATATGCTATGTGCATTAAAGGATTAAATCTATTTGGGGGTTTGGGTGAGCTAGAAACTTGTTTTTGGACTATTTGGGTGGGTTTTGGACTTGGTTGGGGGGGGGGGGATCCTAAGGCTCCCAAACGTATCCCCATACTTTCTATGTCATGACGTCCCTGTTTGACGATACCCAGGTTCAACGATGATTTTTCCCAAGCGCATTTCATTATTACAGTGGGGACGGGCTGTAGCTCCTTTATCTGTACAAATATTCAACAAGTCACTGGAAATGGGAAGTGTCAGAGGACTGGAAGCCAGCAGATGTGGCCCCAATCTTCAAGCAAGGGGATCAGGAATGTCCTGAGTATTACTATCCAATCAACCTGAACTCTGTCAAAGTAAAAGGAATAATTGTAGACTGACTAGTCAAACACCTGGAAAATCACAACCTGATTTTGGACTCCCAGCATGAATTCAGACGACACAGATCATTCCTAACCAACTTCCTTGAATTTTTCCATAAAATGTTGACAGAATATGACAAGAATAAAACAGCAGACACCCTTTGCTTAGAGTTTCAAAAGGCATTCAACCAATTGTCTCCAACCAACTGTCTCAACTCAGACTAATGTGAAACATGTGCACTTGGTATGAATAAAAAGGTTACATTCCAGAGAGAGAATTATCTAACAGACACGAAACAGAGCATAGTGATCAATGGAATTTCTTCTGATTGGGCTTCACTCCCTGCTGGAGTTCCACAAGGGTTAGTTCTTGGTCCAATCCTGCTCATCTTATATATCCATGACAAGGATGTTGGCCTGTTAAGTGTGATCTCAAAGACAGCAGATATAAAACTTGGAGCAAATGTGAGCAGTCTTGGAGAGACCAAAAAATTCCAGGCTGACATGTAGGCTAAGGGGATGGTCTGAGACATGGCAAATGCCATTTAACTTTGAGAAGTGCAAGATGATGCATACTGGCCATGCAAATCCTGGGTCAGATAATTCATTCCTGGGTAGAATTCTGAGGATGACTGACTTGGAGAAGGACGTTGGTGTATTGATCAGCAGTGACCTAAAGTCTTCTACACAGTGCAGCGAAGCAGGGAAAAAGTCCCGGAGATTGATAGGCTACATCCAGAGGCAATTTCATTATACTATAGGAATAAAGAGATACTCTATAACTCCTTAATATGGCCACTTCTGGAATATGCTCAGCAGTTCTGGTCACCTACACTTACAAAAGACATACACTGACTTGAAAGAGTTGAAGCTAAAGCTACAACTCATATTCCATCCATCAGGAAACTGGATTATCAAGATCTCTTGAGGTCTCTGGGACTGCTCTGATTAGAAACTTGTAGGCTACGATGTCAACTCAAAGAAGTGTTTAAAATACTATACTGAATGGGTCTGACAATCTTGACCACAGAAATTGTTTTGTCTCAACACGTGCATATGTAAAAACTTTTTCATGTACAAGATCTGTTCCATCTGGAACAGATTCCCCATGGATGTTGTTAACAGCACTATAGTAGCGCACTTTAACTCCCACCATGCTTATCGCCTCACATGAGGAGATATGTGGGCCACCCCTGGCTGCGCAGATCAGCTCATATGAGGCGATTGGTAACTGCGCCATAATTTCAAACATGAGGAAGCTTCAGTAGTTTCTATGCGAATGTTGACTTTCCCTCTACACCATAAGATCAGCTGCCAATCCCTGCCACACCGCAGTTGCCAAATACTGCATATTTAGTCATTCAGATATGTAGGCCACCCCTGGCCGTGCTGATCACTTCATATGAGGTGATGGATCTCCATGCCATAATTACAAGCACGAGGAGGCATCAGTGGTTTCTGTAGAAACGCTGTCTCCCTCTATGCCATCAGAGCTGTTGCAAATCCCTGCAACACTGCAGTTGCCAAATACCCCAGATTTAGTAACTTAGTTCTTGTTTGTAGCCCAACAATGGCAGATACATGCCCGTCTACCTCCCACAGTGCTGGTGATTTATCGCCACCCTCACATCCACCCAAGAGGCATAAATTACAAAATGATGAGGGTGATGAAGAGCTCAAGCACAGAAACACTTATCTGATGGCAAAAAAATCAATTGAATATTAAAAGAAAAAAATAAAAGAAAGAAAGAAAAAAAAAAACAATGACTCAGGGAAGGTAATTGAGTTGATAAGAACTAGTGCTACCTTACCAGGATCTTACTTGCACAACAATGATTGTGAACTGAATATGCATTCCGAAGCATAACCATATACAAAGTACCTTCTCAGTATGGACCACAAGGTCTTTGAGATACTAACTTTTCCTTGTAACTCCTTGCAACTCTCTAACATTCCATTCACACACTGCCATTCCTTCTCTCTGTTTTCTTGACATTTCATTCACACATCTGTTCCTCTGTCTTTCCTCAACGGTCCATTCACACATATCTGTTCTTGCTCTTCCTTCTCTCTGTTCTTCTTTATCTCATCAACTTTCCACTCACACATCTCTGCTCTTCCACTCTCATTTCTCTGCATTCTTCTTCACTTCTGAGCACTGCATTCTCAAATCTACGTATGGCCATCATACCTCTCTGGCATTGTCTGCTTCAACATGATGAGAGGGTCAGTGTTGCGGAGGACTGACTTGGCTGCACCTAATTCTCGTAGCTCAATCAATTCCAACACAACCTGAGGAAAATATAATCGTTAGACTGGCACAATTGACATGGAAACAACTGAACATTCCCCAAGACCTGACATGCAACTACCAATTTACAATCTGGGTCTCTGTTTCACTTCTAGGTGCAAATTGGGGTAAAGCGAACCTGTGGCTGACCAAGGGATTACACCCTGAACCCCTTAGTTACAGTCCAAGTATGATTCCAAGCAGTTATATCTCTTCATTTTATCTATTTCTCTGCCTAACAGTATTTCATACCCATTCCTTAACCCCAAACCGGTAGTCTACCCATGGTGGCTCTGGCAAAACACTCAGACTAATAAAATTACAGCTTCACAGATATTCTATCCCACTGATGATGATGATATATATATATATATATATATCGTTTCGTTTCGTTTTTAAAGGCTCCAACATGCTTGCATGTGTCGGCCTTGGTCACCTAATGGCGGCTCTCCACGCTGCACGATCCATTGCAGCCTCCCTGTTCAGTCCCTTAATCCTGAGGTCACACTTAATGACCTTGTCCCATGTCTTTCTCGGTCTACCCCTCACAACCCCACCCCCAATATTAACACTTCTCACCTTCCTCACCCAATTATCATCCCCCATCCTCTCCACATGTCCAAACCACCTCAATCTACCTCTCCTCATCACAACACCAATACACTCCAGTCCCATCCTACCTCTCAACTCTTCCATTGTAAACCCAGCCCCTCCAGGCCTTGGACACAGGGACGCATCCAAGGCCTGGAGGGGCTGGGTTTACAATGGAAGAGTTGTAAACCCAGCCCCTCCAGGTATATATATATATATATATATATACCATATAACCAAATTTTGCCGCCTGGTGGTTTAGTGGGTAATTATTGCGCTCCAGTCGGATTGAGCTGGTGAAGGTTTATATCCAACGGGTGGTTGGGGTTGATTGCTCATGTAATGCCACTCAGGGATGAGTGAGGCTGGTCACTCTCATCCTAAATGTCAGGACCAACTTCCCTAGCCCCTGGTTCCTACGCTCCTTTGTGGGGCGACAGGATTGGATGATGATGATATATATATATATATATATATATATATATATATATATATATATATATATACACACACGAGGTGTGATAAAAAAGAAACGAGACTTTGGCTGCTAATGACACAATTCTTCAGCCACACAGTAATGAAGTATACCACAGTATTGCCCAGCATCTCAGCACTGTATGAGAAAAGCAGCAGTTCAATTAACCTATTATCTTTCTTTTCACAGGTGGTTTTGTAGCTCCTGTCAAGTGCCCTCTGTCACAGAATGAGCCTTGAGCAAAGGATTAACATCAGGTTCTTGGCTAACATGGGAAAAACTCCTGCAGAAATCCTTGCCATGCTGAAGGATGTGTACGGAGAGGAAACAGTGTCCCGTACATGTGTCTATGAGTGGCACTAGAGGCTCAGGATGGGGCGGGGTGACATGAAGGATGACCCAAATCCAGGATGTCCCTCAACAAGAAATAATGCCAACATCCAGAAGGTCAAGGAATTGGTGCAGAGTGATCGCAGACTGACGATCAGAACAATGGCTGAACAACAGGGATTAAATAAGGAGTCAATGAGGTCCATCTTATTGAAAGATTTGGGCATGCAGAAGATTTGTGCAAAGTTGGTGCCCAAACTGCCCTCCAAGGACCAAAAGACCCGTCATGTGGATGTGTCACGGGACATTTTGGAGCATCACCCCGCCCCATCCTGAACCTCTTGTGCCTCTCATAGACACGTGAACAGGACACTGTTTTCTGTCCCTACACATCCTTCAGCATGGCAAGGGTTTCTGCAGGAGTTTTCCCAAGTTAACCAAAAACTTGACGTTAATCCTTTGCTCAAGGCTCTTCTGTGACAGAGGGCACTTGACAGGAGCTACAAAACCACCTGTGAAAAGAAAGATAATAGGTTAATTAAAGTGCTGCTTTTCTCATACAATGATGAGATGCTGGGCAATACTGTGATGTACTTCATTATTGTGTGGCTGATGAATTGTGTCATTAGCAGCCAAAGTCTCGTTTCTTTTTTGTCACACCTCGTATATATAAGGAGTAGTTGCAAGGAGAGTGGAAAGGTTACAAGAGGATGAGAAAAAGGCAGAGTATAAGAGAGAAGTAGAGGAACGATTGAGCAAATATGAATTGGAGCAGATGGGAGACGTGGAAGGTGTGTGTAGGATATTTACAGAAGAAATATGTGCAGAATGTGATGTGGTGTGTGGAAGGAAGAGAAGACGGAGGGGGGTGCAAGGAACAGCGTGGTGGACTAAAGAGGTGAGACAGGCTGTGGCACAAAAGAAGAAAGCATACAATGAATGGATGAGAAATAGGGGCATGGAAGAAGTTGAGACGCAGAAGAGAGAGTTATATGTAGAAAGAAAGAGAGAGGTGAAATGATTAGTAAGAGAGAGTAAGAAGAGAGTGGATGAGGAATTTGGAAGGAATTTGAGTGTAAAGTGGAGGGACTGTAAGAAAATGTTCTGGAAAGAGGTGAAAAGAGTAAGACAGGGTGGAAGTGAAGTTAGCAGGGGAGTGAAAGATAAAAATGGTAGATTACTAGTGGAGAAGGGAGAAAAAGTGAGCAGATGGAGAGAACACTTTAAGGAATTCTTGAACATAGAGGATGGAAGTAATGCGAGTATAAGTGGCTGGGGAACGGCTGGGAGAAGGAGGGAGGTGAGAAGAGAGGAAGAAATCAGTAGGATAGAAGATGTGGAAGCAATGAAGAAAGTTAAAAAGGGGAAAGCCCCAGGAATTGATGGAGTGTGTGGTGAAATGCTGAAGCACGGGGGAGAGATTGTAGTAGAATGGATGTGGAAGATGTGCAGATTGGCCTGGGAGGAAGGTAGAGTCCCGGAGGATTGGAAGTCAGGTATCATTATTCCCTTGTACAAAGGAAAAGGGGAAAAAGAAGTGTGTGGTAATCATAGGGGCATTTGTCTTCTTAGTATAATAGGAAAAGTGTATGGTAGGATACTTATTGACAGAGTTAGAGAAAGAACAGAGAAATTAGTTGGAGAAGAACAGGGAGGCTTCAGGAAGGGAAGAGGTTGTGTAGATCAGATATTCACTCTTAGATCTTTAGTGAAAAAGTTTCTAGAGAAGGGAAAGAAGTTGTATGCGGCTTTCATGGATTTGGAGAAAGCATATGACAGGGTGGATAGACAAGGATTGTGGAAAGTGTTAAGAATATATGGAGTAGATGGGAAGTTGTTGAATGCTGTGAAGAGTATGTACGATGGTGCGAAGGCTGCAGTGCGTGTGGATGGTAAACTAAGTGAATTTTTCTCTTTGAAAGTTGGTTTGAAACAGGGATGTGTCATGTCTCCATGGTTGTTCAATCTGTACATGGATGGGGTAATAAAAGAGGTACAAGGTAGGGTAGTGGATGTTGGAGTGTCCCTGGTGAGAGAGGATAGTGTTTGGAAACTCCCTGTACTGTTGTTTGCAGATGATACTGTATTGTTGAGTGAAGACGAAAGGGAGTTGCAAGGCTTGGTGGATGAGTTTGGAAGAGTGTGTAAGAAACGGAATCTAAAGGTGAATGTAGGGAAGAGTAAAGTGATGGTCTTTGAGAGAGGTGAAGTCAGTGAATGTACAGTGAGGTTGGATGGTGAGGAATTGGAAAATGTGAGTACGTTTAAGTACTTGGGTAGTGTCATGAGTAAGGATGGAGGTTTGGAGGGTGAAGTGCTTGAAAGGGTACAGCAGGGAAGAAAGGTTGCTGGTTCTTTGAAAGCAGTGATAAGAAACAGGGAAGTGAACATGGAAGTGAAAAAGTTACTACATGACAGTATTGTGATACCAACTCTAATGTATGGAAGTGAAGCTTGGACGTTGTTGGAAGGACACAAGTCAAGAGTGAGAGCAGTGGAAATGAGTTATTTAAGAGGAGCCTGTGGAGTCACATGGAGAGACAGGCTGACGAATGAAGATATAAAGGAGCGTTGTGGTGTAGATGTGGATGTGATAGGAAGCGTTATGAGGAACACACTGAGGTGGTTTGGCCATGTGGAGAGGATGGAGGGTGAAAGACTGACGAAGAGAGTGTATGTGAGTGAGGTGGAGGGGGGAAGAGGGAGGGGGAGGCCGAGGATGAGATGGAGGGATGGGGTGGAGAGGTATATGAGAGAGGGGGGTGTGAGTTGGGAGCAGGGCAGTGAAATGGCAGGGGACAGGGCGACTTGGAGGTGATTTGTTTGTGGCCACCCCAAACGGGATTGAGGCGTCTGGCAATAGACAGATAGATAGATATAACATATATATATATATATATATATATATATATATACAGTAAAAGCTCAATTAACCTGAGTGCATAGGGATTCTTCCATTCCGGATTTGGAATTTTTTAGATAATCGAATGTTACTCTGAAATTTTCTGGGAGGTCAAACAAATGAAACAGTACCAAACTCGGGACTTTATTTCATAAAGTACATTATTCAGTATTAGATACAGTACAGGGAAGATACAGTACAGGTACACTCACACTCACTAATATTTGACCAGCGGTGTCCCCTTCCTACCTCAGAATACCCAGGGAAGTGGGAAGGGGGGGACGAAACGAGCTCCACCCTCCACTACCCCAGCTCCTGACCATCCCCCATACCCCTACCCAACCCCCCACCCCACCCGTCATTCTTAACTAGCAGTTACATCTCAAGCTCATTTCTTGCTTAACACTCTTGGTCCCACTACAAATACAAACAAAGAACATTAGACTATGTTAAGAGATTATAACTATCAACAAGTTGCAGCAAGAAATTAATGCATTATGACACTGACAGTAAAACAAAAAGGATAACAACGGCCACCTCAGGCCTCCTGTGTTGGGTGCACTGCTTTGCAAACACACACACACACATACACACACACACACACACACACACACACACACACACATACACACACACACACACACACACACACACACACTGAAAAATAGACATAAACACACCAAAACATGCAGGCACAGACACAGACGCACGCAAACACCCAGTGCATAAGGCCTGGGATGGCCGTTAACGTTTTTGTTTTATTGTCAACATTATAATGCATTAATTTCTTGCTGCAGCATGTTCATAGTCATATTATATACTTTTTACATATCCTAGTGTTTTATATTTGTATATTAGTAATGTGACAATGAGTGCAGAGTATAAGGTTAGCTTAAGATGTAACTGCCAGTTAAGAATGACGAGTGGGGGGCTGGGAGGGGGAGGGGAATGGGGGAGGGTTGGGAGCTGGGGTAGAGGCGGGTGGAACTCATTTTGTCCCCACCTCCCGTCTTCCAATCAGATTGAGCCGGTGAAGGTTTATATCCAAGGGGTGGTTGGGGTTGACTGCTCATGTAATGCCACTCAGGGATGAGTGAGGCTGGTCACTCTCATCTTAAATGTCGAGACCAACTGCCTAGCCCCGGGCTCCTACGCTCCTCATGGGGCAATGTAGGATTGGATGATGCATGGATGGATGAAGAAAGTAAATATAGGTAGTGATCACAAAATGGTGGGTTGCACAGCCAGATTCAATTTCAGAAGTGAAGGAAAGAAGATGATTAAAGACAAAAAGATATGCCCAATAACAGTAAATGACAACAAAGCAGCCTTTCAGTTGTAAATAAGGAACAGATTTCAGGCTCTATGTAATGCTGAATGTGACACTGATGAGCTGAATGACAGACTAACAAACGTGCTAAGAGAATCAGCGGAGGTATTAGGAAAACCTAATACTACCAGAGCCAAGAAATAATGTATTCAGAAAAGACACTCAAGCTTATGAAAAAATGAAAGGAAAGGAAAGTAAAAACAAAGAAAGACAAAATATAATGAGCAGAATTAAATAAGCTTATAAACAAAAGACAAAGAGAAGAAAAAAGAAAGAGAAACATGGATCAGATCAAAGAAACCAGCAAAAATGGAAAAAGTCTGAAACAGGTCCAAAGTAAAATGGCACTAGGAAAGCAACAAATGACATCGCTGAAAGAAAAAAACGGTGAAATCATTAAATGCAGAGAAAAGATGGTGAAGTGAGTTGAAGAATTTTACAAAGAACTGTATACATCAAAGACGGTAGTACCAACAGCCAACTTTTCAGTTGACACAAGTGAAATACCTGAGGTGACACCAGACGAAATAATTATTTGTCTTAAAATTATGAAAAGGGGGAAGGCTCTGGGAGAAGATCGAATAGTAACAGATTTACTGTTGGATGCAGAAGTAGAAGTACAAAATAAGCTTGCTCACTTTTTTACCCAATGTATAAAACAGAAGAAAATTCCCCAAACATGGTGTAATACAATAGTTATTTTACTCTACAAAAGAGGTGACTCAAAAGATCTTGGTAACTATCGACCCTATTAGCTTATTATCAGTCATTTACAAACTCTTCACTAAAGTCCTTACGAACAGAATAACACCAATTTTGGAGGAAAACCAACCTCATGAACAGGCAGGATTCCGAAGCAGGTATTCGACCATTGATCATCTACATACAATGAATCAGCTAATTGAGACAACTACAGAATATAATAAACCATTGTGCTTAGGTTTTCTTGAGTACGAAAAGGCTTTTGATTCAGTGGAGCACATAGCAATTATAAATTCACTGCGAGAACAAGGAGTGAATGAGAACATTGTAAAACTGCTCGAAAACATATATAAAGAGGGAACTGCTACAGTTAAATTACATAAGGACTCGGAAAAAATTAAGATTGAGAAGGGCGTGCGTCACGGAGATTCACCAAAATTATTTACAGCATGCCTAGAAAGTATTTTCAGAAAGCTAGACTGGGAAAACAAAGGAGTGAACATTGATGGAGAAAAGCTAAACCATTTAAGATTTGCTGATGACATTGTCCTAATCTCAGAAACAGCAGAGGCATTACAAGAAATGTTAAATGACCTGAACAGAGAAAGTCTGAAAGTAGGACTGAAGATGAACCGGAGTAAAACTAAAGTAATGTTTAATCCACAAACACCAAAGAGCGTCATCAGAATAAGCGATGAAATTCTTGAAGAAGTTTGAGGAGTACAACTACTTGGGACAAATACTAAAATTAACGAAAGATCATGAGACCGAAATAAAAAGACGCATTACAATTGGATGGAAAGCTTTCGGTAAACATAGAGACATTATGAAAGGTAGCTTGCCAGTTTGTATGAAACAAAAAGTATATAACGAATGTATATTTCCAGCTATGACGTAAAGTTGTGAGACCTCCAGCTATGACGTATAGTTGTGAGACCTCCAGCTATGACGTTTGGTTGTGAGACCTGGAAACTGACAAAATCATTGGACAATAAATTAATCTGTTCTCAGAGCGCAATGGAAAGGACAATGTTGGGAATATCTTTAAGAAACAGGAAAAGATCAACCTGGGTGAGAGAGCAGACTAAAGTCAAAGATATTATAGAAGTTATAAAAGAACAGAAATGGAGGTGGGCAGGCCATATAGCAAGAATAAGGGATAACCGATGGAGCAAGAGGCTGACTGACTGGACACCAAGAGACTGTATGCGTAGCAGAAAAAGGCCAGACAGGAGATGGAGAGATGAGATAAAGAAATTTGCAGGGAAAATGCGGCAAAGATTGGCTCAGTCAAGGAATTCGTGGAAAAGGTTGGGGGAGGCCTTTGTTCAGCAGTGGACTAGTTATGGCTGATGATGATGATGATGATGATGATATATATATATATATATATATATATATATATATATATATATACCGTAACCTCTCAAATAATGCGAGGGTTAGGTTCCTGGAGAGGTCGCGTTAGTTAAAAATGCATTTTTTAAACTTAATTTTCCCATAAGAAACAATGGTAATATTGGGGGTTACGTTCCTGAACTCTGGGAAAGTCCACCCATTTGGGGAGTTATGCTACTCTAAACTTAAAAGCAACAATATTAATTTGAAGGAAAATCCACGTAAAAAACAAAAACAGTATATTTGGGGAGAAATAAATAACATTTAAGCCCTAGTTGGGCCAAAGCGTTGTTTACTTCTCCCCAAATACATAGTTTTCATTTTTTACGTGGATTTTCTTTCAATTCTGCTTCATTCACGGCATTGTGAAAGTTCCTCAACATTATTACTGCATTAGCAGGTCATAAAAACACTACACTAAAAGCAACATTTTCATAACAGTAAGTAGGTCACAAACAATAACAACACACAGCCTCACTTCATCTATGCATCACTCGTCGTCTGCTGCTGTCCCTCCTCATCCCGCTACCCCACCTCCCGCTGCTCCCCACCCTAAATTTGTTGTCCCTCCTCGCTCTGCTGTCCTTCCTCTTCCTCTTCCTCTGACTCCCGTGCTACTGGTGATGAAGATAACTCACTTAAGTTTTCTGTTTTCTTCATAAAGAACTGCTCTGTCTTGGTGTGAGTGGTTTTCTTCTTTCTGTTCTGCAGCATCAACCATCACTTTCCTGGCCAAATTTTGTCCGAGAATGAGCCAAATTGCCCAGAATGGGGCCAAACTTCATTTTGGAATATTATAATTTGAAAAAAAAAAAGTTTAAGCAACAGACAAATAAAAAATTGTATTTATGCGTAAACTGCCACACACGGTCTATCAGCTCGGGACTGTCCAAGGCGCATGCGGCTAATTTGAAACCATCACGTACATGTAAAGTCATGTTAAATTGAGAAATCCTTGTTAGTTAAACATATCTCCTTAAATATTTGCTCGTGTTAAAACGAAAATGCTTTTTTTAACTCGTGTTAGTCAAGAGGTTAGTGTATACTATATATATATATATATAAAGTAATCCCTCTAATATCCGAACGCCCAATATCTGAACATCCCCACTAACCGGACATAATCGTCCCAGGATCCAATATTCCCAAAATGGTTCGAAAACCGCAAAAAATTTGAAAAAAACACGAATTTTCCCCGCCTGTAATTTGAACTTAGCGCGCGCGTCATTCCTCCGACGTCCGATAGAGCGCCGCTGCATCCTCCCCACTTTCCGCCTGTCTCTCGTCGCAAGTGCACGCTCGTCATCATGGCTGCCCACGTGCTCGCTTTTGTGGTGGTTCCTTACCTGCTGCTCTCGGGCCTCCTATTAGTGTGTGTGATGATGGCCCCGCCGTATAAGAAGAGGAAGAGAGTGGTGTTGACTCTGGAGAAGAAATGGGAGATATTGGAGAAAGTAGATGCGGGGTGGTCTTCTTACTGCATCCTTCGCGAGTCCAACCTGGCCCGATCTACTTTGTTCGATATCAAGAGATCCCGAGACAAATTCATGCAGTAAACGGCTGACTTCTCGTCGAGAAGCAAACGCAACGTGGAGAGGAAGATGATGTTTACTCCCAAGTTTGCTGAAATCGATCGCTCCACGTTGATTTCATATCGACACCAACGTGCTGCTGGTGTGAGGGTACGTGGAACGGAGCTGAAGGCTGCTGCTGAGAAGTTCGCCAGGCTTCACGACGCCCTAGACTTCAAGGCATCCGAGGGTTGGCTCCTCGCATTCAAGTTACAGCATGGCCTTACCAACTGTAAAGCTCATGGCGAAGCTTTGGACACTAACGAGGATGGAGTTGATGAGTTTCGGCACAAGGTGAAGGGCTTGATCGACAGGGAGGGCCTCACTCTTGGTCAAGTCTACAATGCTGACGAAACTGGTTTATTCTATCGCTCTTTGCCAACGAACACTCTAGCCGAGGAGACGGAGAAGCGTGTACATGACCGCAAGCTCTCCAAGCAACGGACATCTGCTTTGTGTTGTGCTAATGCTAACGGCATGAACCAGTTTAAGCCCGTTATTGTTGGCCGTGCAAAGCAGCCTCAATGTATTCGTGGGGTGATGGATGTCCTTCCTGTCGTCTGGTACCATTCTCTGAAGGCATGGTTTAAAGCCCAGATCTTCAAAGACTGGTTCCACCACCACGTCGTCAAGGAGGTCATACATTACCAGAAGAAGACACTGGGAATCCCGCGCGTTCAGGTAAAGGCCCTCCTTCTCCTCGACAATGCACCTGCCCACCCGTGCGACAAGGACTTGGTGGCTGAGAATGGCGGGATTAGGTGCATGTTTCTGCCACCTAATATGACTGCTCTCATCCAACCAATGGACCAAGGAGTGATCGTGGCAACAAAGCACCTATACCGCCAGAAGTTCCTGGACAAGGTGATGGTTGTTCTCGAGGACGAGGATGAGCGCAGGGAGGGACGAGACACGGTAGGCCTGTGGACTTTGGAAAACCTTCGCCGCTACAACATCAAGTCTGCAATCTACAACTGGGCCAGTGCATGGAAGGAAGTCCCTGTCAAGACTCTAGAAAATGGTTGGTCTCGTCTGCTTCTCAGAACGGATGTAGAGTACGATTTTCTAGGGTATGACGTGGATGACTTCCATGCATGGCTACGTACGCATGGCAACGATGTTGATGTGGACGATGTGCATGAGTGGTTGGATGATGACGAGGGCGATCCTGGGTATCAGACATTGTCTGATATCGAGTTCGCATCTTCAGCTGCAGGTGTCAGTACCCAGCTTGAAGATTCCGACGAGGACAGCGACGATGATGCAGACTCCTCTCAGCATGACTTACTCCAGCCATCCCCAAGCTGAGCGCACTCCGGGAACACCTAGAGTTCGTTCTCGACTACCTGGAACACCCGGACTGCGACAGGGAGATGGGGCCCTTGGGACTTGTGGAGGATGTGCGAGCTTTCAGGCAGCGCATCATCAATCGTCAGAATCGTCGGTCATTGCGTCAATCAACGATTGACAGTTTTTTCAGGCCCGTGACCCCCACTGAGCCCAGCCCTGGCTCCACTCCGTTGCCTCCCCAAGACAGGCCCTCATGCTCTGAGCCACAGCCCAGCACATCAGCCACGGTGGAGTCAATGCTCGACGTGAGTATGCTTCTGTCTTCAGAGTCGTCTGCAGTGGGTACGCCATCACCACGACCCAGCGACGCACCCCTAGGTCACCTGCCAGTGATACTCTCGGACTCTGACAGTGATTAAACAGCAAGAACTTCTCCACTAGACCACTCGAGAATTTACAGAGTTGTGTAGTGAAAAAAACAGTGTGTTGTGTTAAGGATTTACAGTTGTGAGTGAGAATACAATTTTGGAACAACATTTATCATAAATAGACTTGTTTGTTTTTCTTTTTTTTTTTCATTCACTCATTGTCAGACGCCATGTATCCCAGACGGGGTGGCCAAGGGCTTAGAGTTAATTGTTTTACAGGGAGGGGCACTAATCCTCCACCAACCCCACTTGACACGTAGGGATGAAAAGGAAGCATTGGAGATGGGGTGAAGGTTTGAACTCAGTACAGGTGTAGTAGAGTCCCAGGCCGCTGCATCTTGTTTGTTTTTGCTTTAGAAAATGGTTATAAGAGTGGGAAAAGTTAAAGTGCAGAGTGCAACACTTAGTAAGTTACAATGGAGCGTAAGTTAGACGAGTGCGCACTGTGAAGAGAACAGACTTCTGAGTGCGATTGACTAAGTTCAGTGCAAGACTTCATGAACAGTGTACTGCAAGTGCTTCAGGAAATCCTTCTTACTGTCAGAGTCCGAAAGGAGGCGGTTATTCATCGAGATGGCCATGGACTTGCTGTAAGTAGGCAGAATGTTTCATACTGTACTTTTTTCCATACTATACTTACCTCAAACACCTCATTTCACTCTTTAATGTCCTTTATTGGTGTGAATAGGGTGTTAGGAGCTATGCATGTGCAGTAGGAAGGTGTTTTTCTGAGTTAGGCTAGGTTAGGGTCCATAAGTACCAGTCCAGGAGCCAGGCACTTGTAAGTACCCAGAATGTTGAATATTGTATGAACTTATCTCAAAACCCTCATTTTATGCTTCTTTTGCATTTATTTCAGTCTTTTATGTGCCTTATTGGTGTGATTTGGGTCTTAAATAGGTGCTATGCATGTCCAGAGGGAGTTGTATAGGTGTTTCTCTGAGTTAGGGTCCATAAGTACAAGTCCATAAGCTGGGGCCCAATATCCGGGCCTGCCTATGGCTCTATTACGTTGGATATTGGAGGGATTACTGTATATATATATATATATATATATATATATATATATATATACTGCACATGCATAGCTCCTAACACCCTATTCACACCAATAAAGGACATTAAAGAGTGAAATGAGGTGTTTGAGGTAGTAGAAGGAGGCCGTAGCATGGGCCGAACAGGGTAGTATTCCCGAGGGGAATGGGAATGCTGGTGATAGGGAGAGCTGGAGCTCCTGTTTCACTAGCTATCTAACCATCCCCCTTTGCTGACCTTTTCAGTGTGACATTAACATGGAGAGTAGACCAGCATTCTCTCCCAAACATTTCCTCTAACTATCTATGCACTACACCACATGCATTTTACATTTCAAACAACGTATCCCACTACATTACAGGGGTTGGCGCCAGCAAGGGCATGCGGCCAGAAAACTTTGCCTCCGCTACCTAGTGGCGGACTTCTGGGGGGAGGGTGGCGGGGGTTCCGCCAGCATAGATCGTGGGTCTAGGGCGAGATGGGGCTCGGGCCTGTGCTAGAGGGTACAGGGCATTGCGGTTCCCAGGCTGCCGCTTCCGCCCAATAGAGAGGGGCCTGAACCTGGGAGTAGCGCCCCAGGAGGCAGCCCCATCAGTGGGTGTATAATGGCGGGATAGTTGCAGTGCCAAGGCTCACTTGGAAGGTGTCCCTGCAGCTGTCCTGGCAGGGTGCCCCGAGGCCACTACCACAGCCACTGGTAAGCTGGTGGGCTAGGGGTCCCAGATCTATTGCCTGGATCTGGGACTGTGCAGTGAGTGGGACCTGTGCTGTGTCTGTCCCCCTTTATTAATACTGAAGATGACAAAACAAAATAAGTTTCAAAGCAAGCCTCAGGACAGTAAATCACCCATGGGGATGAAGGTGGGTTCATGGAATGTGGGAAGTTTGAGGGGAAGAGCAGGGGAAGTCGTTGAGGCATTCAGTAGGAGGTGGGTGGATGTGGCGTGTTTGCAGGAAGTCCGGTACAGGGGTGGATCAGCCAGAAAGATTGTTGGGAAGGACTGTTGCTATAAGTTGTTTTGGCAGGGGAGGACGGATGGATATGGAGGTGTTGGTGTGATGGTTGCAGAGAAATGGGTGGAATATGTTATGAATGTTTTGAGAGTAAGTGATAGGATATTGGTAGTGAAAATTCTGTTGGGAAGAAAGATAGTTGCGATTATATCGGCATATGCTCCACAGGCAGGATTGGATGAAGCAGAGAAAGATAGACTTTGGGATGATTTAATACGTGTAGTGGGTGGTATGTGGGATGATGAGATAGTGATTTTGGGAGGGGACATAAATGGTCATGTAGGTGAAGCAGCACAAGCTTATGAAGGAGTGCATGGGGGATGTGTGTATGGTCTAAGGAATGCAGAAGGGGAAAGGATACTCGAGTTTGGGGAGGCAACGGACATGACTGTGTGCAACACATAGTTTAGGAAAAGAGACAGTGGGTTAATTACGTATGAGTCTGGGGGAAATAGCAGTCAGACAGATTATTTTCTGGTTAGGAGGGCCGATAGGAGGTTAGTGAGGATGTTACAGTTATAGGAAGTGAGGAGTGTGTGCAGCAGCACAAACTATTGATTTGTGATATGGTGCTTAAAGAACAAGTGATGAAAAAGAGGACTTATGTACCTAGGAGGAAAATATGGAAGCTGAAAAACCAAGTAGTAAGGGATGCCTTCTATAGTGAGTTGAGGAGAGTGGTGGCTGAACAGGGAGCTGTAGACAGAGGTGTTAATGAACAGTGCAGAGCCCTCAAGAACAATTTCTTGAGAGTTACTGATGTAACATGCGGCTGGACAAGAGGACCACCAAGACATAAAGTAACTTGGTGGTGGAATGAGGGTGTAGAAGCTGCAATTAAGGAGAAAAGAAGGGTTTTCCGGGAATGGAAGAAGGGTGGTAGCAAAGAGGAATATTTGGCTGCCAAGTGTAGGGCTAGAAGAGAGGTATACAGGGCAAAGTCTGAGTCACAGAGACAATTACTTGATAACCTAAATCATGGGGAAAGGAAAAATATATTTAGGGTGGGAGGTCAGGTGAAGAGAGATAATCGGGATATCATAGGCGAGCAGTGTGTGAAGAATGATGAAGGAAGGGTAGTGGTGAACAGTGAGGATATTAAAGATGCATGGAGAGAGCATTATAACCGGTTGTTGAATGAGGAGTTTGACTGGGACAGGGAAGGTTTGGAGCCAGTAGATCCAGTGTCTGGCCCTTGGCCTTTGATTGATACTGCTACTGTGAGTGAGGCAATAGGCAGGATGAGGGTGGGGAAGGCAGCAGGTGTGTCTGGGTTGACTGACAAAATGTTGAAGGCCTCAGGAGATATGGGGGTGAGTTTAGTCACTGACCTGATTAATAGGATTATTTATGAGTGTGTTGTCCCAGATGATTGGCCGAAGAGTGTAATTGTAAATGTGTATAAAGGGAAGGGTGATGCCCTGGAAAGAGGAAATTATAGAGGTATAAAGCTTTTAGATCAGATAATGAAGGTAATGGAGAGAGTTTTAGAAGGTATGATTAGAGAAAGAGTGAATATTGATGAGATGCAGTTTGGGTTTATGCCAGGTAGGGGGACCACTGATGCCATATTCATTGTTCGACAGCTTCAGGAAAAATATATTGGTAGGAGAAGGGATCTTTATTTTGTTTTTGTTGATTTGGAAAAGGCCTTTGACAGAGTCCCTAGAGAGGTGGTGAAGTGGGCAATGAGAAAGCTTGGCTTGGAGGAGTGGCTGGTTAGGGTGGTTATGGCCAAGTATGTGGGTGCTCACACCCAGGTGAGAGTGAATGGAGATTTGAGTGATGAGTTTTCCGTGAGTGTTGGTGTGCATCAGGGGTCAGTCTTGAGTCCCATGTTGTTTATCATGGTACTTGAAGCCCTTTCACGTGACTTTAGAAACGGACTCCCGTGGGAGTTGTTGTATGCTGATGATTTGGTGTTGATTGCAGAGAATGAAAGGGAGGCGGAGGAAAGGTTTAGGATGTGGAGAGATGGTATGGGGCAAAAGGGTTTAAGGGTAAATGCAGATAAAACAAAAGTGATGATATCTAGGGTTGGTGGCGGTACTGTCAAAGACGAGGGAGAGTGGCCATGTGCAGTTTGCCACAAGGGTGTGGGAAGTAATTCCATCTTGTGCGGTGTGTGTGATAAATGGGTGCATACGAGATGTAGTGGTATCAGAGGTAGACTGCAAGATAATGCTGATTTTATGTGTATGGCGTGCCGGGGTGAGCAGGTGGAGATTGTCAGACGTGAAAGGATTGAACTTGCTGGTGAATCTCTTGAGTGTGTGGAAGAGTTTTGTTATTTGGGAGACATGTTGTGTGCTGGAGGTGGGGCTGGAGCTAGCTCTGTGGCTAGGGTGAGAAGTGGTTGGAAGAAGTTCAGGGAGCTCTTGCCTCTCCTGACATTGAGAGGGCTCTCCCTACATGCTAAGGGGTCTTTCTATGCAGCATGTGTTAGGAGTGTAATGCTGTATGGCAGTGAGACCTGGGCAGTGAAGGAGGAAGACATTCGCCGACTCAGACGTACAGAAATGACAATGATTAGGTGGATGTGCAGTGCGTCCCTGCGTCCAAGGCCTGGAGGGGCTGGGTTTACAATGGAAGAGTTGAGAGGTAGGATGGGACTGGAGTGTATTGGTGTTGTGATGAGGAGAGGTAGATTGAGGTGGTTTGGACATGTGGAGAGGATGGGGGATGATAATTGGGTGAGGAAGGTGAGAAGTGTTAATATTGGGGGTGGGGTTATGAGGGGTAGACCAAGAAAGACATGGGACGAGGTCATTAAGTGTGACCTTAGGGTTAAGGGACTGAACAGGGAGGCTGCAATGGATCGTGCAGCGTGGAGAGCCGCCATTAGGTGACCAAGGCCAACACATGCAAGCATGTTGGAGCCTTTAAAAACGAAAACGAATATATATCCCTCATCCAATCCTACACTGCTCCATGAGAAGCATAGAAGCCCAGGGGTAGGCAAGTTGGTCCTGACATTTAAGATGAGAGTGACGAGCCTCACTCATCCCTGAGTGGCATTATGTAAGCAATATACTCCTACCACCCTTCAGATATAAACCTTCACTGGTTTAATCAGATTGGAGCGCCGTAATTACCCACTAATCCTCCAGGCGCAAAAATTTGGTTATATGGTTACCACCCAGCATAGTAAATGGTTTCCTGGTGTACGGGAAACCATTTGGCTTGTCACTCAGTGTAGAGGCACCCATAGGCAGAATGAAGAGGAAAGAATGAAGAAATGACAGAAGGAGTGTCAAATCACCCATAGGCAGAAGGATGAGGAAAGAATGAAGGAAAGAACGACAGAAGAGGATGGAAGGAAAGAAGGGTGGACGAGAGGAAAGGCCAGACACTGGAGAGCAGTACTATATCAAGTGAGTGGATGGTGAGCACCCCCACCTACCACAATGAGTGTGTGTGTGTGTGTGTGTGTGTGTGTGTGTGTGTGTATATATGCAGTATATATCTATCTATCTATCTATTGCCAGACGCCTCAATCCCGTTCAGGGTGGCCACAAACAAATCGCCTCCATGTCGCCCTGCCCCTCGCCATTTCACTGCCCTGCTCCCAACTCACACACCCCTCTCTCACATACCTCTCCACCCCATCCCTCCATCTCATCCTCGGCCTCCCCCTCCCTCTCCCCCCTTCCACCTCACTCACATACATTCTCTTCGTCAGTCTTTCACCCTCCATCCTCTCCACATGGCCAAACCATCTCAGTGTGTTCCTCATAACGCTTCCTATCACATCCACAGCCACACCACAACGCTCCTTTATATCCTCATTTGTCAGCCTGTCTCTCCATGTGACTCCACAGGCTCCTCTTAAATAACTCATTTCCACTGCTCTCACTCCTGACTTGTGTCCTTCCAACAACGTCCAAGCTTCACTTCCATATGTTAGAGTTGGTATCACAATGCTGTCATGTAGCAACTTTTTCACTTCCATGCTCACTTCCCTGTTTCTTATCACTGCTTTCAAGGAACCAGCAACATTTCTTCCCTGCTGTACCTTTTCAAGCACTTCACCCTCCAAACCTCCATCCTTACTCATCACACTACCCAAGTGCTTAAACGTACTCACATTTTCCAGTTCCTCACCCTCCACCCTCGCTGTACATATATAAATATCTATCTATCTATATATATATACATGCTGTATACATTTATCTTCAAGTACGATCAACAAATAGGAGAATAAAAACACAACAGCAAAAGGACTACTGTATCAACTGTCCTGTGAAATAGTTCATGGCTACTGTACATACATTTACTGACATTCCAAGCCTTCAAAATTTGCAACCTCAACCCACTGACATGTCTTCCATTTACTGTATACTGTAGAACAATATATCATATTCTGTAGTACACTCCTCAATCACCTGTTCATACAAATCGATAAGCTTCTTGTCTGGGAGCTTGAGAGTTTGTATGGCCTTAAGCACAGTGTCCCAGTGACCCTGATTGATGTCAGCCATGAAGCTCTCAACTGAGTCCACTGTGTTGAGGGTGATGGATGTCTCCTCCTGCAGCACTCGCAGTGTCCGACCCAGGTTGTTTTCCTTCAAGTATTGCTGGATCAGACGAATCACACTGCATGCAAAATAAAGGAATATAGTGAGTTATACAAAACTGGCCACACTTAGGTTATTCTGTGCAGAGTTCTCAGTGATGAACCACTGAAACCATTTTAGGTCCTTAACTTATGCCTAGGGTAGGTCCAGGTTATGCCCAGATTATGACAATTATGTCCAGGATAGGATCAAAGAATCCCCAGGCTAAGCCCCGAAAATGTCCAAGTTAGGACTAACCAATGCTCAGTTTAGGACCCCAGAATGCCAAGTTAGGACCAATGAATACCCAAATTAGAACAAGTGATGCTCAGGTCAGGAGTGAAGGATGCCCAGATTATGATTAATGGAAGCATGCCTGTCTAGGTATATGCTAGGTTTCGTTAAATTTGGTGGTAAAATTTTATTAAAGACAAAATAATTTCCATTTTTATAGAATGCTTTTCCACAGCATTCTGTTGCAACTAGACTGATTCTGCAGTTCAATTCTAATGCACATTACTAATTTCAATCATAACGTCTTTACTTCATCAATGATCTTAATATTCTGGAGTTGGAAAAGCTGTAAAAGTGGGAAAATGTCATGTCAAAACACTGCATGGTAATATAATCGCCCACTTAGCGATATAAAAGATCTGAAACCTGAAAATTTAAACAAATTTTTGCAAAGCTGGACCTAACCAGTATGAGAAAGCCTCATCCTCTAGTCCTAAACTAAGTATGATCTGGTCCCACCCTAGGCATTCTTCAGTTTTAACCTACCAGTAGGCATTCACTGGTCCTAACCTGAGTACTCTGGTCCTAAGCTGGTCATTTTCTGTCCTAACCAGGATTTTCTCCAATTTTAAGCTAGCTACTCTTTGATCCTAACCTGGGTATTCTTTGGTCCTAAGCTAGGCATTTTCTGGTTCTATCCTCAGTTTCCAATGGTTTTAATCTATCTATCTATCACCAGACGCCTTAATCCTGCAAGGGGTGGCAACAAACAAATCGCCTCCATGTTGCTCTGTCCCCCGCCATTTCACTGCCCTGTCGTAGCACGGGCCGAACAGGGTAGTACTCCCAAGGGGAATGGGAATGCTGGTGATAAGGAGAGCTGAAGCTCCTGTTTCACTAGCTATCTAACCATCCCCCTTTGCTGACCTTTTCAGTGTGACAGTAACATGGAGAGTAGACCAACATACTCTCCCAAACATTTCCTCTAACTATCTATGCACTACACCACATGCACTTTACATTTCAAACAACGTATCCCACTACGTTACAGGGGTTGGCGCCAGCAAGGGCATGCGGCCAGAAAACTGTGCCCCTGCTACCTTGTGGTGGACTTCTGGGGGGGAGGCGTTACGGGGGTTCTGCCGGCATAGATCTTGGGTCCAGGGCGAGATGGGGCTCGGGCCTGTGCTAGAGGGTACAGGGCATTGCGGTTCCCAGGCTGCCGCTTCCGCCCAATAGAGAGCGGCCCGAACCTGGGAGTTGTGCCCCAGGAGGCTGCCCTATCAGTGGGTGTATAATGGCAGGATAGTTCCAGTGCCAAGGCTCACTTGGAGGGTGTCCCTGCAGCTGTCCTGGCAGGGTGCCCCAAGGCCACTACCACAGCCACTGGTAAGCTGGTGGGCTAGGGGTCCCAGATTCATTGCCTGGACCTGGGACTGTGCAGTGAGTGGGGCCTGTGCTATGTCTATCCCCCTTTATTAATACTGAAGATGACAAAACAAAATAAGTATCAAAGCAAGCCTCAGGACAGTAAATCACCCAAGGGGATGAGGGTGGGTTCATGGAATGTGGGAAGTTTGAGGGGAAGAGCGGGGGAAGTCATTGAGGCATTCAGTAGGAGGTGGGTGGATGTGGCGTGTTTGCAGGAAGTCCGGTACAGGGGTGGATCAGCCAGAAAGATTGTTGGGAAGGACTGTTGCTATAAGTTGTTTTGGCAGGGGGGGACAGACGGATATGGAGGTGTTGGTGTGATGGTTGTGGAGAAATGGGTGGAATATGTTATGAATGTTTTGAGAATAAGCGATAGGATATTGGTAGTGAAAATTCTGTTGGGTAAAAAGATACTGTAGCTGCGATTATATCGGCATATGCTCCACAGGCAGGATTATTTATGGAGAGAGTTTTAAAGGGTATGATTAGAGAAAGAGTGAATATTGATGAGATGCAGTTTGAGTTTATGCCAGGTAGGGGGACCACTGATGCTATATTCATTGTTCGACAGCTTCAGGAAAAATATATTGGTACAAGAAGGGATCTTTATTTTGTTTTTGTTGATTGGAAAAGGCTTTTGACAGAGTCCCTAGAGAGGTGGTGAAGTGGGCAATGAGAAAACTTGGCTTGGAGGAGTGGCTGGTTAGGGTGGTTATGGCTATGTATGTGGGTGCTCACACTCAGGTAAGAGTGAATGGAGATTTGAGTGATGAGTTTTCCATGAAAGTTGGTGTGCATCAGGGGTCAGTCTTGCGTCCCATGTTGTTTATCATGGTACTTGAAGCCCTTTCACGTGACTTTAGAAATGGACTCCCGTGGGAGTTGTTGTATGCTGATGATTTGGTGTTGATTGCAGAGATCGAAAGGGAGGCGGAGGAAAGGTTTAGGAAGTGGAGAGATGGTATGGGGCACAAAGGTTTAAGGGTAAATGCAGATAAAACAAAAGTGATGATATTAGGGTTGGTGGCGGTACTGTCAAAGACGAGGGAGAGTGGCCATGTGCAGTTTGCCACAAGACCGTGGGAAGTAATGCGGTGTGTGTGATAAATGGGTGCATAAGAGATGTAGTGGTATCAGAGGTAGACTGCGAGATAATGCTGATTTTACATGTACGGCGTGTCGGGGTGAGCAGATGGAGGTTGCCTGACGTGAAAGGATTGAACTTGCTGGTGAATCTCTTGAGTGTGTGGAAGAGTTTTGTTATTTGGGAGACATGTGTGCTGGAGGTGGGGCTGCAGTTAGCTCAGTGGCTAGGATGAGAAGTGGTTGGAAGAAGTTCAGGGAGCTCTTGCCTCTCCTGACGCTGAGAGGACTCTCCCTACGTGCTAAGGGGTCTTTGTATGCAGCATGTGTTAGGAGTGTAATGCTGTATGGTAGTGAGACCTGGGCAGTGAAGGAGGAAGATATTCGCCAGCTCAGACGTACAGAAATGACAATGATTAGGTGGATGTGCAGTTCGTCCCTGCGTCCAAGGCCTGGAGGGGCTGGGTTTATGATGGAAGAGTTGAGAGGTAGGATGGGACTGGAGTGTATTGGTGTTGTGATAAGGAGAGGTAGATTAAGATGGTTTGGACATATGGAGAGGATGGGGGATGATAATTGGGTGAGGAACGTGAGAAGTGTTAATATTGGGGGCGGGGTTATGAGGGGTAGACCAAGAAAGACATGGGAGGAGGTCATTAAGTGTGACCTCAGGGTTAAGGGACTGAATAGGGAGGCTGCAATGGATCGTGCAGCGTGGAGAGCCGCCAATAGGTGACCAAAGCCGACACATGCAAGCATTTTGGAGCCTTTAAAAATGAAAACGAAAACAAATACATACTCTTCATAGCATTCAACAACTTCCCATCTACTCCAATATTCTTAATACTTTCCACAATCCTTGTCTATCCATCCTGTCATATGCTTTCTCCTAATCCATGAAAGCCGCATACAACTTCTTTCCCTTCTCTAAAAACTTTTCCACTAAAGATCTAAGAATGAATATCTGATCTACACAACCTCTTCCCTTCCTAAAGCCTCCCTGTTCTTCTCCAACTAGACCTAATTCCTCTGTTCTTTCTCTAACCCTGTCAATAAGTATCCTAACATACACTTTTCCTATTATACTAAGAAGACAAATGCCCCGATGATTACCACACACTTCTCTTTCCCCTTTCAAATCAAACTAATTTAATCGTGATTGAGGCGTCTGGCAAAAGATAGATAGATACATTAAATCATTGATTTTTTGCTAGAAAAATCATGATTTTTGTTATTTTTTTTGTCTAAAAGTTAAAAATAAAATCTGAAGGTTTATAAAAGTACACAACGTTTATAAACCAGATAACTTTGTGTTGGCATTCATTTATTCAGATACGCATTAAGTTAGCAGACTTTGGAGAATGGTGACATTAGAAATTGCTACACTGTAAAACAGAAAAAATATTTTTACATTTGTGTAACTATCTATCGATCTATCTATAGCCCGACGCCCTAATCCCGCAAAGGGTGGCCGCAGACAAAACGCCTCCAAGTCACTCTGTCACCCACCATTTGACTTCCCTCCCCCCAACTCACCCCCCCCTCCCTCATATACCTCTCAACTCCATCCCTCCACCTCATCCTCGGTCTACCCCTCCCTCTCCCTCCCTCCACCTCACCTACATACACCCTCTTAGTCAGTCTTTCATTCTCCATTCTCTCCACATGTCCAAACCACCTCAGTGTATTTCTCCTAATCTTTTCAACCACATCCACATCTACCCCACAACGTTCCTTCACTTCTTCATTCGTCAACCTGTCCCTCCACGTCACTCCACATGCTCCTCTCAAGTAACTCATTTCCACTGCTCTCACTCTTGATTTGTTCCCCTCTTGCAAGGTCCACGCCTCACTTCCATACGTCAGGGTAGGGATCACAATACCATCATGCAGTGCCTTCTTAACTTCCATACTCACCTCCCTATTTCTCATCACTGCTTTCAGTGTACCAACAACCTTTCTTCCCTGCTGTACCCTTTCACGTACTTCATCCCCCAAAGTTCCATCCTTACTCATCACACTACCCAAGTACTTGAATGCACTCACATTCTCCATATCCTCACCATCCAACCTCACTGCACACTCTGTGACTTCATTCCTCTCAAACACCATAACTTTTCTTTTGTTTACATTAACTCTCAGCTTCCTCCTCCTACACACTGTCCCAAATTCATTCACCAAACCTTGCAACTCCCATTCATCTTCACTCAACAATACTGTATCATCAGCAAACAGCAACACCGGAAGCTTCCAAATCTCACCCTCATTCATTAGGGCCACCCCCACATCCACTGCCCTACCTTGCACCTCCTTTACAACCCCATCCATATATATATTAAACAGCCATGGAGACATCACACACCCCTGTTTCAGTCCCACATTGAGATCAAAGAACTCACTCAGCTCACCATCCACTCACACCGTAACCCTAGCTCCCTCGTACATACTCTTCACAGCACTCAACAATTTCCCCTCCACCCCATATATTCTTAATACCTTCCACATACCTTGCCTATCTATTCTGTCATAAGCTTTCTCCAAGTCCATGAAGGCAGTATACACTTTCCTTCCCTTCTCTAGATACTTCTCCACTAAACATCTTAGAACAAATATCTGATCTACACACCCTTTTCCCTTCCTAAATCCCCCTTGTTCTTCTCCAACTAGCTCCTCTGTCATATGCCTAACCCTATCTATGAGTATTCTACCATATATTTTACCAGTCACACTAAGAAGGCAAATATCCCTATGGTTACTACATACTTCTCTCTCCCCTTTTCCTTTGTACAGAGGAACAATTATACCTGATTTCCAGTCCTCTGGAACCCTTTCCTCTTCCCAAGCCAATCTACACAACTTCCATATCCACTCCACAACAATCTCACCCCCATACCTAAGCATTTCACCACACACTCCATCAATTCCTGGGGCCTTTCCCAGCTTAATCTTCTTCATCGCTTCCACTACTTCCGACCTACTGATCTCTTCCTCCCTCCTCTCATCTCTTCTTCTCCCAGGCATTCCCCAACCACTTATACTCACACTGCTCTCACTCTCTACATTCAACAAATCCTCAAAGTGCTCCTTCCATCTCCTCAATTTCTCTCTCTTCTCCACCAACAATCTATTATTCCTATCTTTCACTCCCCTACTATTTCCCTTTTCACACTGCCTTACTTTCTTTACCTCCTTCCAAAACAATTTCTTACTCTCCCTCCATTTCACACTCAGATTCCTCCCAAACTCTTCATCCACTTTCTTCTTACTCTCCTTCACCAGTCTCTTAACCTTCCTTCTCCTGCTCACATATACCTCTCTCTTCTCTCTCTCATCTTCTCCCCTACCTCTACTCGCCAACCATTCACCATATGCCTTCTTCTTTTGTTCCACAGCTCGTTTCACCTCATCATTCCACCATGCTGTCCCTTGCACACCCTTGCATCTCCTCCTCACTCCACAAACCGCCTCACACGCTGCGCTTATCTCTTCCGTGAATATCTTACATACGTCTTCCACCCCTTCCATCTGCTCTAGCTCATACCTTCCCAATCTTTCTTCCACTATGCTCTTATACTCTGTCCTTTTCTCACTATCTTGCAATTTCTCCACTCTTCTCACAGGAGCTGCTTCCTCCTGTCTTCCCCTTCGTCTCCTCAACCACTTTCTTTGCAGCTCTACCTTGGCCATCACTAAGTGATGGTCCGAGACTCCATTCCCCCACCCTCTCCACACCCTTGCATCCAACACTTGTCTTCTCATTCGCTCATCCAGACACACGTAGTCTATCTTTGTCTTTCGTTCAACAAGTTCACCATCCATCCTCCTCATTACTCTCCATATATATCGGTGGATCATCTTATGACGAAAGTAGGTGTTGGCTATTGCCAACCCCTTACCAGCACAGATGTCCACCAAAGCACTACCATTCCCATCTACTTCAGCTGGCACACCCCACTGACCAACCACTCCATCCACTCGTACATTCCCAACTTTGCCATTCATGTCTCCAATCAACAGCACTCTCTCGCTCCTCTCAAACTTGTCCATACATGCTTCTACTCTCACCCAAAACTCATCTTTCACTCTTGCCACTCGATCCTCTGTTGGAGCATACACACATACAATCGCCCATGCTTGTATACCTACTTTCATCCTCACCCATACAATCCTTGCACCCACTGTTCCATACTCTCTTATATTCTCCTTCCACTTCTTGCTTATCATCAGACATACTCCCTCTCTTGCCCTCTCATTCTCACTGACTCCCGCACATATACCTACACCGTATTCCCATTCTCTCATCCTTTCACCTTTCCATTTAGTTTCAGTCAATCCACATATATCCACTTTTGCATCCTCAAGCACCTGGACAATCTCTCTCTCTTTCACTTCATCATTCACTCCTCTCACATTCCACGTTCCTACCCTCAGAATGTCCTTTGTCCGTTCCTTAGTCGTCAACGTATGGTCCGTCCGGGTCCGAGGCGCTTTATTTGCTTTTTTAGTTAGTTCTTTTTACGGGGTGGGGCACTAACCCACCACCAACCCTTTTAGTCGCCTCGTACGACAAGCAGGGATACTGGGGGAGTATTCTTGAAACCCCCCTACCCCCAGGGGGGTAGCTAAGTATTGAAATTATTTGTACATCTGAAATAATGAGCGGTAAATTAAAAACGAAAGCCATAAGACTAGGTAGGCTATGCTTGGTCACTTAAGGCCATGTCATAAATCAGCTTAAGATTTTTCTGTGTGATAATATAATCAGCTTTGGAATATGCTGTCTTGATTACCACTGGCAACTCAGCCTTAACCAGCAGTGTACACTGTACAGACAGGACTTGAACAGGTACCGGTATGTATCTGAACTCTGGGGAGTGGCTCTCAGCCTGAACCATCAGTGGATAGACAGGACATGGATTTAACAGTATTCAGTATACTGCTTTTGAAATATTAGCTCCAGTATACAATAAACAGAAAAATCCATCTATCTATCTAACTATTGCCAGACGCCTCAATCCCATACAGGATGGCCACAAACAAATCGCCTCCACATCGCCCTGTCCCCTGCCATTTCACTGCCTTGCTCCCAACTCACACCCCCCTCTCTCATATACTTCTCCATCCAATCCCTCCATCTCATCTTTGGCCTCCCCCTCCCTCTCCCCCCCTTCACCTCACTCACATACACTCTCCTCATCAGTCTCTCACCCTCCATCCTCTCCACATGGCCAAACGACCTCACAAAAATCAAAATAAAAAAAAACAAATAAATTAAATAAAAATTTTAAATTATTTTGTAATAAAAAAAATTCATCAACCCTGCACCGCACAGCTACTACACCTACAGACCACCTACACCACAAAATCAGTCCTTAAAGTCTTGGATCATCTAGACATGAGAGGTACAAAAATTCTTGCCACAGGATAAACCCACACCATCTACTACACTACATGGCAGCACATCCACACACACCAATGAACATCAAACCAACACCCAGCACACGATATCATACACAAATACTGTCATCTCTCCCTCCTCGCCCACGTCATACCAACTTCCAGAAGTATATTTATGCTCAAATCACTCGCCGCTCCATTCTGTCACTTAAAGACAACACACAGCTGCATGCACAGCTTCCTGATATCCACCCTTCTGAATCCTACCTCCCTCGTGAGGACAGGCTGAGATGAGGGCATCCTCCAGCCCGCTGATGCTTATCCAGGATGCATCACAGCACCCCATACTATTAAGCACATTATGGAAGACTGCATTGCGCCAATACAACATACACTACTTAAGAGCTCTGTGGAAAAGCCCAGTCTCGGCCGTGGCCTTTCTTTGGGATTCAGGCTGTCCGGTCACACTGCATTAGGAACAGCTACTGTACTACTACTACACCCAGTTATTTTTGCATTTAAAAGAAGCCTAATTCATTTTATGACCACAGAACATGCTTACTGGGTCATCCTCGATACTTACTCGGCGGATTCAATTTCTATCGACATTATGGTGAAGACAGCCAAATTTCATAAACGAACAACTATTGTTTACAGTAAACGTACTCCACTAATGCCACCACGCGGAGGATGAAACAACTTCATTTCATAGAAAATTTTAAAAGTTGGTATAACTGAGATTTATCTATCTATCTATAGCCAGACGCCATAATCCCGTAAGGTTTGTAAGTTGTTTTACGGGGAGGTGCACCAACCCTCCACAAACCCACTTTTGTCACGTGAGGCAACACGTATGGGTTGGTTATATCAAAGTCAAGAGTTACCACCCTGTGTTGGAACTTGGAAATGGTTTTCTGGCTTGAAAGAAACCATTAGGCGTGTTAGTGTAAAACCACTTGAAAAGGAAAGAAGAGTAAAAAAAAGTGACAGAAAAGATGGGAGAAAGTGGAAGAGAGAGGGGCAAACAGGAAGAGAATGATAAAGGTGAAGGAAGTACAAACGAATGCCTTCTTTGCTGTTCAAGTCTTAGTCACTCTTGTAGGGGCTCCCTAGCATGCAGTTATCCTCTCTTCTTATGTTCTAATGAATGGATGATGGTCGCCACCACCTATCGCTCAGCAAGTACGTGTAACTACATAAATACGTACATACATAGGCATTTACGGACGTAATCACGTACACACGATCAAAAAAGTACAGGTGCACATACGTGTTATGCTAGGTGTTTTTAGGTCGACTTCTCGTCCTGAGAACATTAGCTACTGAGCGGGGTTCTCATTCGAGACCGGAACTAGAACACACTACAAGAAGAACGAGGTATAAAAACTCAGCAGACCACCTTATACATATATTGCCTCAATTCATATTCGTAACAATACAGTCAGGCTTGGGATGTGATGCGATGCGATGATTGGTAGAGGGATAGCCTTTGGAACGGCCCCTCTTGTGGTGTCTCTTGGTTTTCGAATTTATTCGTTGCTGAGCTTGATTTCTCTCTCTCTCTCTCTTTCCAGCACTTGTGTGTGAATTGTTATATTCTTTCAAAATCTTCCACTTCATATAATAGCTGTCCTAAAATATCCTCTTTACTTTCTATGTATGGCTGTTGTAGTTGTGGTAGTTTTTCTCTTTCTTCCCTGTATTCCTGACAATCTAATATAAAGTGTTCTATATCCTCATTCTCGTGTCCACACATTATGCACTTTGTTTCTTCTTGCGAGTGCCTTTTTCTGTCATTTAATTTCAATGTATTGGTGCGGCACTTGAAGAAAGTGATAGAGGCTGGTGTGTTATATACGAAGCTTTGGTTTTATACGATAGGCACCTCCGGGACAATTCGTCGTCAGGACGATTCGCCTCAAAAACAATCTTCGCCTTCGGCCCCGTGTGGCTGCGTCTGCAGCCGTTGCTGCAGTACTCTAAACATGTCGACGCGATGGTAAGGCAGTATCGAATGGTAGATATTATTTCACTCTTGATTGGGATATTTATCTACAGATCTTTCCACCCGCTGTGCAGTTTGTCAGGTTCCAGTATTATTTGAGAGTAAGGACGGTTTCTCGTTTCTGTAACTACAATAGGCTACAGTGCTGCTGCTTTCCCAGTTTGTGCATACAGATTTATAGTCGTGTTAGTGGAAGAGGTTCGTTATTGAGCCTGTGACTCCAGCTCTATATCCTAGCAATTCTTTTTGGCTGTGGGTAAGTGAGGTGAACGTTATTTGTACTTTATAGTTACATTTTTGTTCTTGACTTTCCGAAAATTTATCAAGCCTTTGCTTAAATTCTTCCACAGTTCTTGATATCGCCACACTCGCTGATAGCCTAAATCATTCCACCTGTTTACAGCTCTGCATGGGAATGAGCGTCTTCTTACATTGTCGTGTTCTTGTCTTAACCCATATATTTTCAGTGAATGGCCTCTTGTTTGGTTATCTTCCTGCAGCTGAAACACCTCCTTACAACAGTCTGCATTATATCTTCCACGTAAAATTTTGTATGTTTCAATTAAATCCCCACGTGATTTGTAAGTTAACTGTGGTAGATTTAGTATCCTTAATCTTTCCCCATATAGCATCTCTTTCTTCCCTGCTAACAGTTTGGTAGCCCTGCATTGAAGCCTTTCCACTGCTTCTACTGTATATCTTTCATCAGATGTGGATGCCAGATCTGGTTAGCGTTTTCAAGATGAGTTCTCGCCAGTGCTGCATACACATACAGTATTTGAATATTTCATTATCCAGACTTAGGAAGGTCCTCCTCATTATGTCTGCTGTCCTATTTGGTTAATTTTTTCTGCTAAATGGTTAGAGAATATCAGCTTATCATCAGTCTAATAAACTATAGCAGTAGCCGTGTGTCTGTGTGTGTGTGCATGTACAGTAATCCCTGTACTTTCCGGACGCCCACTTTCCGGACACCCCACTTACTGGACATTGTGGGCCTGGACCTTCGGAACCCAAAAATGGCCAAAAAAAAGAAAAAATCTCAAAAAAATCTGAAGTTTTTTCCCACCTGTAATTTGCAATTGCCGCCCAGTGCCGAACAGCTGTTACACCACAGACCCTTCACCCCTTCCTTCCTTCCTCCCCTGTCAGGGTTGCCATTTGGTATTTTTCATTACCAAATGTGGGCCAATTTGGTAATGAAAAAATTCATTTGGTAATTAATCAGAATAATGCATTACCAAACTGATTTTTCACATGTATGAGGATACACAGGATGGAGATGGTGGATCGTTTGCTCTCTCTGATTAATCTGCTACCCTACATAGCGTGAAAATAATCAACATGCTGTTAATTATAAGAAGAGTGATTACATGTATTTTCACTTGTTCATTCATTCATTCATTGCCAGACGCCATGTATCCCAGGCGGGGTGGCCAAGGGCTTAGAGTTAATTGTTTTACAGGTACAGTATATATAATTAGTGAAGAACAAATGCTAGCTAACAAATTTGGTAATGAAAAGTTAAATTTGGTAATGAAAATTGAGGAGTTTGGTAATGTGGCTGTTGCGATCTGGCAACTCAGTTTCCCCGTCACCAACACTCCAACAGGTATTGCCTACCTTTGATCGTGAGTAGATGCTTATTGCAATGGAAGCCACACGTGCTCATTTTTTTGTGAATAAACTGTAATACCTCATCACTAGACCACACGGGAAATTACAGTGTTGTGCAGTGTTAAGAAATTAGAATTTAAGAGTGCAAAGTATTAACTGTGGAGTGCAAATTGGCATTTGAAACTGATGTGGTGCAGTTAAGAACAATGTGCAGTATTAAACAATTATAACTCACAGTGCAAAGAATTTAGTGCAGCACAACACTTGGCGGAGGGTTAGTGCCCCTCTCCGGAAAACAACTAACTAAAAAGACAAACAATAAGCCTCGGACAAGGACTAACCAAAAGATGACGACCCAGGACCGGATAAAGGACATGGTTATCGGAACTTGGAATGTAAGGGGAGCGAATAATGAGGTGAAAGAGAGAGAGATTGTCCAGGTGCTTGAGGATGCGGAAGTTCACGTCTGCAGAATAACTGAAACGAAATGGAGAGGTGAGAATGGGAGTATGGATGGGGTATATGTGCAGGAGTAGGTGAGAATGAGAGGGCAAAAGAAGGAGTATGTATAGTTGTGAGTAAAAGATGGAAGAGAAGCATAAGAGAGTATGGATCAGTTGGGTCAAGGACTGTGTGGGTAAGATTAAAAGTTGGAATACAAATGTGGGCGATTGTGTGTGTGTATGCGCCAACGCAAGATCATGCAAGCAGAGTCAGAGGAGTTCAGGACAAATGTGGGAGTGTGCATGGAAAAGTTTGAAAGGAATGAGAGAGTGTTTTTGATCGGTGATGTGAATGGTAAAGTAGGGAATGTGAAGGTGGATGGAAAAGTTGGTGAGTGGGGTGTGCCTGCTGAGATAGATGAGAATGGCAGTGCGTTAGTGGACATTTGTGCTGGGAGGGGGTTGGTGATAGCCAATACCCTCTTGAGGCACAAGATGATCCACAGGTATACATGGCGAGTGATGAGAAGGGTGGGTGGTGAACTGAATGAAAGGAAGGCAATGATTGATTATGTGTGTATGGATGAAAGGATGCAAAAATGTGTAATGGATGCAAGAGCTTATAGAGGTTGGGGGAGTGGACTTTCTGACCACTACTTGGTGGTGGCCAGAATCAAGGTCCAACTAGGATGGAGAAATAGAAGAAGGGAAGGACGGGAAGAAGGAGTATTTGTAAGGAGAGTGGAAAGGTTACAAGAGGATGAGAAAAAGGCAGAGTATAAGAGAGAAGTGGAGGAACGATTGGGCAAATATGAATTGGAGCAGTTGGGGGACGTGGAAGGTGTGTGCAGGATATTTACAGAAGAAATATGTGCAGCATGTGATGTGGTGTGTGGGACGAAGAGAAGACGGAGGGGTGTGCAAGGAACAGCGTGGTGGACTGAAGAGGTGAGACAGGCTGTGGCACAAAAGAAGAAAGCATACAATGAATTGATGAGGAATAGGGGCGTGGAAGAAGTTGAGAGGCGGAAGAGAGAGAGATATGTACAAAGAAAGAGAGAGGTGAAAAGATTAGTAAGAAGAGAGGGGATTAGAAATTTGGAAGGAACTTGAGTGTAAAGTGGAGGGACTGTAAGAAAATGTTCTGGAAAGAGGTGAAAAGAGTAAGACTGGGTGGAAGTGAAGTTAGCAGGGGAAAAATGTTCTGGAAAGAGGTGAAAAGAGTAAGACCGGGTGGAAGTGAAGTTAGCAGGGGAGTGAAAGATAAAAATGGTAGATTACTAGTGGAGAAGGAAGAAAAAGTGAGCAGATGGACAGAACACTTTAAGGAATTGTTGAACATAGAGGATGGAAGTAAAGTGAGTATAAGTGGCTGGAGAATGGGTGGGAGGAGGAGGGAGGTGAGAAGACAGGAAGAAATCAGTAGGATAGAAGTTGTGGAAACAATGAAGAAAGTTAAATTGGGAAAAGCCCCAGGAATTGATGGAGTGTGTGGTGAAATGCTGAAGTATGGGGGAGAGATAGTAGTAGAATGGATGTGGAAAATGTGTAGATTGGCCTGGGAGGAAGGTAGAGTCCTGGAGGATTGGAAGTCAGGTATAATTATTCCCTTGTACAAAGGAAAAAGGGAAAAAGAAGTGTGGTAATCATAGGGGCATCTGTCTTCTTAGTATAATAGGAAAAGTGTACAGTAGGATACTTATTGACAGAGTTAGAGAAAGAACAGAGGAATTAGTTGGAGAAGAACAGGGAGGCTTTAGGAAGGGAAGAGGTTGTGTAGATCAGATATTCATTCTTAGATCTTTAGTGGAAAAGTTTCTAGAGAAGGGAAAGAAGTTGTATGCGGCTTTCATGGATTTGGAGAAAGCATATGACAGGGTGGATAGACAAGGATTGTGGAAAGTATTAAAAATATATGGTATGACAGGGTGGATAGACAAGGATTGTGGAAAGTATTAAAAATATATGGAGTAGATGGGAAGTTGTTGAATGCTGTGAAGAGTATGTATGACGGTGCTAAGGCTGCAGTGTGCGTGGATGGTGAACTGAGTGAATTTTTCTCTTTGAAGGTTGGGTTGTAACAGGGATGTGTCATGTCTCCATGGTTGTTCAATCTGTACATGGATGGGGTAATAAAAGAGGTACAAGGTAGGGTAGTGGATGGTGGAGTGGCCCTGGTGAGAGAGGGTAGTGTTTGGAAACTCCCTGTACTGTTGTTTGCAGATGATACTGTGTTGTTGAGTGAAGACGAAGGAGAGCTGCAAGGCTTGGTGGATGAGTTTGGGAGAGTGTGTAAGAAGCGGAATCTAAAGGTGAATGTAGGGAAGAGTAAAGTGATGGTCTTTGAGAGAGGTGAAGTCAGTGAATGTACAGCGAGGTTGAATGGTGAGGAGTTGGAAAATGTGAGTATGTTTAAGTACTTGGGTAGAGTGATAAGTGAGGATGGAGGTTTGGAGGGTGACGTGCTTGAAAGGGTACAGCAGGGAAGAAAGGTTGCTGGTTCCTTGAAAGCAGTGATAAGAAGCAGGGAAGTGAAAAAGTTACTACATGACAGTATTGTGATACCAACTCTAACGTATGGAAGTGAAGCTTGGACGTTGCTGGAAGGACAAGTCAAGAGCGAGAGCAGTGGGAATGAGTTATTTAAGAGGAGCCTGTGGAGTCACATGGAGAGACAGGCTGACAAATGAGAATATAAAGGAGTGTTGTGGTGTGGATGTGGATGTGATAGGAAGCGTTAGGAGGAATACGCTGAGGTGGTTTGGCCATGTGGAGAGGATGGAGGGTGAAAGACTGACGAAAGGGAGTGTATGTGAGTGAGGTGGAGGGGGGAAGAGGGAGGGGGAGGCCGAGGATGAAATGGAGGGATGGGGTGGAGAGGTATATGAGAGAGGGGGGTGAGAGTTGGGAGCAGGGCAGTGAAATGGCGGGGGACAGGGCGACGTGGAGGCGATTTGTTTGTGGCCACCCCGAATGGGATTGAGGCGTCTGGCAATATATAGATAGATAGACAACACTGGATTACTGTATGTGCTTCAAGAGCATTTTCACCACTGCCAAAACCTTAGAAAAGGCAGCCACAAATGTGTTGTAAGTACCCTGGCTGAGGTACAGTCACTTCTAATTCCTCATTCTTTGGTTCCTTTTTATTTATTTCATGCTTTATGTCCTGTGGAGTCACATGGAGAGACAGGCTGACAAATGAGGATATAAAGGAGCGTTGTGGTGTGGATGTGGATGTGATAGGAAGCATTAGGAGGAATACACTGAGGTGGTTTGGCCATATGGAGAGGATGGAGGGTGAAAGACTGACGAAGAGAGTGTATGTGAATGAGGTGGAGGGGGGGAAGAGGGAGGGGGAGGCCGAGGATGAGATGGAGGGATGGGGTGGAGAGGTAAATGAGAGAGAAGGGTGTGAGTTTGGAGCGGAGCAGTGAAATGGCGGGGGACAGGGCGACGTGGAGGCGATTTGTTTGTGGCCACCCCGAACGGGATTGAGGCGTCTGGCAATAGATAGATAGATAGATAGATGTCCATTATTGGTGTGAATAGAATCTTAAATAGGTTTAAATAGGTGCTATGCATGTCCAGTAGGGAGTTATTTAGATGGCTTTCAAAGTTAGGCTGGAGTTAGGGTCCTTAAGTACTAGTCCAGGAGCCAGGGGCCCACTTTCCGGACATGCCTTTGGCTCTATTACATCGGATAGTCGAGAGATTACTGTACTATATTTTGGGTAGCCGAAACTACACATTCAAATCACACCAAAATTGGCACAGAAATCGCAAAGAATTCACTGATGTGAGAAAACTTGGTCCCATCACGATTGAAAAACTTTTACTACATTTAATGAGCGATCACATTTTGACCAAAAAAATGCCGTTCCTGGCGGCCGGCATAGGATCTCCGCAGAATTTTTTGCCCATAGGTACAACTAAAGTATTTCAGACTTGCGTTCGGACAACCTGGGTTCCATTCCCGAAGCTGCAAATAACACGATCAGTTTGTTAGCTGCAAAAAATCCAAGTGACAACGTTACACTAAAACAGCACATAAACGCGGGAGCCCTCCAGAGGAGCAAGTGTGAGGGGCCTGAAGGACCCACGAGCACTTGTAACAACTAAGTCCATTTCTGAAGAATATTTATCCAGGTACGTAGTCATTTTGTAGGTGTGTTCCTCGATACTGCTCCTTCCAGTTCTCATGGATTTGCACTTCTGTGGATGGAAATTTAGTAGGCATTTTTCTGTCCATTCATACCTATCATTTAGAACTTCCTGTAACTTTTGGCAGTCTTCCTCAATTTAATTTTCCTGTATATCTTTAAATCATCAGTATACAGATACATTTCACTGTCATGATGGATGTAGTGTGGGAGATCATTTATAAATACTTGTAATACAAACAGAAGGTAACCAAGGACTGAACCCTGGGGAACTTCATTGATCACTTCCTTCCAATCTGACGCTTCCCCATTAACCATCACGCTTTGCTTCCTGTTTGTTAGGAACTCCTTAATCCATTTATAGCATTTCCTGTCAGTTGAGTAACTGGCAGTCCTCTTTAGGAGTCTCTTATGGTGCACTCTGTCAAAGCCTTCACACAATCCAAGCAGATTACATTTATACCATACTTTTCATCTATTGTTGCTGTTCAGGCATCTGTAACGTTAATCAACTGTAAGACCATAGGTCTTCCTGTGATGAATCCAGATTGATTTTTACTGAAGAGACTGTATTTCTTCATATAAGATACAGTTTCTTCCCACAAAATTGCCTCTATAATTTTACAGACAACGCTTCTCAAGATTGGAGGGTGAAGTGCTTGAAAGGGTACGGCAGTGAAGAAAGGTTGCTAGTTCCTTGAAAGCAGTGATAAGAAACAGGGAAGTGAGCATGGAAGTGAAAAAGTTACTACGACAGTATTGTGATACCAACTCTAACGTATGGAAGTGAAGCTTGGACGTTGTTGGAAGGGCACAAGTCAAGAGTGAGGGCAGTGGAAATGAGTTATTTAAGAGGAGCCTGTGGAGTCACATGGAGAGACAGGCTGACAAATGAGGATATAAAGGAATGTTGTGGTGTGGCTGTGGATGTGATAGGAAGAGTTAGGAGGAATATACTGAGGTGGTTTGGCCATGTGGAGAGGATGGAGGGTGAATGACTGACGAAGAGAGTGTATGTGAGTGAGGTGGAGGGGGGGAGAGGGAGGGGGAGGCCGAGAATGAGATGGAGGGATGGGGTGGAGAGGTATATGAGAGAGGGGGGTGTGAGTTGGGAGCAGGGCAGTGAAATGGCGGGGGACAGGGCGACATGGAGGCGATTTGTTTGTGGCCACCCAAAACGGGATTAAGGCGTCTGGCAATAGATAGATAGATAGACTTCTCAAGATGACATGCCTATAATTCCCCAGGTCACTTTCATCTTCCTTTTTGTATATAGCCATAATATTGGCAACCATCCAATCTGATGGTAGTTTTTGACTCTCAAATGAATATCTATTGCCAGACTCATCAATCCCATAAGAGGTGACACACAGGCAAATCACCTTCACGTCACCCTTTCCAATGCCATACCACTGCCCTGCTTCCAGCTCACACCCACCTCTCTCATATACCATACCTTTCCACTCCATCCCTCCATCTCATCCATGGCCTCTCCCTCCTCCTCACTCGCACACTCTCCTTGTTAGTCTCTCACTCTCCATCCTCTCCACATGGCCAAACCACCTCAGTATATTTCTCCTAATGCTTTCTATAACATCCACACCACAACATTCCTTCACTTCCTCAATTGTCAGCCTATCTGTTCACGTAACTCCATATGCTTCTGTCAGATAACTCATTTCCACTGCTCTCATGCTTGACTTGCGTCCTTCCAACAAGGTCCAAAGTTGTGTCCTTCCAACAAGGTCCAAGCTTCACTTCCAAATGTTAGGGTTGGTATCACAAGACTGTTATGTATGCAGTGACTTTTTCTTACTTCCATGCCCATTTCCCTGTTCCTTACCACTGCTTTCAGAGAACCCGCAGCCTTTCTTCCCCATTGTACCCTTTCAAGTGCCTCACCCTCTAAACTTCCATCCTTACTCATCACACTACCAAAGTACGGTACTTAAATGCACTCACATTTTTCATTTCCTCCTCATCCAGCCTCACTGTACATTCAGTGACTTCATTTCTCAAAGATCATAACTTTACTCTTCCCAACATTCACCTTTTGATTCCGTCTCATACACACTCTCCCAAACTCATTCACCAAGCCTTGCAGTTTCCATCATCTTCACTTAACAATACAGTACCAACTACAAACAACAGTACAGGGAGTTTTCAAACACTGCCTTCTCTCATTAGAGTCACTCCAACATCCACTGCCCTACCCTGTAGCTGCCTCTTTTGTAACCCTACAAGTATACAGATTGAATAGCCATGGGGACATGGCAGATCCCTGTTTCAGTCCAACATTCAAATGAATATTCAAACAGTACAGTATTTACAGTTAATTGAGTATATATATCGTAGTCTCTTCTGTTATCCATGGGTGTATCTCATCTGGTTCAGGTGATTTGCATTTTTTTTTTCTTTATTTTGTCTTTAGTTAACTTTGGGGATATCACACCTGGCACATTCTTTTTAGTGCTTTATGGTACTGCGCCATCAGGTTCTCTAATAAAAACCTCAGAGAACTGATTGCCTAAAACTTCTGCCATCTCAGTATCACTTGCTGTTTTAGTTATCTTCTCCTTGTCTTTGTACAGTTCTGGGAATCTTGACTTTATGCATGTTCTAAATTGAACATATTTCCAAACCAGTTTAGGGTTTGAATTTACATTTTCAGCAATGAATTATTCATTCATTATTATCGCTTTTCTTGTTTGTCTTCTGACTCGATTGTTCACTCTTCTGTACTCATTTTCCACTTCCAACAAATTTCTGCCAGTTAGTTCTCCTCATTTTGTGTTCATGTTCTTAAGTTTAACAGATAGTCTTTGCTTCTTCTTGATCTTTGTCCAGAGTCTTTTATTCATTCACAGGGCATTATTTGCCCCCCCTCCCCCTTTTCTTTTCTTTTCTTTCACAAAAGGCCTTCTTTTGTACCGATTTATCTACTGCTGTCTGCACCCAGTCTTGAAATGCATTCCACTTGGTTTCCATACCTTGTGACAGCATTTCAGTCCAGTCAGTGTTCAGATCCTTCCTCATTTGAATGTACTGTAGTCAGCCATATCATATATGTATATGTTTCTTTCCTTTTTCTTCATGCACCTCAAAGTCACATTGAAAGTACAGTATATACAGTATATGAATGGTTGCTCTTTCTCAATGGTGGTTCTAGCCAATATTTTTCAATAAGTGTGTTATCATTACTAAACACCAAATCAAGGGTATTGCCAGCGCCGGTTCCTTTGAATCGTGTACCGTACTGTCAGTAATGTGTAAGGAATCCATCCTTCACCTTTTCAATGAACACTTGTAAATCATTTAATCCTGCATATGCGTTAGAGTTAGTTTGTCCAGTTAATTTTGGGAAGATTGAAATCTCCATTTATAACCTTATATTTTAAGTCCTTGTCACTTATGTCTTACATCAGCAACATAGGTCCCCTAGTACAGCGAGTGCTCACATAACACACAGTCTTATTGTGTGAAACTCGCGTAACACGGGAGGCAAAATATAATGTCCAAATATAGTCACAATGCGAAAATGATAGACATTACACAGGCACAGGAAGCTGCCCATTTTTTTCGAAGATCATAGTACAGTAAACCCTCATTATACGATGGGGTTCCGTTCCTGAAAACCCCATCGTAAAGCAATCCATCGTATAGCAATCCCATTATAACATGGAGTCAATGGGGATACGTTCCCAGACGTGCCTAAACTCTCACATACATGAAATATCCTTATGTTTAAACATTTAAAGTAACATATTAATAGTGAATAAAGAGAAAAAAGCATGAAAACTACAGTATACAGTAGATCTTACCTTTACTGAAGCAAGCAACGGTTGTTTATGTGGTTCCTTGACAATTCGCCATGAAGTCGACAATTCGTCGTCATAATATGGACGTTCCCCGTCAGGACGATTCCCCATCATTCTATAAACATACTTATTACTGATTAACTGATACTTTAATAACTAATTCTCAGGGGGATCTATCAAAGTCTATTTTCATTCAATAGCACTGGCTTTGGATATCATTTGTAAGTTGCACTTTTAGACAATATTTAACTTGTTTCTACCTTGCTGTAGTTGACTTTGAATTATGTTCTAGCATCACCTACAGCTGTTTTCATTAATTTCCATTGGTACC
This sequence comes from Coenobita brevimanus, assembly GCF_032717465.1. Taxonomy (NCBI): domain Eukaryota; kingdom Metazoa; phylum Arthropoda; class Malacostraca; order Decapoda; family Coenobitidae; genus Coenobita; species Coenobita brevimanus. The sequence continues at coordinate 36,577,464 of NC_137063.1, forward strand.
ACAACATCCTGGGTATATTTTAAAACAACTTTGAAGAGGTACAAGTACAGTACTAAAAAACTAGTGTACTTCCTAAATAAACTGATATGAAAATAAACAACGGGGAATCATCCTGATGACGAAAAGTCCCGATGGCGAATTGTCTTGTTATTGTTGTGATGGTGAATTGACTTGATGGCGAAATATCGTTTCGTTTCGTTTTTAAAGGCTCCAACATGCTTGCATGTGTCGGCCTTGGTCACCTAATGGCGGCTCTCCACGCTGCACGATCCATTGCAGCCTCCCTGTTCAGTCCCTTTACCCTAAGGTCACACTTAATGACCTCGTCCCATGTCTTTCTCGGTCTATCCCTCATAACCCCACCCCCAATATTAACACTTCTCACCTTCCTCACCCAATTATCATCCCCCATCCTCTCCACATGTCCAAACCACCTCAATCTACCTCTCCTCATCACAACACCAATACACTCCAGTCCCATCCTACCTCTCAATTCTTCCATTGTAAACCCAGCCCCTCCAGGCCTTGGACGCAGGGACGCACTGCACATCCACCTCATCATTGTCATTTCTGTACGTCTGGGCCGGCGAATGTCTTCCTCCTTCACTGCCCAGGTCTCACTGCCATACAGCATTACACTCCTAACACATGCTGCATACAAAGACCCCTTAGCACGTAGGGAGAGCCCTCTCAATGTCAGGAGAGGCAAGAGCTCCCTGAACTTCTTCCAACCACTTCTCATCCTAGCCACAGAGCTAGCTCCAGCCCCACCTCCAGCACACAACATGTCTCCCAAATAACAAAACTCTTCCACACACTCAAGAGATTCACCAGCAAGTTCAATCCTTTCACGTCTGACGATCTCCACCTGCTCACCCCGGCACGCTGTACACATAAAATCAGCATTATCTCGCAGTCTACCTCTGATACCACTACATCTCTTATGCACCCATTTATCACACACACCGCACAAGATGGAATTACTTCCCACGCGCTTGTGGCAAACTGCACATGGCCACTCTTCCTCGTCTTTGACAGTACCGCCACCAACCCTAGATATCATCACTTTTGTTTTTATCTGCATTTACCCTTAAACCCTTTTGCCCCATACCATCTCTCCACTTCCTAAACCTTTCCTCTGCCTCCCTTTCATTCTCTGCAATCAACACCAAATCATCAGCATACAACAACTCCCACGGGAGTCCGTTTCTAAAGTCACGTGAAAGGGCTGCAAGTACCTTGATAAACAACATGGGACTCAAGACTGACCCCTGATGCACACCAACATTCATGGAAAACTCATCAATCAAATCTCCATTCACTCTCACCTGGATGTGAGCACCCACATACATGGCCATAACCACCCTAACCAGCCAGTCCTCCAAGCCAAGTGTTCTCATTGCCCACTTCACCACCTCTCGAGGGACTCTGTCAAAAGCCTTTTCGAAATCAACAAAAACAAAATAAAGATCCCTTCTCCTACCAATATATTTTTCCTGAAGCTGTCGAACAATGAATATGGCATCAGTGGTCCCCCTACCTGGCATAAACCCAAACTGCATCTCATCAATATTCACTCTTTCTCTAATCATACCTTCTAAAACTCTCTCCATTACCTTCATTATCTGATCTAAAAGCTTTATACCTCTATAATTTCCTCTTTCCAGGGCATCACCCTTCCCTTTATATACATTTACAATTACACTCTTCAGCCAATCATCTGGGACAACACACTCATAAATAATCCTATTTATCAGGTCAGTGACTAAACTCACCCCTATATCGCCTGAGGCCTTCAACATTTCGTCAGTCAACCCAGACACACCTGCTGCCTTCCCCACCCTCATCCTACCTATTGCCTCACTCACAGTAGCAGTATCAATCAAAGACCAAGGGCCAGACACTGGATCTGCTGGCTCCAAACCTTCCCTGTCCTAGTCAAACTCCTCATTCAACAACCGGTTATAATGCTCTCTCCATGCATATCCCGAAACATTTATATAAACGTAACATGAAGATTATTTGTATAATTCCAAAGTATGTCGATTGTTCACTTAAGGTAATTAGGCATTTATATAAATGCCAATGTCTCGTATGTAGCCTTATGCTAAGATGAAGGATCAATCATAAATCAGCTGATTCACGTTTCAATATATTATTATTTTTCATTTAATGTCCATGATTTGATGCCATATTTTACATTTACTATATAAACAATAAACCACCATCACTTTTATCCATCCATCGCCAGACGCCATGTATCCCAAACGGGGTGGTCAAGGGCTTAGAGTTAATTGTTTTACAGGGAGGGGCACTAATCCTCCACCAACCCCACTTGACACTTTTATAACTTACATAATTAAAAAACTAGTGTACTTGCTAAATAAACTGATACGTAAATAAATGGTGGGGAATCGTCTTGACGGCGAATTGTCCCGACTCGGCCTCACAGTCACAGGGACTCACAGCCCTCACTCATCAATGTCAGAACTGCCTGGCTGGGTAGGGCTGGCTAGCTGGGCAGGGCTGGCTGGCTGGGCAGGGCTGGCTAATGAGGCTGGACTGGTGGACAAGTGTATGTGGTCTAATGCCGACAGTGTGAGGACGTTTTTGTTGCGTTTGCACATTCGCTGTTCACTGAGCCGCAGATAATCCATCGTTGTTGCAAATCGTTCCCATTGTATAGTGGGCATAGGGTACTAAAATTTTGACATTGTATAAGCGAAATATCGTACAATGAGGGTTTACTGCACCTGGCGATGATAGACAACATGGCCAGAGGCCCCAAGTTATGGTTCAAACAGTCATAATGCGGCAAACTAGGGTCATAATGCGGTGGGTAAGGACACAACACGGCCAGTGATAGTCATAGCACGGGTTGCATCAGCCTGTGACGTATTGCTGTCATGTGTCTGCGCGGGGCGTCGTCATGGTCCACTGAGCATTCCTGCCCCAGTTGAGCCTGCCCTCTCCCCTTGTTCTGGCTGCACACGTGCTCTGTGTGATTTTTGCTCATTCTTTTGGCCATGGAACCCCACTCCACCTCCCCTCAGCAAGCCCACATCCTCTTTCATTCAAGGTGAGGAATCCTCCAGTGTTTGTGTGTAATGAAGTCTTTATTAGATAGGTAAATGTCCTTAAAAAAAAAAAAAAAAAAAAAAAATGAAAATTGCCCCAACAGATGAACTTAGGGCTGGCTTAGGTATCATGAAACCCTCTAACATGTGAACATATGACCCCATAACTTGGAATTCTCATAAAGCGGGACCTTCTGCGTACCATTTTACGTGTTATGTGAGCACCTGCTGTACTATTAATTCTCCACAACACAGTGAAGGAAGGCTCTACTTAAAAATTTGACAGGTATCTGTTAATTTTGGGTGAGTCTTTGAAATTACTGTATTACCAAGAATATTAAGAAAACTTAAGCATAAAGCAGTAGCAGCACTTTACGAAATCAGTTCTATTGTATTGTATTTAGTCTGTTATATTATGATTATTTTTGGGGTGGTAAGTAAACGTTTCTTGTTAAATCTGTTTCCCTGTTGTTTTTAGCTATGTTCTGCACTGACAGCTCTTGTTTGATTCGTCTGCTTCATGGTGGAAGCGACTGTCCTAACCTAACAGTTTAACTAAGCCTAACCTAACCTAGCTTAACTGTACCTATTAATTTAACCTAACCTAACTTCCAGTCAGGAAATGGAAAATGAAATCCACCGTTGAGTATGTTTGAATAAGTTTCTTCCGTTACACTGGAAACAATCATAGATACGGTTTAAGGAACATGATGATAATAGCGGGGGAATATTTTTAGCAGGAAAAGGTCATTTACCATCCAGGATATAGAAAAGTACAGAAAACAAACTTTAGGAATATGAAATGAATTGGTCAGTTCTTTCTGCTCCTTAAAGTAAAGAATACATTAACCGAATTCGATATGCAGACTGACAGTTGACGTTAACCTCAGTCATGTTGAGATACATGCTTAAAGTGACCATATTTCCTGAAGCCATGGGCAGGACACATAGACCTGCCAGGTATGGTGATAAGAACTTTAGCCCATACACACTGCAATTATACAGATACCGGCCTACCCCGATATCTGTCAGTGTTGCATACCAGTGGGAGTCTTCGGTCAGTGAGTATGTCAGATATCGAAGTGATTTTCCTTGTTGGATACTGAAGAAAAGCCAGAGATGTGTTCCAGGCCCAAACTCAAACTCTCATATACTTTACTCAGTCAATAGAGATTGACACAGAAACACCATAGGTAATGTTATTATTCTCATAAACATTGCTATTGCTAATAAATGAGACATCAAACAAACATCATATGCAGGAAGGTAAGATGATGAGACGTGTTGTGTGAGATGCTTCAGGACAACTGACATGCAGCTGGCAACGTGCCAAACAGGGGTGGGGGAGGGCAGGGGGGGGCGAGGAGGGAGACAAGCAGGGGCGGGGGAGGGTGGGGGGACTGGAGGAAGGTAAGTTGGGGTGGGGGAGGGAGACAAATGGGTGGATGAGGGTGTGGGGATGGGGAGGGAGACAAGTTGGGGTGGGGGGACAGGGAGGGAGACAAGCAGGGGTGGGGGAGGTTAGGGGGGATGGGGAGGGAGACAAGAAAACCAAACTGCACTACAGCTCCTCTCTCTCTCTCTCTCTCTCTCTCTCTCTCTCTCTCTCTCTCTCTCTCTCTCTCTCTCTCTCACCACACACACACACACACACACACACACACACACACACACACACATGAGAGAGACAAGTGGGTGTTGGGGAGGGTGGAGGGATGGGGAGGGAGACAGCCAGGGCTGAGGGAGGGAGATGGAGGAGGGACCGGGGTGGTGGGGGGAGAAGAGAGGGAATGGGGGAGGACCAGGAGAGCCTCGTGCATCACCACGTGCGTTCAGATGTGCTCATTTCAAACCTAAGGAAGGGTTGAGTGTTTGGACTGGCGAAACAATGGTCATTTGGATTGTGGAAATGTTCCCCCATTTCTTTTGTTCAGTCTAGTGAGTCATCGGTTAGCGATGCGCCGGATCTTGGGATATGCCAGTATAGCCTACAATGTACATGAACAGTAGCTTACTTAACACAAAACAATTTGCATACTTAGCATCAAGTGCCTGTACATTTCGCTGAATGATATTTGCTTTAGCATCTCTTCAGTTGATCTTAGTTTATTGTAGAATTCCAGACAGGTGTGCTTGAAGTTACCTTTCATGACTAGTAAGGCTTTATTAGGGTTGGGACTCTTAGTTGTGATTTTTCAAATGTCTGCAGTTTTGTTCAGCTAGGAGAGAACACAGTAGATTTAGTTGTTTGAGGAAGACAGAATGAACTGAACCAATTTTAATATGTGCTGGTAAGCAACACCTCTCCATTGAGTAAGTGAACATTCTACCCAGCACTGGTCTGTAGGCAACTTCACTGCATTCGATTCTGTTACTATTTCCTTGGTAATATAATTCTTGACATAACAAAACTCATCAGTTAGTGTCCGACTGAATCATAGAATTTCCTTTCTGAAGCTAAATCCATTGTATTTTTTACATCTTGCCATTTTGGTGTTTAATTAAGCCCACTGTACATGATCAAAGTTTTGCAAGTGACCTGACCTCTGATTGAAGTACTGAATGCACGTATCTTAAAAGTCTGTAGCTGTTTTCTTCAATTCAGATGAGTCAGTCCATCTTGAAATTTGGTAGCTAGAACCCTTACTGACTGGGGCAAGAACAGCTACATTGTCTTTCTTGGATTCCAGTTTCTGCTTCAGATCATGAATTGTGATCATAACTTCCACTGCTGTTGTATCTGCCCCCTCGCTACTTGAGATTACTTGATGGAAAGTGGCCAACTGCCGATGCACAAATTTAAGCCAGACTTCAACACAAGGGTTCACAAAAAAATTCTTTAGAACGGCAGGGCATTTGCTTTGGCTCAGAAAATATGACTTTAAGCCAGGAAACATTCTAAGAATTCTCCTAACTGCAGGCATTAGTGCTAACCATCTTGTTTTACTCTACCCCAGTAGTTGTTTACACTGTATTCAGTTTCCACAAAATCACAGAAGTCCTTCAAGTCTTCTATTCTAATTATATACAGATAGAAATTTGAATGTATCTTAACAACAACTGTTTCTACATCAGTTGGCAAGCAGTTACAGGTAATTTGCCCATCTTTATGCAAAATGTGGGCAGTGCATCCAATCCCAATCAGTTCTTTGCCCACATAAGCATTAAGTTTCGTGAATATGTTATTAACTCCTTTGCATTGAGCTACAGTTTAATTACAGTGTGTGTTGTCACCACAGAAGGCAACTAATTTCTTGTCCAGGTTATGCTTTTAGATAATATGTGTTAAGTAGTTCATCACAGTATCTGAGGTTTCACCAGGCTGAGACTGAAAGTCAGTTTTACTTATACACCTTCATACCAGTACCGGGAAGAATTTGTTGTTTTCGTTGTTGCTTGCATCAGTTAACCCATTCAATCCCAGGGTTCCTATACGTGGGATTGTGCTGCAAGGGTGCCAAGGGTACTGCTTTCCGCCCATTGACTCATAGTGGCGAAGGTCTTAGGTCTCTACCCCGGGATTCCCTTCCTTATCAACTTTTCAAAATGCCCAGTTCCGTCCTGTACTGAAGACACTGGACACAGATAGGTTAATATACAATAAGCTACTTTAAACTCTTTATCCAGTTCTGATAAGGCAAATGGTGCGAATACATTTTTAACTCTTGTATGGCATTTTATTCCAGCACATCTAAATTTTGGCTCATTCGTTGCACAATATTTTAGAGAGACAGTCAATAGCCCAGAAGCTTTGATTCTCCTTAACTGTACAGGTCGTCCCCACTGTAAAGATGAGATGCAATTGGGAAAACCCATCGTTGAGCCTGTGTATCGTTAAACGGGAACGTTATAACAAAAAATGTATAGGGATGCATTTGGGAGCCTTGGCATTCCCTCCCCCCCCCCCAGCCAAGCCCAAAACTCACCCAAATGAGTTCAAAAACAATATTCTAGCTCACCTCAACCCCCAAGAAGCTTTAAAGCAAGCTAAACCATGCCTAAAAGCGGTTTATAACTAACCTAAACCCCAACAAAAAAAATCTGAAAATCATAAAAAATAATCTATCTATCTATAGCCCGACGCCCTAATCCCGCAAAGGGTGGCCACAGACAAAACACCTCCAAGTCTTTCTGTCACCCACCATTTGACTACCCTCCCCCAACTCACTCCCCCCTCCCTTATATACCTCTCAACTCTTTCCCTCCACCTCATCCTCAGTCTTCCCCTCCCTCTCCCTCCCTCCACCTCACCTACATACACCCTCTTAGTCAGTCTTTCATTCTCCATTCTCTCCACATGTCCAAATTCAATATCCATTCATTTCGAGATGCCTGGACACACTGCACTTGAAAGACAGATCATAGGCAGTAGGAAATACAGACAGAGGAAGACAGTTCTAGAGTTGACCTGTTGCATACATAAAGGACTGGGAGTAGTGGTTAACTCTTGCATCAGAGAGCTGGACAGAAAAGGGTATGTTGCCAGACGGGTGCTATGTACCCACCGTAGTGGCGGAGGGATGAAAGCAGATAGTTCAGAGGAGCAGTGACCATTGAAGCTGCAAGAGAAAAGAGACAAAGATGCAACAGTGCGTTGAAGAGACAGAGATTGAAGGGAGCCAGTAAGAGGAGGAGAGTTATAAGATGAAAAACCTTTGACTCCACCCTGTTGAGAAGAGTTGTGTGTGTGAGCCTGGAAAAATATCAAACTTAGTAAACTGTACTGAAAAATGACAGTGTTTACCCCACCTGTGACTAAAACACGTTAATTTTCATTCATTCATTGCCAGACGCCATGTGTCCCAAACGGGGTGGCCAAGGGCTTAGAGTTATTTGTTTTACAGGGAGGGGCACTAATCCTCCACCAACCCCACTTGACACATAGGGAGAACGTTTTCTTAGTCTAAAAACAGTTTATAAATCAACCTAAACTCAAATTTAAGACTAAAATATCATCAAAATTATTTCATAAAACAAAACCCATCAGATAACCGGGGACTGGTCATCGATAGGCAGGGAAAGGTGTTAATTTTTTCACATCACTAAGGCAGGGTATTGTATAGTGATGGATCATATAGCGGGGAATACCTGTATGGTAGACCCATAAGCCCTCAACAGCAGCCTGATAAAATCTTCCACAGAAGTACCCATTAAGCTCATTTTTAACAATAGCCAGCTCAATCCCGCATCATCTTTAAATATACCTGGGGTTTCATTTTCTCAGGATTTATCTTGGAAAGAACATATTACCTCTTGTAAAATCCGCCTCCAAGAGATTGGCTGTGCTAAGCTGACTCCGTTTCTTCTTTACCCCTGTGCAGTTGTTGATTTTATACGTGGGTTTTATTTGCCCCCATGTAGAGTACACCTCTCATGTGGGGAGGCTCACACACACAGCTCTTCTTAACAGGGTGGAGTCAAAGGTTTTTCATTTCATTAATTCTCCTCTTCTTACTGGCTCCCTTCAATCTCTGTCTCTTCGACGCATTGTTGTATCTTTGTCTCTTTTCCATCACGGCTTCAATGGTCACTGCTCCTCTGAACTGTCTGCTTTCATCCCTCCGCCACTGCGGTGGGTACATAGCACCCGTCTGGCAACATACCTTTTTCTGTTCAGCTCTCTGATGCAAGAGTTAACCACTACTCCCAGTCCTTCATGTATGCAACAGATCAACTCTAGAACTGTCTCCCTCTGTCTGTATTTCCTACTGACTATGATCTCCAGTCTTTCAAGTGCAGTGTGTCCAGGCATCTCGAAATGAATGGATATTGAATTTGGCTGGCTGTTGTCTTGTTTATTTTCTTAGAAGGATCTATTTGCGGGCCCCTGGCCTTTGGCTCCTACTTCCTTGCGTTAAAAAATACACACACTAATGAAAGGGATTTTGTGGAGGGGGAGGGAGTGACTAGAAATGTAGTGATAAAAGATATAAAACTGGAAGTGCAGGAAGTGTATAAATTACTAGACTCTCAAGATATAAGGAAAGACCCAGGACCGGATGGAATCTCTTATTGGGACTGAAGGAATGCAGAGAACAACTGGCAGATAAGATTCACGGTTTAATTGTGTGTTCTCTGGAAGAAGGGAAAGTGCCTCGGGAATGGAAGAGGGCCAGTTTGGTACCAGTTCATAAGAGAGTGAACAAGGAAGAACCCCTGAATTATAGACCAGTTCCTGCCCAGCATGGTCAGGCCTGAAAGTTGCGAGTATTTTACTCACCATGGCGAGTAAATAAATTATATGGCAGGTAAAAATTATTTCTCACTTGCCAGTGGCAAGTTTAAATTTTATATCTTAAATTTTAATAAAATTTGTTTTTTTAACCATTACTTCGTACTGTATTAATAAACATCATGATAAAAATCTATCTATCTATCTATTGCCAGACGCCTCAATCCCATTTGGGGTGGCCACAAACAAATCGCCTCCAAGTCGCCCTGTCCCCCGCCATTTCACTCCCCTGCTCCCAGCTCACACCCCCCTCCCTCATATACCTCTCCACCCCATCCCTCCATCTCATCCTCGGCCTCCACCTCACTCACATACACTCTCTTCGTCAGTCTTTCACCCTCCATCCTCTCCACATGGCCAAACCACCTCAGTGTGTTCCTCATAACGCTTCCTATCACATCCACATCAACACCACAACGCTCCTTTATATCCTCATCCGTCGGCCTGTCTCTCCATGTGACTCCACAGGCTCCTCTTAAATAACTCATTTCCACTGCTGTCACTCTTGACTTGTGTCCTTCCAACAACGTCCAAGCTTCACTTCCGTACGTTAGAGTTGGTATCACAATACTGTCATGTAGTAACTTTTTCACTTCCATGCTCACTTCCCTGTTTCTTATCACTGCTTTCAAGGAACCAGCAACCTTTCTTCCCTGCTGTACCCTTTCAAGCACTTCACCCTCCAAACCTCCATCCTTACTCATCACACTACCCAAGTACTTAAACGTACTCACATTTTCCAGTTCCTCACCATCCAACCTCGCTGTACATTCACTGACTTCACCTCTCTCAAAGACCATCACTTTACTCTTCCCTACATTCACCTTTAGATTCCGTTTCTTACACACTCTCCCAAACTCATCTACCAGGCCTTGCAGCTCTCCTTCGTCTTCACTCAACAACACAGTATCATCTGCAAACAACAGTACAGGGAGTTTCCAAACACTATCCTCTCTCACCATGGCCACTCCAACATCCACTACCCTACCTTGTACCTCTTTTATTACCCCATCCATATACAGATTGAACCACCATGGAGACATGACACATCCCTGTTTCAACCCAACCTTCAAAGAGAAAAATTCACTTAGTTCACCATCCACACGCACTGCAGCCTTCGCACCATCGTATATACTCTTCACAGCATTCAACAACTTTCCATCTACTCCATATATTCTTAACACTTTCCACAATCCTTGTCTATCCACCCTGTCATATGCTTTCTCCAAATCCATGAATGCCGCATACAACTTCTTTCCCTTCTCTAGAAACTTTTCCACTAAAGATCTGAGAATGAATATCTGATCTACACAACCTCTTCCCTTCCTAAAGCCTCCCTGTTCTTCTCCAACTAATTCCTCTGTTCTTTCTCTAACTCTGTCAATAAGTATCCTACCATACACTTTTCCTGTTATATTAAGAAGACAAATGCCCCTATGGTTACCACACACTTCTTTTTCCCCTTTTCCTTTGTACAAGGGAATAATTATACCTGACTTCCAATCCTCCGGGACTCTACCTTCCTCCCAGGCCAATCTGCACATCTTCCACATCCATTCTACTACTATCTCTCCCCCATGCTTCAGCATTTCACCACACACTCCATCAATTCCTGGGGCTTTCCCCGATTTAACTTTCTTCATTGCTTCCACAACTTCTATCCTACTGATTTCTTCCTGTCTTCTCACCTCCCTCCTTCTCCCAGCCATTCCCCAGCCACTTATACTCGCATTACTTCCATCCTCTACGTTCAACAATTCCTTAAAGTGTTCTCTCCATCTGCTCACTTTTTCTCCCTTCTCCACTAGTAATCTACCATTTTTATCTTTCACTCCCCTGCTAACTTCATTTCCACCCTGTCTTACTCTTTTCACCTCTCTCCAGAACATTTTCTTACAGTCCCTCCACTTTACACTCAAATTTCTTCCAAATTCCTCATCCACTCTCTTCTTACTCTCTCTTACTAATCTTTTCACCTCTCTCTTCCATTCTACATATAACTCTCTCTTCCGCCTCTCAACCTCTTCCACGCCCCTGTTTCTCATCCATTCATTGTATGCTTTCTTCTTTTGTGCCACAGCCTGTTTCACCTCTTCAGTCCACCACGCTGTTCCTTGCACCCCCCTCCGTCTTCTCTTCCTTCCACACACCACATCACATGCTGCACATATTTCTTCTGTAAATATCTTACACACACCTTCCACGTCTCCCATCTGCTCCAATTCATATTTGCCCAATCGTTCCTCCACCTCTCTCTTATACTCTGCCTTTTTCTCATCCTCCTGTAACCTTTCCACTCTCCTTGCAGCTACTCCTTCCTCTCGTCTTTCCCTTCTTCTATTCCTCCAACTTTCTTGTACTTTAATTCTGGCCATCACCAAGTAGTGGTCAGAAAGTCCACTCCCCCAACCTCTATACACTCTTGCATCCATTACACATCTTCGCATCCTTTCATCCACACACACATAATCAATCATTGCCTTCCTTTCATTCAGTTCACCACCCACCCTTCTCATCACTCGCCATGTATACCTGTGAATCATTTTATGCCTGAAGAGGGTATTGGCTATCACCAACCCCCTCCCAGCACAAATGTCCACTAACGCACTCCCATTCTCATCTATCTCAGCAGGCACACCCCACTCACCAACTATTCCATCCACCTTCACATTCCCAACTTTACCATTCGTGTCACCAATCAAAAACACTCTCTCATTCCTTCCAAACTTTTCCATGCACACTTCTACATTTGTCCAGAACTCTTCTCTCACTCTTCTAGCATGATCTTGCGTTGGCGCATACACACACACAATCGCCCACATTTGTATTCCAACTTTCAACTTTACCCACACAATCCTTGACCCAACTGATCCATACTGTCTTATGCTCCTCTTCCATCTTTTACTCACAACTATACATACTCCTTCCTTTGCCCTCTCATTCTCACCTTCTCCTGCACATATACCCCATCCATACTCCCATTCTCTCACACTTTCTCCTCTCCATTTTGTTTCAGTTATTCCACATACATCCACTTTCGCATCCTCAAACACCTGGACAATCTCTTTCTCTTTCACCTCATCATTCGCTCCCCTTACATTCCAGGTTCCAATTACAATGTCCTTTGTCCGGTCCTTGGTCGTCATCGTTTGATCAGTCCTTGTCCGAGGCTTATTGTTTGTTTTTTTAGTTGTTTTCCGGGGAGGGGCACTAACCCTCCGCCAACCCTTTTAGTCACCTTTTACGACAAGCAGGGATACTGGGGGAGTATTCTTGAAAACCCCCCCTACCCCCAGGGGGTAATAAAAAACATCTATCTATCTATCTATCTATTGCCAGACGCCTCAATCCCGTTTGGGGTGGCCACAAACAAATCGCCTCCAAGTCGCCCTGTCCCCCGCCATTTCACTGCCCTGCTCCCAACTCACACCACCCTCTCTCATATACCTCTCCACCCCATCCCTCCATCTCATCCTCGGCCTCCCCCTCCCTCTTTCCCCCTCCACCTCACTCATATACACTCTCTTCGTCAGTCTTTCACCCTCCATCCTCTCCACATGGCCAAACCACCTCAATGTGTTCCTCATAATGCTTCCTATCACATCCACATCCACACCACAACGTTCCTTTATATCCTCATTCGTCAGCCTGTCTCTCCACGTGACTCCACAGGCTCCTCTTAAATAACTCATTTCCACTGCTCTCACTCTTGACTTGTGTCCTTCCAGCAATGTCCAAGCTTCACTTCCGTACGTTAGAGCTGGTATCACAATACTGTCATGTAGTAACTTTTTCACTTCCATGCTCACTTCCCTGTTTCTTATCACTGCTTTCAAGGAACCAGCAACCTTTCTTCCCTGCTGTACCCTTTCAAGCACTTCACCCTCCAAACCTCCATCCTTACTCATCACACTACCCAAATACTTAAACGTACTCACATTTTCCAATTCCTCACCATCCAACCTCACTGTACATTCACTAACTTCACCTCTCTCAAAGACCATCACTTTACTCTTCCCTACATTCACCTTTAGGTTCCGTTTCTTACACACTCTCTCAAACTCATCCACCAAGCCTTGCAGCTCCCCTTCGTCTTCACTCAACAACACAGTATCATCTGCAAACAACAGTACAGGGAGTTTCCAAACACTATCCTCTCTCACCAGGGCCACTCCAACATCCACTACCCTACCTTGTACCTCTTTTATTACCCCATCCATATACAGATTGAACAGCCATGGAGACATGACACATCCCTGTTTCAAACCAACTTTCAAAGAGAAAAATTCATTTAGTTCACCATCCACACGCACTGCAGCCTTCGCACCATCGTACATACTCTTCACAGCATTCAACAACTTCCCATCTACTCCATATATCCTTAACACTTTCCACAATCCTTGTCTATCCACCCTGTCATATGCTTTCTCCAAATCCATGAAAGCCGCATACAACTTCTTTCCCTTCTCTAGAAACTTTTCCACTAAAGATCTAAGAATGAATATCTGATCTACACAACCTCTTCCCTTCCTAAAGCCTCCCTGTTCTTCTCCAACTAATTTCTCTGTTCTTTCTCTAACTCTGTCTGTAAGTATCCTACCATACACTTTTCCTATTATACTAAGGAGACAAATGCCCCTATGATTACCACACACTTCTTTTTCCCCTTTTCCTTTGTACAAGGGAATAATTATACCTGACTTCCAATCCTCCGGAACTCTACCTTCCTCCCAGGCCAATCTGCACATCTTCCACATCCATTCTACTACTATCTCTCCCCCATGCTTCAGCATTTCACCACACACTCCATCAATTCCTGGGGCTTTCCCCGATTTAACTTTCTTCATTGCTTCCACAACTTCCATCCTACTGATTTCTTCCTGTCTTCTCAACTCCCTCCTTCTCCCAGCCATTCCCCAGCCACTTATACTCGCATTACTTCCATCCTCTGCGTTCAACAATTCCTTAAAGTGTTCTCTCCACTTATTATTAATAATCAGGCAACTCTATTAAAAACCGTGTGGCATCATAACAGTCGCTAGATGCTGTCTCTTACTCACTGATGGCATAATCAGTGTTGCTGTAGTCAGCTGACGAGAAAGAGTAGCGTCACATGCTTCCAACATGAACCGTATGAAACCTTCGCTGTCAACGTCAATCTCGTCGCCTCCCTTGAAAAGGCATCACAGAGAACATTTCTTCCAAAATGGAAGAAAGAATTTACGTGGCTTACGTATGATGAAAACGAAAACAAAATGAAATGTTCCATTTGCATGAAAAATCCAACTGCAGCCGGCAAAACGGATTTCGTGACTGGATCTCAGAATTTTAAAAAAGAAAACATAGTTTACCATGGCAAGAGCTGGAAGCATATTGAACTGCGTGATGCTGAATTAAATCGCCAAGGTCAAGGAAACATGGTCAAGACATTCTAACGTCAGCAAAAGAAGGAAGAAAATAAGAATTCTGAAGATTTGAAGATGAAAATTACCACTGCATACATGCTGGCAAAGGAAGAACTTCCATTCACTAAATTTTTACCCATTATTGAAACTACAAAAGAAGAATGGTGTGCCCATCACAACCTCTTATGCCAGCCATGCAAAAGCTGCGGAACTGGTGCACACCATTGCGCAGACAATGAAAGATGAGGTTCGTTGTTTTAAGCAATATATAACATGTTTTTCTTTTCTATACACTTTTTACTGCCGTCCTCCTGATTTGTATTTTATATTAGAAAACCAGGGTCCAAATTTTCTATTAATAATAAACAACAAAATGCAGTAATTCTTCCACTATCCGACGTAATAGAGCCAAAGGCATGTCCGGAAGGTGATCCTGTCCGGATAGTGGGCACCAGCCTCCTGGACTTGTACTTATGGACCCTAACTCAAAAAAACACCTATACAACTCCCTCTGGACATGCATAGCACCTATTTAAGACCCAAATCACACCAATAAGGGACATAAAAGACTGAATAAATGCAAAAGTACCATAAAATTAGGGTTTAGGAGTGAGTTTATACAATATTAAACATTCTGGGTACTTAGAACAAGTCCCTGGCTCCTGGACTGGTATTTATGGACCTAACTCAGAGAAATACCTCCCTACTGCACATGCATAGTACCTAATACCCTGTTCACACCAATAAGGGACATAGAAGAGTGAAATGAGGTGTTAGAGGTAAGTACAGTATGGAAAATGCAGTACAGTACGATATGAAACATTCTGGGTACTTACAGCAAGTCCCTGGCCATCTCTATGAATAACTGCCTCCTCTCAGACTCTGACAGTAAGAAGGAGTTCCTGAAGCACTTGCAGTACACTGTTCATGAAGTCTTGCACAGAACTTAGTCATTTGCACTCAGAATTCCATTCTCTTAACACTGCGCACTCTTGTCTTACTTGCTTTAATCACTGGTGAGGTGATCACTGGAGGACTAGGTGATTGAGACCCAGCACGTGGACGAGAATACAGTTTATTCAGTCAAAACCTGCCAACATGAAATTATAACAAATTAGTGCGTCACAATTGACTTCACTTGACAGCAATATGATTCACCTTCAGTTAAACAGCGAAACACCATCATATCTTCCTTAAGACATACAATAAATCATTTCAGACCGCCTTAACTCTATGGGTTAATGTCGCTGTCAGTCTTAACTACAATATAGCTTACGTGTTGTGGGTCTAAACTACTCCGTACGACTAGAGGAAAACCGTAAGGTGTTGTTAGCTCCAAGCCTCAGTCGTGACTGCCCTTCCCTGTGTTGTTGTAGGGGCCCTATGCCATCCGTCGTCCGTTCAGATACAGAGTAGCCCTTGTTCGCTTGTCATCAATTAATTATATTCTCACCTTACGCCTAGGCACGACACCACCTCTACCTTTTCCACCCACGGGCTAACTCACAGTTTAATGTACTCTTATATTCTTATGGAATTTGGATTATATCTACTCTGCTTACATCTACTTACATTACTCAACTTATATCTACGAACATTAGCCTAACCCCTCCATTTCTATGACCGCCCATATGTGGCGGCAACACTTGCGCTCAATTATACCTTAACCCCTTAACCGCGGGGCATCACTTTCGTGACGCTTGGGAGCAAGGGATCATACTGCGGGGCGTCACTTTTGTGATTCTGTGTTATTTTGAATTCACCCGGGCTTCCAAGTGGGGGCTTGTATCATCTGTCAGTACTGCCAATGTCCAACACTAGTCAGCACTCCTAATCTCATCTGTACTCCCATCCATTGTTGACAATTTAGCCATTTCTCCCTGTTCTTGACTCCCCTCCCTACCCACCCTCCATTACACTATCCTCTCACCTGCCCACCCGTGCTACGCTAAGTAAATCTTCCTTGGAATTTTTCACTGATTTCATCCATTGAAATAAGCCCTATGCCCTATTCTTATACCAAATAATATTTACAAGAAAGAAATAAGGTAAGTGAGAGTGCCATACACCTGGAATTGGCTAATTATCACCTGACAACACCTCACGTGCACTCGTTTGCTAATTTTCGCTGTTTATTTCCCCTTGAAATATGCCGTATAATCTATTTTCGTAATAAATATACATATAAGGAGGGAAGGGAGAAGCTTAAGTGATATTTACATTCACCTGGAACTACCTAATTTATAATGTATTGTCTAGATTTCCTGTCAATCATTTCACTGCTATATATAGCTGTGTCAAGAGGCTAACATTGGTAGTAATGAATTTCCCTAGGTAGGCCACCACCCCAGCCCACCCTTATCAGTTCACTCTCATCTTCCAACGTGGAGGTACGTCAGTTCGCTCTTGCTAGCTTCAGGGACTTTTCACCCCCATGCAAAGGGCCCTGTGACCTTTACCCCCTACTAAACCTCGTGTGGAAAGAGGTAAAGGGCTTACAATTGATAAAAGAATGACTATGATCTTTCTATTGAGTAAAACAGTGCAAGTGGAATTGTAAGTAATGTGTAAATAATGTGTAAACAGCAAGTGAAAGTAATGAATGTAAATATACATGAACAGTGGAAAATAGTTTTATAAGTTGCTTCAAGTGACATTGCATAACACAGTGTAAATAAAATAGAAATGTAAATAACGTAAATAAAATAGAGAACGTAAATAGAAATGTAAATGAGTAGTATTATAAGAATACAAGTATATACCCTAGGAATAATGAAAGTGAAAGTTTTACTCTAGCATGTCTGAATACTATGAGTTATGAGAGTGAAGGTGAAAGTGACATTCACTCTCAGTGCTAGTATACAGGACGAGAAAGTGAATGCTACGTATTTTACTGAATGAAATTGAATCCCTACAGTGACAATAAACTAATACTACTGAAGGAAACTTATGGATAAAGACTGTATATATATATATAAGTGTTATATAATAATAGAAATATAAAGTGTGAGGGGTTTTATGAATAATAAATGACAGAGTACCAAGAGCGAACTAGCGCAAGTGCGATGGTCAGACGCGGTCGTAATTTTCATTGCTTTCACAGTGTTTTTTTTTTTTGGAGTATGGATCCCAAACTACTTGAAAATCATAGAGTAATGTTTATAGTGTTAATATCTGGCTGTGGTAATCATATTACGGGTTGTCGGGAAGTGTAAAGTGGAGACTTCGTTACCCAACTTCAGAGGTCTCCACAAGTCCTACGGCAACTGACGAAGGGTCAACAAACATTCCAGGAGAAAGCTGAAGGTATGTGCCATAAGCATATTTACTTTTAATATTCTAGGACTAATAACTGATTTTTGGCAAATATTTTTTGAGAGTCTGTCGGAGCCCGAATAACCCCGTGGCACATGCAAAACATTGGTAAACATGCCCGCTGTGTAGGGGTTAATGAAATAAGTGTTGCACTCTGCACTTTAAGTCTTTCCACCCTTGAAACCATTTTCTAAACAAAACACACTGAAGTTTATTTACGTTAAATTTAGAGTCCATTAAATCTTTGTCTTTTCACTCAGTACTGTACACAAATTCCTTAACACTATGCACTGTTTTTTTCACTGCACAACACTGTAAATTCCCATGTGGTCTAGTGGAGAAGTTCTTGGCGTCTAATCACTGTCAGAGTCTGAGTGTAGCACATGCAGGTAACCTAGGGGTGCGTCACTGGGTCGTGGTGATGGCGTACCCACTGCAGACGACTCTGAAGATAGGTGACTCCACCATGGCTGATGTGCTGGGCTGTGGCTCAGAGCATGAGGGCCTGTCTTGGGGAGGCAGCGGAGTGGAGCCAGGGCTGGGCACAACGGGGGTCACGGGCCTGAAAAAGCTGTCAATTGTTGATTGACGCAAGGAACGACGATTCTGACGATTAATGATGCGCTGCCTGAAAGCATGCACTTCCTCCACAAGTCCCAAGGGCCCCATCTCCCTGTTGCAGTCCGGGTGTTCCAGGTAGTCCAGAACGAACTCTAGGTGTTCATGGAGTGCGCTCAGCTTGGGGATGGCTGGAGTAGTGTCATGCTGGGAGGAGTCCGCATCATCGTCGCCGTCCTCGTCGTAATCTTCAAGCTGCGTACTGACACCTGCAGCTGAAGATGTGATCTCGATATCAGACAGGGTCTGATACCCAGGATCGCCCTCGTCGTCATCCAACCACTCAAGCACTTCGTCCACATCAACATCGTCCCCATGTGCACGCAGACGTGCATGGAAGTCATCCACGTCAAAACCTAGGAATTCGTGCTCCACATCCGTTCCGAGAAGCAGACGAGACCAACCATTTTCTAGAGTCTTGACAGGGACTTCCTTCCATGCACTGGCCCAGTTGTAAATGGCAGACATGATGTTGTAACGGTGAAGGTTTTCCAAAGTCCGCTGGCCTCGCGTGTCCTGTCCCTCCCTGCGTTCATCCTCGTCCTCGAGAACAACCATCACCTCGTCCAGGAACTTCCGTCGATATAGCCGCTTTGTTGCCACGATCACTCCTTGGTCCATTGGTTGGATGAGAGCAGTAGTATTAGGTGGCAGAAACATGCACCTAATGCGGCCATTCTCAGCCACCAAGTCCTTGTCACACGGGTGGGCAGGTGCATTGTTGAGGAGAAGGAGGGCCTTTACCTGGTCGCGTGGGATTCCCAGCTTCTCCGTCTGGTAATGTATGACCTCCTTGACGAAATGGCGGTGGAACCAGTCTTTGAAGATGTGGCCTGTGAACCATGCCTTCAAGGAATGGCACCAAACGACAGGAAGGACATCCATCACCCTACGAAGACACCAAAGCTGCTTTGCACGGCCAACAATAACGGGCTTAAGTTGGTGCATGCCGTTAGCATTAGCACAACACAAAGCAGATATCCGTTGCTTGGAGGGCTTGCGGCCAGTTACATGCTTCTCCGTCTCCTCGGCTAGAGTGTTCGTAGGCAAAGAGCGATAGAAGAAGCCAGTTTCATCAGCATTGTAGACTTGACCGAGAGTGAGGCCCTCCCTGTTGATCAAGCCCTTCACCTTATGCCGAAACTCCTCTACTCTTTCCTCGTTGGCGTCCAAAGCTTCGCCATGAGACTTGCGGTTGGTAAGGCCACGTCGTAACTTGAACGCGAAGAACCAACCCTCGGATGCCTTGAAGTCTAGGGCGTCATAATGCCTTGCGAACTTCTCAGCAGCAGCCTTCAGCTCCGTCCCACACACCATCACACCAGCAGCACGTTGCCGTCAATATCAAATCAATGTGGACCGATTGACTTCAGCATACTTGGGGGTAAACATCATCTTCCTCTCCACGTTGCGTTTGCTTTTCGATGAGAAGTCAGCCGTGTACTGCATGAGTTCGTCTCGGGATCTCTTAATATCAAACAAAGTAAATTGGGCCAGGTTGAACTCACGAAGGATGCGTGACGAAGACCATCCCACATCCACTTTCTCCCTCTTCTTCTCCAGAGTCAAAACCACTCTCTTCCTCTTCTCAGGCGGCACGGCCATCATCACACACACGAAGGGGAGGCATGAGAGCAGAAGGAGAGCCTGCAGCAGGTAAGGCACTACCACAAAAGCGAGCGCGTGGGCAGCCATGACGATGTTCGTGCACTCGTGACAAGAGACAGGCGGTAAGTGGGGAGGATGCGGGGGCGCTCTAGCGGACGTCGGAGGAATGACGCACCAAAACAAAGCTGTCCCGCGCCGCGCACGGCAAGTTCAAATTACGGGAGGGAAAAAGTTGGATGTTTTTCGAATTTTTTGCGTTTTTTCGGACCATTTTGGGAATATTGGTTCCTGGGACGATAATGTCCGGTAAGTGGGGATCTCCGGAAATTGGGCGTTCGGATAGTACGGGGATTACTGTATTCACTTAGAGTTATATAATAAACTGTTCCAGCTACTTTCCTAGTAGGCCTATGTATCTCTAGTCACTTGACAACACCCTCTCCACCTTTATGTTTGTGCCTTTTTTTTTTTTTTTTTTTTTTTTTTTTTTTTTTGGCTAAACAGATCTTCTTGATGGATCATCTTTCGTACTGCTATATATTATAGTGGAATGTCTTTTGTTCTGTGTTGGATATATTTTTTTCAGATGAACTCTTCGTTTGTTTCAGGTGAGTTCCCAGGTAAAGTACAGTACTTATATCAGCATTATGATTGATGGTGCCACTGATTCTTTTAATTCCATAATTATGCTTATATACAGTACTCCCGCATTTTTTGCGGATTTTTTGTCTACGGTTTTGCCTTCTCGCGGATTTTCTTAGCATTAATAAGTTCAACTAAAATATCCTTGAATATACAGAAAACAAAAAAATTGAAATTCCTGCAGCTTCCAATTGTAGCGCGGTAAACTCACGCCACCCTCTGTAGTCTGTCCCTTTCCCGCGGCCCCTCTGCCAGTGTTACCATATCTAGCATAATTTTATTCTTTTAGCATAATTTTGATCAAATTTTCGAGTTTAGAATATTTTTTAGCATATTAGAAGTTTTAGAATCATTCTAGCATAATATAGAATGGAATGGAATATTTTTGGAATAATTTTATAAGCTACAAATCAGAGAGAGACAGAGAGAGAGAGAGAGGGAGAGACGAATAAGGTAAGATGTTTGAATAGTTGGTTACTTTCAGTTTGGGCTTGGTTGGGTTGGATTAGGTTAGGTTAGGTTGGATTAGCTTAGGTTAGGTTTTAGGTTGGATTAGGTTAGGTTAGGTTTTAGGTCCGGTTCGGTTAGGTTAGGTTAGGTTAGGTTAGGATAAGTTTGAGCTTTGTACTTTACCCATGAAACCTAGGTTTTTCCGATGGATTTTGGTATGATTCATTCGATTTTCAGCTTCATTTCAGTCGGAAATGACCATTTTCTGTGTTTCCCCCCCTCCCTATAACCTCCGATTCCCCAAAGATCCCCCATTATTGCAGGGGGTTGGGGGGGGGTCGTATCTCAAAATCTGGTTATTTCTGACGGAAATGATGCTCAAAATCGATTGAATCACATCAAAATCCATCAGAAAAACGTAAGTTTCGTAGGAAAAAGCAGTATGGGCAGAAAACCAATATTTATCCTCTTACTGTATGTAGGTTCATTTTAATATTTTCATAGTAAACAATACATAATTGATATGTTGCACGAATATGTATAGAATTTTATCATTTAGCTTCAAGTTAGCATAATTCAGTTTTTACTTGGAACAAATTTGCTCAATCTAGCATAATTTTTTCATTGCCCTAGCATAATTTCGTTTGGATATGGCAACACTGCTCTCTGCCCCGCATTCATCAGTCCACGCCTGACTGCCTCACGTGTCTGTTGTACTTATAACCGCAGTATGATACGAGCCTCTTGCCTCCCACTTGCTTTCCACATGGCCCCAGGACGTAAGCCAGCCTCACCAAAGGCTAATAATGCAATTAGTAAGAACTCCAAAGTGACAAAACGATCAAGAAAAGTTATGACCTTAGCAGAGAAAATTGTGTTACTGGACAAGCTAAGAAATGACCGTGGGAGTGTTTGCTATCACCAGTTAATGCATCTTTTTATTTTGTACTGTTTTGTGAATAAATGTATAGATAATTGTGTATTACAGTACGGTGTTTACGTTTTTCCTTCATAATGGAGTATGTGCTTTCAATCTTGTAAGAAGGTATTTCGAGATGAGTATGGAGGTTTCGGGACAATTCGCAGTCACAACAAACACAAAACTATTCGCCTTCATTAATGAAGATAGCTATGGGTGACGCTAGAATATAATTCAAAGGCAACTACAGCGAGGAAGAAAAGTTAATTATTGACTAAAGGAGCAACTAATAAATAATAGCCAGAACCTACGCTACTGAACATAGACTTTGCTGGATCCCCCTGAAATATAGTTATTAAAGTATTGATTAATTAATAAGTATATTGATAAAAGTATTGATTAGTATATTTATAGAATGGCGGGGAATCGTCCAGGGTGCGAATTGTTCTGAAGGGGAATCGTCCATGTTTTGACGGGGAATTGTCTGACGGCGAATTGTCTCGCAATCAGTATGGACATGGACTGTGATGGGCAGCATGGTGGACACAAGTGTAAGATTCAATTGTTAATAGAGTATTCGCGGAATTGACTTTTCGCGGGGGTTACAAGAACGTAACTACCGCGAAATATGCGGGATTACTCAAGCAAATCTATTATTTATTTTCAACCTGGGCTACAATAAATAACTTGCATGGTGACTAATTATTTTTTAATTTTCCTCTGGCTAGTAAAAATTTTTCTTGGCTGGTAAAATTGTTTAAGTACTGGACTCGCCAGTGGCTGGTAAGGTAAATTGTAGATATTCAGGGCTGATGGTCGCAAAACTGTGCGAGAGAATCCTGAAAGACAGATGGATAAAATATCTGGAGGAGATGAACATTTTGGCTGAAAGTCAGTTTGGATTCAGAAGTGGAGGGTCGTGTGTTTCCAACTTGTTGAGCTTTTACTCAAGTGCAATTGACATGCTACAGGAGAGAGATGGTTGGATGGATTGTGTGTATTTAGATTTGGAGAAAGCTTTTGATAAGGTACCCCACAAACGACTAATGTGGAAATTGGAGCACGTAGGAGGACTGAAGGGAAACCTCCTGGAGTGGATGAGAGACTTCTTGAGAGACAGACAAATGAAGACATTAATAAAGGACAGGATGTCCGGATGGAGAGAAGTAACAAGTGGAGTCCCACAGGGCTCAGTGTTAGTGCCAGTAATGTTCTTGATTTATGTAAACGATATGGTAGATGGAGTGTTAGTGCCAGTAATGTTCCTGATTTACGTAAACAATAAGGTAGATGGAATGAACAGTTATGCTAGTCTGTTTACTGATGATGCAAAGATCTTGAGAAAAGCAGATGTTGGGGAAGACTGTAAAATGCTGCAGGAGAACCTGGATAGGATTCATGATTGGAGCCAGATGTGGGAAATGAAATTCAGCGCAAAAAACATAAAATATTGGAATTGAGTAAAAGTACCAAGAGGCCATCACTAAATTATTTGATGGGTAATGAACCAGTCACAAAAGCGAGAGAAGAGAAAGATTTGGGAGTGCTGGTCCAGGATAGTTTGTCACCTGAAAAACACATCAGCAAGACAGTTAGAGAGATGTACAGTATACGGTAATCTGACTAACATAAGAGTTGCATTTCATTACATGGATGAGGAGATGATGACAAAATTAATAGTGGCCATGATCCACCCTAGGTTGGAATATACACTAGTAGTGTGGTCCCCACACAAGAAGAAAGATATAAACAAGATCGAGAGAATACAAAGAACAGCAACCAAGATGGTCCTTACAGAGAGAGGCTGGAAGAGCTAGATCTGCTTTCCTTAGAAGAAAGGAGAGAGAGAGGGGCAACATGATTGCAGTGTTCAGGGCCATGATGGGAGTAAATGAAATTGACAGAAAAGATCTGTTTGTATGGGATGGAAGAGTAACAAGAGGACATGGAATGAAACTGAAGAAGCCAAGTTGCTTGAAGGATATCAAGAAATATAGTTTTCCATATAGATGCATAGACCTGTGGAATAGCCTGGACAAAGAGATCGTCCAGTCTAAAAACTTTAACGAGTTCAAAGCAAAATTTAACTTACTGAGAAACAGAGACGAGACCCCACGAGCATAGCTCATTTCCTGTATATCACAACTTGGCAACTAGGTAAATACACACACACACACACACACACACACACACCTCCAGTTTCATCCTGCTAGAGGATGCACTTTTAACCCACCATGTGCCAGTGCCATTTTAAAACAGTCTGACATAATTCTGCGGCCAGTGCCAGTGCCGTTTTAAAATGGTTTAAAATAAAAAAATTCACTGTGACTGCATTTTTCAAGATTCGCGGATAAAAATTGGCAGGCATGTATGTTAACAGTTCCTCTACCATCCCTCAGGCTGTCAAGGCCATACACTCACTCGCTTCCCCTCCCTCACTCTCGCTCTGCCTCACTTTGCCTGTGTGCCTCACTCAGTGCTGTACATAGTGAAGGCATTTTTGTAAATATTTTCACATAAGTGTAAGTTGTAAATGTTTTCTTGTAAGTGTAAGGACTATATAATGAAGTAAAGTTGTAAATACCTTCTTGTAAGTGCCATGATTGTACGTAATGAAGTCAGGTTGTACCTATCTTCAAGTAAGTGTAAGGTAATGCATTCACAGTGAAAAAGACATGCAAATTGTGATAGATGTTGAAAGAAAAAGTAATATAAAAAGTGTACTGAACATTACTATACCTTCCCAGCATAAATACCTGAGTGTACCTTACATAGAAAACAGCTTTCTCTCACCTAAGTGGTGAGCGTGAGGAAGCGGGTTTACCTGTATATAAGTATGCAGGACTCAATAAATCCCATTTCCAAGCTTCAGTGAGCATTTTAATGGTGAAGTTCATTGTTTTCACATCAGGATCTATCATTTTAGCCAATAAGAAAAAGGTAGAAAAATGGCCACCACAGAGGCGACCCAAAGGGCTAAAAATAGCTGGCACACGGTGGGTTAAAGAAAGAAGTGACAGTTTTGCAAGATTAGGTACTGGCATAGCATTCTAGTGTTTCTGTGATACTAGATGCTTAGCAGTATCATTGTCACCACCGTGTGCAGTGCTAAACTCTTATATTTCATGAACCATATCACTTTCTGTCTTTGATTTTGTAAGGAAGGGATATTTTGACTGCAGGGAAGAATTAAAAGTAGCATCACTTTTGTTTGGGCATTTTTCCGACCAGTTCAGCTCTCAGACACACTATTAACTTTCTTGGTTTTCATAACATTTCACTCATGTAATACTGTACTCTCAGATGGCTTGACCAACACTGTGCCAGGAAGGAGCAGGGGGTGTGGGCTGACTGGCATGAGCAGCAGTCATGACTATAGTCTATCCAAAATGGATATATCTGTAAGCTGCGCCCCTTTCCCCCAGCGCCTGACAGTTGTTGTACAGCTGGCACAGCTGTGTCACTTACTGTCTTACGACAAAACTGATAAGATCTAATAATCACATCCATCGCACAATGTAAGAATGTTTTAATACCTGTAGATCTGCAGTTATTTGTACTGCATTATTTTCCCCTCACACCATTATACTCAGGAATGTTTTGTCTATGGAAATTAAATTCCAAAAGGTAAAGAGAGGCTACGTAATGAAATTAGAATGGGAATGAGTAGACGAATGGTTGAAAATTATTTAAATCATTTTTTTTACATATCATTGATTTTTGCAGCAACTATTGAATAAGTGCAGAAATGAAGTATGAATACTCTGACAGAAAATTATCTTGATTACCATGGTTACTTCAAATTTTATTAAAAGTTTGGCAGAGCTGACATAGAGAATTTTTTACGCAAAGATTTGCAAGCACATGGACTTGAATGTTTGGGTGGTGTGCCGTACCACATCTCCCTCCCTTGTCTTTGTGTACTGCAGTCCTCCCCTCTATTTTATTATGTACAGTGGTTACAGTGTAAGATCAGTCAATTTGTTGCAGTCAGTAATTATTCTTGCATTGATAAGTAAACAGTGGTATAAGCATTTTTCAGCCATTCATATACTTATTCTTGCTCTAATTTTATTGCTGTAGCCTTTCTTTACCTCTTGGATATTAATCTTCATAGACAAAACATTCACGAGTGTAGTGGTGTAAGAGAAAATTATGGAGTACATGTAACTGCAGATCTGCAGATATTAAAACTTTCTTATAACATGAGATGAATGTTGTTATGATAGCTCCGTGGTAAGACGGTAAGTGACAGCTGTATGATAACTGTTAGGTGCTGGGGGAATGGGGCGTGGCTTTCAGATATACCCAGATTGAATAGCCTATACAGGGCTCTTGTTTGGCGAGCTACAGCTCGCAAATGCGAGTATTTTTTTCCCTTCAACGAACAAATTTTACTTGCAATTCGTCTTCTGGCGAGGATAAAATACATCCACTTCAAAACCCAGTAAACTACAAAATAAGTAAATCTCACTTAAATGAACAAAAAAGCACGTTGTGATCGATTATTAAGTCTTTCCTGATCGCCACTGTGAATGTTTAATAATAGACAATGCATAAATAAATAAATGTATTTATTGTTCATTAAATATTTCAGCTCGTAGTCAGTTTGGCTACTAAAAATTCATTTGGCTCGTCAATCTGAAACCTTAGGAGCCAAATGGCTCGCAACCATCGGCAGTTAGCAAGAGGTCTGGTATAGGACACAATCGGTGTTCATCTAGGAACCATCCTGTGCACATTCGATCTAAACCAGTCAAAATAAAGCACCAGGAAATGCTTAATTTTCTAACTTTATTCTGTATAGTTTAATTTTTACAAAGTTTATTTGTTTGTTAGTGATACTGGACATTTCAGGACAAATTCTGAATGTGGGACATTATCGAGATGCCATCAAAATGCAAGACACTTTTTGAAAAACTGGGACATCTAGTCACCTTATACATGATGATGGCAGGAGCTCCATACACATTTCATTTGGGTGTTAGTGTTTTGTAGTTTGCAGTCATGGCTTGTTAGTTCTGTATATTTAATCTCAAGTAACATAATATTGTGAAGATTTTTTTTATTTTTTTATTTTTTTTTTTAGCAGAAGCCACAAAGTGATTTCAGCAATGAAGCTATTCTTAACTAATGTTTTTTTTGTGAAATCAGTTTGATTGTTAGTCTCTTCTATCAAAAACCATTTTTTTGCCTCATATCCCAGGGATGGTGGAGGTGGAGAAAAAAGTGACATGCAATATGAATCAGTATTAGAATTAAACAGATAGCATAAGAAAATAAAAATACAGTTTCATCCATCCATCCATCCATCATCTAATCCTGTGTTGCCCCATGAGGAGTGTAGGAACCCTGGGCTAGGCAAGTTGTTCCTGACATTTAAGGTGAGACTGACCAGCCTCACTCATCCCTGAGTGGCATTATGTGAGCAGTAAACCCCAACCATCCCATGGATATAAACCTGCACCGGCTCAATCCGTTTGGAGCACCTTAATTACCCACTAAACCACCAGGCACCATAATTTGGTTATATGGTTACCACCCAGTGTAGTACTGTGAATGGTTTCCTTGTGGACAGGAAACCATTTGGCTTGTCAATCAGAGTAGAGCCACCTATAGGCAGAAGGAAGAGGAAAAAATTATGGAAAAAAAGACAAAAGAGGGAGTGGAAAGTCACCTGTAGGCAGAAGAAAGAGGAAAGAAGGAAAGACAGAAGAGGAAGGTTGGAAGAGAGGAAAGGGCAGACGCCCAAAGCAGCACTGCATCAAGTGAGTACAGTTTCATTGCTGAAACAATGTTTCCTGGTAGTTATGACAGTTGGTGGTAGGTGGTGGCATCCATCATCCATTCACTTGATGTAGTGCTGCCTACTTCTTCCTTCACTTTATCATTCTTTTTCTGTGTCAGCCCTCATCTCCTATTTCTCCCATCATTCTTATCACCGTTTATCACTCTTCTTTCCTTTTCAGGTAGCTTTACATTGAGTGACAAGCCTGATGGTTTTTTGTTAGCAAGGAAACCATTTACACCACTGGTTGGTAACTGTGTAAACAACCTATACATGTTCTCTATGTGTCAGCATGTGGGTTGGCGGAGGGTTAGTGCCTCTCTCTGTAAAACAACTAACACAAAGTCAAATTGCCACTCCTTACTGGATTATGGCATCTGGCTATAAATATATAGATAGATGTTTGAGGCATTAACCAACCCAGATGCCATTCAACCTGCCTAGACTTAAGTATTCAAATGAGAAACCTTACACTATTCTTGCACAAATGCCTAACTGAGGGGACTTTGCA
Organism: Coenobita brevimanus; assembly: GCF_032717465.1. Lineage (NCBI taxonomy): Eukaryota > Metazoa > Arthropoda > Malacostraca > Decapoda > Coenobitidae > Coenobita > Coenobita brevimanus. The sequence goes on from NC_137063.1 coordinate 36,606,029, forward strand.
CCCCTAGACCTCCTCCCCCAATATTTGTACAGTAATGTACAGTATTTCATTTTACACCTGAGAAATTGTACACTGGCCTCCAGGTCCTCATAAAACCCCTAAATGTTCGGAGAGGGTTCCAGTGACATGCACAACACGATGGTCATGACAGCACTGATTTAAAATTGTCGCTGAATTTCTGTATGAGAGTCAGAGCTTTCTGATTGGTTGTAATTCAGAAATCGAGTACCTGTACTGTGATTGGCTGTAATTCAGAAGTCGAATGTTGTGATTGTCGTATATGGTTTAGTTATATGGTTGCCACCTGGCGTTGTAAATGGTTTCTTGGCTTACAGGAAATCATTTGGCTTGTCGCTCAATGTAAAGCCACCTGTAATGGAAAGAAAAGCAAAAGGAAGTGACAGGAAAGATGGGAGAAATAGGAAGAGAGGACAGGCACAGAAAAAGAATGATAAAGGCTAAGGAAGAAGTAGGCAGCACTACATCAAGTGAGTGGATGATGGTCGCCACCACCTACCACTACTGACTGTTTATAACTATGCTGAAGAAGGTGTGGTGTAAGACCCACCACCTCCTTTTGTTGTATATGTACTCTATATACCTTTAAAACAATAGTCCAGTCAGTTTACCTTTATAATGTATTTGTTACCTCATCATAGTATCAACCACGTGAATGACATACCTCTGTTTGTGAAACAGGTGGGTCAGACTTGTAAATGATAAGTAGCACATCTTGAATAAACAATGCAAATGGAAACAAAATACATTTCAAAAAAAAAAAAAAAAAAAAAAAAAAAAAAAAAAAAAAAATCCATCCCCTGTGTAGAGTACACAAATGGTAGTAAATGGCAAATCTAGACCTAGTGCAGCTTGAAAAACATGGTATTGCACAAAATACGAAAGTTCAGGTCAAGTATACGGTATTATAGTGTGATTTAGCTACGTAGTATTTGAGGTCGGCCTGTACTGGACGCTAGCAAGTTTTCTTCATAATAGTAACACTTTCTCCATTTTCTTGCATTTCTATTGAATTATTACTAAAGCAAATCAATTTTGCTGTGTGTAGATGACATGGAAGGTGCTTATTATATAAACTGATATTGTTTTGGTTCAATTAAATGATGAAAAATAATTTGGCTATTTTATTACTATTACTGTCATATATTACTGAAATATTGTGTATGCAGTTTTTTTTTTACATCATATATTGGTTTACTTGATTCGTTTTACTTCTGGAAGCGTTGGTAAATTAAAGTCAGTCCTTGTACTGAAGAGTTGCTTTAAACAAATCTGGGACAAGCAAATGCATTGTTGAAGTTTATGTAAGTTTTTTAGCTTCATTTTGGCACTTTTCATGTTTCTAAGTCCAGTTGTTGACTGTTTGCACAATTGATGTGTAATGTGAATTGTCAGAGAAAGTATCTACTTTTGTTTACAGCACTGCATGGAATATCTAAGTGACAAGAAAAACAGGACAAAATTGGGCAGAAAATGATCCTTTGCGGGGAAGCAGCAAGCGTCTTGGATACCACTTGATTCTATACCCAAGATGTCAAAGAATTAATAACGTCACTAGCAGAGTAATGACTTTTCAGTGAACTATCTTTTCTTGTCTCTCATCCTTAGTTGGGGGTGGGGTTGCGAGAAGCACCGAAAAAGACTTTGGACGAGATCATAGAGTGTGGCCTCAGGGATAAAGGACTGGATAGAGAGGCTGCCAGGGATCGAGGAGCATGGAGAGCCACCAATAGGTGACCAAGGCCAACGCATGCAAGCATGTTGGAGTCTTTATAAATGAAATTAAACAAAACCGAGATCTCCACCTATGGTAGTAGGGGAGATCTGTTACGTTATACAGCTATCCTTCGGTTTTCAAGCATAATTGATGCCGCTTCTAGTACATGATACTGTAATGAAATTGTGCAATAACAGAAACTCAGAACCTATGGGATTTACCCTGTTTGCACTGGTAAACTCAAATTTTCTCTTTTACAACAGTTTAGACCCACTGAATATATACATAATGTTATGGTAAGTATCAGAAACACGTAGACATGGTTAGGTTAGAAAATTATGGAAAGGACACAATGAGGAAGAAACACTTACCATATAGGGACCTGAGATGAGCTTAAGGTAAGGGGTTCTGAGGGTAGGTGTGGAGAGATGGTGTCTCCACCACCTGGGATTAATTCCGCAGGCAGGGACATTTCTTTTAATCCCTCAGAGCCATCAGAAACTACAGATTTTGCATCATCATTGTTGGCAGAAACCAGCTCAGCTGCATGATAGTGAGGATTTTTAGCCAAAAATGTGTGATGATGGCATGAGTGCAGATCTTCATCTAGCTGTGATAGTGAAAGCTGCTAGAACCAAGTGCATGATAACCAAGGGATCACTGTAGTTTGCTGAGAAAAAAAAACAGTTGTAAATTCTATTTATAAAAGCTCTCCTGCATTTTCATCACACGTATTTCCTTTCATTTTTTTCAGGCACTCCAAGCTTGCTAGTTTAAAACCTTCTCATTTTGTGGGAGATTAGGATTGTTGGGTCCATATCTTGGATATTATGACTTCTGCATGAACAACACTTGGCAGCATTATACAGAGGAAATCAAATCAACATAGCAGACTTCTGTTGTATTTAGTAAGAAATACTGTAGGGTCCACAGTGCAGTGTTGAATCAGTACTGCGATGTTCAGTTGCTGCATCTAAATGTGAGTTTACAAAAAAGGACAGTCCTCATGGAAAGAAATTCTGGAGCACTTCCTCTGTACCCTTCATTTGCTTCAGTAATCGTTTTGTTTCATTTTGTTTTAAAGGCTCCAACATGCTTGCATGCATCGGCCTTCGTCACCTAACGGCAGCTGTCCGTGCTGCTCAATCTCTGGCACTTCCTGTTCAGTCCCTTATCCATGATGTCGCACTCAATGACCTTGTCTCAGGTCTTTTCGGTGTACCTCTCGGAAACCTACCCCTAACGTTAACACTTCTCACTTTATCCATCAATTATCATCCCCCATCTGTACCACATGCATAGAACATCTCAATCAACCCCTCATCATCACAACATCAATATACCGGTACTCCAGTTCCATCCAACCTCTAAACTCTTCCATTGTAAATCCAATGCCCCCCCCCCCCTCCACCTCACACTCAAGGATGCACTGCACATCCACTTAATCACTGCCGTTTGAGCCTGCAAATATCCTCTTCCTTTACTGCCCAGGTTTCATTACCGTACATTATAATGCTTCTAACACATGCTGCATACAAAGATCCCATAGCACTGAGGGAGAGGCCTCTCAATGTTGGGAGAGGCAGCAGCTCCCTGAACTTCTTCCAACCACAGAACTAGCTCGAGCCCCGCCTCCAGCACATAACATGTCTCCCAAATAACATAACTCTTCCACACATTCAAGAAACTCACCAGCAAGATCAATCTTTTCATGCCTGACAATCTCCAGATTCTCTCCCTGATACACCGCAAACATGAAATCAGCGTTATCTCACACTCTACCTCTAATACCACTAAATCTCTTATGCACCCACCTATCACAAACACTGCACAATATGGAATTACTTCCCACCCCTTTGTGGCAAACCGCACATGACCACTCTCCCTTTTCATTGACAGTACCGCCACCAGCTGCAGATACCATCACTTTTGTTTTATCTGTATTTACTTTTAAGTTCTTATGCCCCACACCATCTCTCCACTTCCTAAATCTTTTATCTGCCTCCCATTCATTCTCTGCAATCAGCACTAAATCATCAGCATACAACATCTCCCACAGGAGTCCATTTCTAAAGTCACATGCGAGGGCTTCAAGTACCATGATAACAAGGGGCTGAAGACTGACCCCTGATGCACACCAGCATTCATGGAACACTCATCACTCAAATCTCCTTTCATCCTTACCAGGGTGCAAGCACCCACATACATAGCCATAACCATTCTAACCATCCACTCCTCAAGCCCAAGCTTTCTCATTGCCCACTTCACCACCTCCATAGGGACTCTGTCAGAAACCTTCTCCAAATCAACAAAAACAAAGTACATACAGTAAAACCTTGATATAACAGACTTCAATAGACAGGAATTCACTTTTATCGGAATCGAGGAGCAACCGGACTAAATTCCCATGTATTGGAAAAAGTTTTTTAGCCAGAAGCAGTTCGGACTGCCTGACCACTTCAGCTATGTTCACCACAATAAGGTAATTAAAAGACATGTTTATCAGTGTACAGTACAGTATTATTAATTTGATTAACCCCTAAAAGACTGGCATCGTAATGTTTTGACACACTCAGGACAGGCATAATAGGCGAGTGTGATATGGTGGGGGATCTGTGGGGGGGAGGTGTGGGGGGTTGTGGGGTGGTGTGGGGATGGGGACTGGGTGCTTGGGGGAGGTTGGGGTGGGGGTGGTAAGTGAGGGGTCAGAAGAGGGGGTGGGGGTGAAAAGAGTGGGGGTGGCTGTGGGGTTGTTTGGGGGTGGAGGTTTGGGGGGTATGGGGGTGGGGGTGGAGGAGGTTAGGGGGTTGGGGGTGGTGGGGATAGGGGGAAGGCTATAGGGGGTGGGGGATAGGGGGTGGTGGGTGGTAAAGGGATGGTGGTGGGTGGTGGGCAATGCTGGCAGGATAGTAGGGGGAGTGGGGGATAGCAGGGAAGTGGTTGGGGGGATTGGGGATTGTGGGGGGCATGGGGGATGGTGGTGGGGGTGGGGATGGTGGGCATTAGGGTGGTAGGGGGCTGTGGATGATATTTGGGGGACAGTGGGGGGAGTTGGGGTGGTGGTGGGGGTAGTAGTAGTAGTAGTTGTTCCCTAGGCTGTCTGGCCGAACTGCCCTGAGCCCCTTAGGGCCCGTTCACACATCGCCGAATGAGATGCCGAATGCGTGCCGAACCGTATGCGGCCGAGATTCGGCCAGAATCGGGCGCAAACTGCCCGAATTCGGCCTTTCTGTCTGCTGTCTGTTTGATGTCGCCGACAGTATACCGACGAAATAGAATGCAAACCGAACGCAAACCGAACGCAAACAGAATGCACACAGACGCCAACCCGAAACTCCTATTTTGAAAATTCACCGTCATTTTTTCGGTGCGACATCGGTACAGCATCGACGATGCATCGGCGATGCATGAACGATGCATCGCCGATGCTGTACCAAGGGCATCCCAAATGCATACCGAACTTCCCACGCCCACCCAGGGGTGTATATATATGTGCGTACCAAAAAGCCCATCACACTCCCAGTTCCAACAGAGCAACAATGGACATCACAGCAGTCATCCCCAGCGAAGTCAACAAGCAAGCCGTGGCCCTGTGGAGCAAAGCACAGACTGACTCCCTGCTCTGCGTCAAGTATCTGACCTACCTGTACCTGGAAGACGAGGAAAAAGACCACATTCCACCCCGGAGGAAGCGCAAGATTCGACAGAAGAGGTCCTGTTGGTCCCGTGACTGGCTTCAACGACGGAAAGAATTTGGCCAATGGGAGAACCTTCTGCAGGAGCTGATACTGGAGGACAGGACATCATTTCGCAATTTCCTACGCATGGACGAGGACCTCTCCTGTGAACTCCTTGAGAGAATTCGTCCTCGCATCGAGAAGCAGCGCACCTTCTGGCGGGAGCCCTTGGAGGCAGGTTTGAGGCTCTCCATCACCCTCAGGTACCTGGCCACCAGGGACAACTACCGCAGCCTTTCCTTTGGATTCCGAGTACCTCCCAACTCTATCTCCTGCATCGTGTACGAGACGTGTGAGGCCATCATCGCGGAGTACATGGACAAGGTGATCGGAGTACATGGACAAGGTGATCGGATGCCGCCTCCATTCTGCTGTAGATACTGTAGTGCGCCCGTTCTCCTAGCTCTGGAAAGTGTGACTGGGATGCTTTGGCCTTTTATATATGCCTCGGTGGGCGGTGTTCAAAATTCTGTATACATTCTTGGGACAATCGGTATAATTTTGGTATGTATTCTGTCCATATTCGCCGATTCATCACCGACATCGTACCGATTTATAACGGTCATTTTGTCGGCGATGCATCGGCGAATGCATACTGAATGCTTGGAATGCATACCAAAGGATTACCGAATGCGACCCGAGGGGGCCCCGAGGAAGTGAGTTCGGGCAGGTCACACCGAATATTTCATGTTTGATGAAATATTCGGTGACTTGCCCGAACCCATTTCGAACACCCCGAAACGTTCCCGAAGTGCGCCGAATAGCCCAGAATTGACCACCGAACGTTTCCCGAAGCCTATTCGGCATGCATTCGGCTTCTCTTTCGGCGATGTGTGAACGGGGTCTTAGGGCCCGTTCACACATCGCCGAATGAGATGCCGAATGCGTGCCGAACCGTATTCGGCCGGGATTCGGCCAGAATCGGGCGCAAACTGCCCGAATTCGGCCTTTCTGTCTGCTGTCTGTTTGATGTCGCCGACAGTATACCGACGAAATAGAATGCAAACCGAACGCAAACCGAACGCAAACAGAATGCGCACAGACGCCAACCCGAAACTCTTATTTTGAAAATTCACCGTCATTTTTTCGGTGCGACATCGGTACAGCATCGACGATGCATCGGCGATGCATGAACGATGCATCGCCGATGCTGTACCAAGGGCATCCCGAATGCATACCGAACTTCCCACGCCCACCCAGGGGTGTATAAATATGCGCGTACCAAAAAGCCCATCACACTCCCAGTTCCAACAGAGCAACAATGGACATCACAGCAGTCATCCCCAGCGAAGTCAACAAGCAAGCCGTGGCCCTGTGGAGCAAAGCACAGACTGACTTCCTGCTCTGCGTCAAGTATCTGACCTACCTGTCTGGCTCTCCTGCGACAGGCAGGAATCTTGGAAATGGGGGTTGGAGTCCTCTGGGAACAGGTCTTCGGATGCCGCCTCCATTCTGCTGTAGATGCTGTAGTGCGCCCGTTCTCCTAGCTCTGGAAAGTGTGACTGGGATGCTTTGGCCTTTTATATATGCCTCGGTGGGCGGTGTTCAAAATTCTGTATACATTCTTGGGACAATCGGTATAATTTTGGTATGTATTCTGTCCATATTCGCCGATTCATCGCCGACATCGTACCGATTTATAACGGTCATTTTGTCGGCTATGCATCGGCGAATGCATACTGAATGCTTGGAATGCATACCGAAGGATTACCGAATGCGACCCGAGGGGGCCCCGAGGAAGTGAGTTCGGGAAGGTCACACCGAATATTTCATGTTTGATGAAATATTCGGTGACTTGCCCGAACCCATTTCGAACACCCCGAAACGTTCCCGAAGTGCGCCGAATAGCCCAGAATTGACCACCGAACGTTTCCCGAAGCCTATTCGGCATGCATTCGGCTTCTCTTTCGGCGATGTGTGAACGGGGTCTTAGGAAGGCCATGGCTGAGACCGGGCTTTCCCACAGCGCTATCAAAGAGTGTATGTTGTGTTGTTGGCATAGGTGATTGTGAGCAATGCAGTCTTCCATAATGTTCTTAATAGTATGGATTGCTGTGTTGCATCCTGGACAGGCATCAGCGATGGAGTCATCCAGCCTCTTCTGGTAGCTTAAGAGGGCTGGATGGTGCCCACATCTCAGCCTGGCCAGGTGGACCCTGTCCTCACGAGGAAGATAGGATTCAGAAGGGTGGATGTCAGGAGGCCGTGCATGCAGCTGTGTGTTGTCTTTAAATGACTTAATGGAGCGGCGAGTGATCTGAGTGTGGATATGCTTCTGGAAGCTGGTCTGAGGTGGGCGAGGGGATAGAGATGACAGAATTTGTGTATGGTATCGTGTGCTGGGTGTTGTTTTGATGTTCCTTGGTGTGGGTGGATGTGCTGCTATATACTGTAGTGGATGTTGTGAGTTTGTGGAGACTGCAGCAAGAAACTGGGTGCCTCTCATGTCTAGGTGATCCTTGACTTTGAAGACTTTGGTTTCTTGATGTAGGTGGTCTATGGGTGTAGTAGCTGTGCAGCATGTGATTATTTTTAGGGCCACTGATGTTATATTCATTGTTCGTCAGCTTCAGGAAAAATATATTGGTAGGAGAAGGGATCTTTATTTTGTTTTTGTTGATTTGGAAAAGGCTATTGACAGAGTCCCTAGAGAGGTGGTGAAGTGGGCAATGAGAAAGCTTGGCTTGAAGGAGTGGCTGGTTAGGGTGGTTATGGCTATGTATGTGGGTGCTCACACCCAGGTAAGAGTGAATGGAGATTTGAGTGATGAGTTTTCCGTGAATGTTGGTGTGCATCAGGGGTCATTCTTGAGTCCCATGTTGTTTATCATGGTACTTGAAGCCCTTTCACGTGACTTTAGGAACGGACTCCCGTGGGAGTTGTTGTATGCTGATGATTTGGTATTGATTGCAGAGAACGAAAGGGAGGCGGAGGAAGGGTTTAGGAAGTGGAGAGATGGTATGGGGCACAAGGGTTTAAGGATAAATGCAGATAAAACAAAAGTGATGATATCTAGGGTTGGTGGCGGTACTGTCAAAGACAAGGGATAGTGGCCATGTGCAGTTTGCCACAAGGGCGTGGGAAGTAATTCCATCTTGTGCAGTGTGTGTGATAAATGGGTGCATAAGAGATGTAGTGGTATCAGAGGTAGACTGCGAGATAATGCTGATTTTATGTGTACGGCGTGTCGGGGGTGAGCAGGTGGAGATTGTCAGACGTGAAAGGATTGAACTTGCTGGTGAATCTCTTGAGTGTGTGGAAGAGTTTTGTTATTTGGGAGACATGTTGTGTGCTGGAGGTGGGGCTGGAGCTAGCTCTGTGGCTAGGGTGAGAAGTGGTTGGAAGAAGTTCAGGGAGCTCTTGCCACTCCTGACATTGAGAGGACTCTCCTTACGTGCTAAGGGGTCTTTGTATGCAGCATGTGTTAGGAGTGTAATGCTGTATGGTAGTGAGACCTGGGCAGTGAAGGAGGAAGATATTTGCTGGCTCAGACGTACTGAAATGACAATAATTAGGTGGATGTGCAGTGCGTCCCTGCGTCCAAGGCCTGGAGGGGCTGGGTTTACGATGGAAGAGTTGAGAGGTAGGATGGGACTGGAGTGTATTGGTGTTGTGATGAGGAGAGGTAGATTGAGATGGTTTGGACATGTGGAGAGGATGGGGGATGATAATTGGGTGAGGAAGGTGAGAAGTGTTAATATTGGGGGTGGTGTTATGAGGGGTAGACCGAGAAAGACATGGGACGAGGTCATTAAGTGTGACCTCAGGGTTAAGGGACTGAACAGGGAGGCTGCAGTGGATCATGCAGCATGGAGAGCTACCATTAGGTGACCAAGGCCGACACATGCAAGCATGTTGGAGCCTTTAACCCCTTAACCTCGGGGCGTCACTTTCGTGACGCTTGGGAGTAAGGGATCATACCGCGGGGCGTCACTTTTGCGATTCTGTGTTATTTTGAATTCGCCCGGGCTTTCAAGTGGTAGCTTGTATCATCTATCAGTACTGCCAATGTCCAGCACTAGTCAGCACTCCTAATCTCATCTGTACTCCCATCCATTGTTGACAATTTAGCCATTTCTCCCTGTTCTTGACTCCCCTCCCTACCTTCCCTCCATTACCCTCTTCTCTTGCCTGCTCGGCCGTGCTACGCTAAGTAAATCTTCCCTGGAATTTTCCACTGATTTCATCCATTGAAATAAGCCCTATGCCCTATTCTTATACCAAATAATATATACCAAAAAGAAATAAGGTAAGTGAGAGTCCCATACACCTGGAATTGGCTAATTATCACCTGACAACAGCTCACGTGCACTCGTTCGCTAATTTTCGCTGTTTATTTCCCCTTGAAATATGCCATATAATCTGTTCTCGTACTAATAATATATATAAGGAGGGAAGGGAGAAGCCTAAGTGATATTTACATTCACCTGGAACTACCTAATTTATAATGTATTGTCTAGATTTCCTGCCAATCATTTCACTGCTATATATTAGCAGCTGTCAAGAGGCTGACGTTGGCAGTAATGCATTTCCCTAGGTAAGCCACCCAGTCCCAGGCCCACCCCTATCAGTTCACTGTCATCTTCCAAGGTGAAGGTACGTCTGTTTGCTCCTGCTGACTTCCGCCGCTTTTTAGCCCCATGCAAAGGGCCCTGTGATCCTTTACCCCCTACTAAACCTCTTGTGGAAAGAGGTAAAGGGCTGACAATTGAAAGAGAGTGACTACGATCTTTCTGTTGAGTAAAACAGTGCAAGTGGAATTTTAAATAATGTGTAAACAGCAAGTGAAAGCAATGAATGTAAATGTAAGTGAACAGTGGAAAATAGTTTTATAAGTTACTTCAAGTGACAGTGCACAACACAGTGTAAATAAAATAGAAATGTAAATAATGTAAATAAAATAGAGAATGTAAATAGAAATGTAAATGAGTAGTATTATAAGAATATGAGTATATATACTAGGAGTAATGAAAGTGAAAGTATCACTCTAGCATGTATGAATACTATGAGTTATGAGAGTGAAGGTGAAAGTGACATTCACTCTCAATGCTAGTATACAGGACGAGAAAGTGAATGCTACGTATTTTACTGAAAGAAATTGAATGCCTACAGTGACAATAAACTACTATTACTGAAGGAAACTTATGGATAAAGACTGTAGATATATATAAGTGTTACATAGTAATAGAAATATAAACTGTGAGTGTTTTTATGAATAATAAATGACAACACCAGCGGCGAACTAGCGCAAGTGGGAAGGTCATACGCGCTCGTAATTTTCATTGCTTTCACATTTTTTTTTTTTTTTTTTTTTTTTTTTTTTTTTTTTTTTTTTAATATGGATTCCAAACTATTTGAGAATCATAGAATAGTGTTTCTAGTGATAATATCAGGCAGTGGTAATCATATTACTGGTTGTCGGGAAGTGTAAAGTGGAGACTTCGTTACCCAACTTCAGAGGTCTCCACAAGTCCTACGGTACTCGACGAAGGCTCAACAAACACCCCAGGAGAAAGCTGAAGGTATGTGCCATTAGCCTATGTGATTTTAATATTCTAGGACTAATAACTGATTTTTGGCAAATATTTTTAGAGAGTCTGTCAGAGCGCGAATATACCCGCGGGTGCCGCAAGAAGAAGCAAATCAAGCCTGCGGTTAAAGGGTTAAAAACGAACGTGTGTGTGTGTTGTTCTGTATGGTTTGTAGGGTGTTGTAGTGTGTTTTGGTGAGGGTAGAAGCCCAGGCAGTGCTTGCATAATTCATCTCTGAACGTATGTATTATTTGTATACTGTGGTGGTGGTTTCTTTGTATGCTGTGGTGGGGGTTTGGGGGTGGGGTGGTGCTGGATGGTGGGGGGCAGGGTGGGGGGATGAGGATGGGGGTGGGTGGTGTGTGGGTGTGATGGTAGGTGGGTTTGGGGGGGTGGGGGGAGCATGATCGCATATGCGGACACCCGTCTTTTAGGGGTTAATGTAGTGAATTTATAACACAGTACAGTACCGCAATGGTAGTCAAAATAGTTAGAAAACCGTTCGTGCGATCCAGACTAATGTCTGATATATCGAAAAAAGACCGGATTAGCAGGGGGAAGTCCAGATGTCGCTCTTATCGGAATTTTGCATTTTTCGGAATGGCTTGGGCCCCAATTAATCAGTTATAGTGAGGTCTTACTGTATCCCTTTTTTTTTCCTATGTATTTTTCCTGAAATTGTCGAACAGTGAATATGGTATCAGTGGTCCCTTTGCCTGGCATTAACCCAAACTACATCTCATCAGTACTGTATTCACTTTCTCTAATCATACCTTCCAGAACTTTCTTCATTACTTTCATTATTTGGTGCAAAAGCTGTGCCTTTATAATTTCCATTTATAATTTCCACATTTCAGGGCATCACCCATCCCCTTGTACACATTTACAGTTACACTCTTCAGCCAATCATCAGGGACAACACACTCAGATACACTGTAATTGTATTTATCAAGTCAGTAGCTACCGGTAATCCCTCTCCTTTATCTCCTGAGGCTTTTAGCATTTCAGCAGTCAACCCAGGCACATGTGCTGCCTTCCCCACCTGTATCCTGCCTTACTTACAGTAGCAGCATCAATCAAAGGCCATGGGCCAAACACTGGATCTGCTGACTCCAAACCTTCCCTGTTCTTGTCAAACTCCTCATTCAGCAACCAGTTGTAATGCTCTTTCCAGGCATCTTTAATATCCCCACTGTTCACCACTACTTTTCCTTTACCATTCTTCACACATTGCTCACCCATGATATCCCAGTTTTCTCTCTTCATCTGATTTGCCACCTTAAATATCATATTCTTCCTTTCCATGGTATCAAGTAAAAATCTCTGAGACTTAGATTTTGCCCTGTAAACTTCATTTCTAGCCCTATGCTTGGCAGCCATTTTGTTACCACCCCTTTTCCATTCTTGGAAAAGCTTTCTTTTCCCCTTAAATGCAGCTTTTACACCCTCATTCCACCACCAAGTTTCTTTATGCCGCAGGGGGCTCCTTGTCCATGCACACACTGAGTCGGTAACTTTCAGGAGATTGTCCTTGAGAGCTCTGTACTGTTCATTAGCACTTCTGTCAGCAACTCCCTGTTCAGCCAACACTCTACCCATCTCACTATAGAAGGCATCCCTTACTGCTTGGTTTTTCAACTTCCACACTGCATTTTACTCTTAAGTGCATATATCCTCTTTTTCATCACCCACTCCTTAAGCACCATGTCACATATCAATAACTTGTGTTGCTGCACACACTCAGGGGCGCACCCAGGAATTTTCTAAGGGGGGGGGGGCTGTAGTGAGGTGAGGTCAGGTAATCCGATAATTACCTGGAGGTCACATGCAGGTTTAGAGTCAGAGAGCTGCTGGCTCATGTGTTACTCTGTTTACCTGCCAATTTTTCATGTTTTGCTGTTGTCGGAATAAATACATATAAATTTTTAAAGGACCCAGAGAGCTAAGGTGGGTGCCCAGGCCAGGCCCCCTCCCCCCTGGGTGCACCCCTGCACACACTCCTCACTCCCTGTAACTTTAACATCCCTCACCAACCTCCTATCAGCCCTCCTGACCAGGAAATAGTCTGTCTGGCTACTGTTTCCCTGAGACTTGAATGTAATCAACCTTCTCTCCTTTTCTAAAATGTGTGTTGTACAGTCATGTTCATTGCCTCCCAAAACTCAGGTATCCTTTCCCTTCTTCATTTTTTGTACTGCACCATATGCACATCCCCCCTGTACCCCTTCATATCCTTGAGCTGCTTCACCTACATGACCATGTAAGTCAGCTTCTCAAAACTACAATTTCATCATTCCTCATACCACTTACCACACACATGAAGTTATCACAGAATTTGCCTTTTTCTAAATCATCCAGTCCAGCCTGTGGATCATATGTCGATATAAACGAAATTGTAACCCCACCGAAAAAAAATTCACTACTATTATTCTTTCACTCAATCTCAATACATTCATGGCATATTCCACCCGTTTCTCCTTAACCAACACACCCACACCCATATCCATCTGGCCTACCTAGCCAAAATATCTGGTAAAGAAAATCCCTTAGAGCAATCATTCTGGCTGATTCTTCCTTGTATTAACCTCTCGGACACATCCAACATCTCCTCACCTCCTACTCAAAGCCTCAATCACTTCCCCCTGCTCTGCCCCTCAAACTACCCACATTTCATGATACCACTCTGATCTCCAGGCTTGCTTTGATTTTTCTCCTCCTTTTTGTCATAATCAGCAATTAAATAATGGGATGAGACAGACCACAGGCCCCACTCACCTGTACAGCCCCAAGTCCAGGCATGGGACCTGGAACTCATAGCCCACCAGCTGTGCCAGTGGCCTCGGGCCGCCTTGCTAAGACAGCTACAGGGACACCCTCCAAATGTGCCTTGGCACTGTAACTGCCCCGCCATTAATAAGGCAGCCTCCTGGTGTGTTACTTCCAGGATCAGGCCCCTCTCTAGTGATAGTGATAGTAATAAATATTCAGTTATATGTTTTAATTATAATGTTTACAGCTTTTAACTCCCGCGTCTTGACCTATTTTTCAGCACTGACCCCGCCCCCTCCTATCCCAACCAATTTTGGATTTTTTTTTTTTTTGGGGGGGGGGCCTCAACCTCCACTTTTCGTGAGAATCAGTGGCAATTCGGAGAAAAAGTGCTCACCTGAGCTTAGAAGTGGTCAAAACAGGTGACCCTCCGCACACCTGGTACCGTGTTCTCTGGAGTCGTGCTGTGGGTGTCACATTTTCTGTGGTAGCAGTAACTACTGCAAACCACTGAGAATAGGTAGACATTTGTTCATTCGGTACGAATTTATATGTAGTACAAGAATATATTGGTTTTCACACAATAATATAGGCGATGTAAGCATTGTTTCACTCACTGAACGCATCAACATACCGCACCTTCCTTGGCGACATTACCTCCTCATCACTGCTGCTCGTTTCTTCCTATGTATCTATCTGTCTATCTATTGCCAGACGCCACAATCCCGTAAGGGGTCCTGGTGCCTTAATCTTTGTCCTCCACATCGTCATCAATTGGGTAATCACTCTTGCCTTGAATTTCATACTGTGGCACGACATGTCTTTACTGGCCAGGTCATTGCTAACAGGTGAATTGCCGAGGCAATGGTGTGTGGGAGGGGGGGTCAGACAGGGTAAGGGAGTGTCCCTGCCTGGCGGCAGGTAGAGGCAGGTGTCCCACGTATACTTACCAAAGATCACGTGCTAAATTTGAAAAATGTGCAAATGATGGACCTCGCAATTGCAAAATTTATGGATATTTATTGGGACTGAGCAAGACAAAACGTTGCAATGTATCCATACATTACCGGGACACGGTGGGTTAAAAGACAAGAATACAGTATATACTGTATTAAAAAGACACCACCAGATGTGGTTAAGGCCTTCAAGCAGTAAAAATGTGAGATAAGATACAGTATTGGTCACATAAGTTTACCCAGTAATGCTCCTCTTCCCACTTTCTGCTGAGGGCTAATATTTCTAAATACAGTGAGTCTTTGAAATACAAAAACCTGATGTACGAATTTTTGATGGTACGAAAGCGATGAATATAGGACAAATTCCAGAATACGAAAATGTCTGTCTCGATGATACGAAAATCGATACGAGAGGAAATACAGAGATAGCTCGATTATCCAGACTATATGGTGTGAAGAGGTGCCTGAATAGTCTGAAATCACGATTAATCTGGCGGAAACAAAACACAGGTACTGTTAGAATGATTTATTTACCGGTAAATGTACAATAAAAGACACAACTATCTTCCCAGTTCAGTCTGAAGAAAATTTTCACCAGGAGAAATACAATTAAAACCCTGTTTCTACCAGTGCGTGTTTCAAATGGTTCGATTTTTCCACTCTATATTCGTCAGACTTTGGGAAGATACTTGTGTCTTTCATTGTACACTTGAAGCAGCAGAGAGACCTTACCAGTTCAATTCATAATCCTCCAGCTTGTTTCTGTAATTTTCTGACAACTTTCAGTTTGGCAAATTACTTTTTCTTGCTGAAAAATTTCCCCCATTATTATGGTCACTTTCCCGTACGATCATTTCCAACACAGTGGAAGAAACAACGTGCTCAAACGTAGATATCGTTTCCCATTTTCCCAACTGGAGGTTAGGTGAGGTTAAAATTATTAGGTACAGATAAGCTCAGTGAGGCCAGGTTTAGTTAAACACTTAGGGAAGAACAGTCCTTTCCGCCATTATGTTAACGAAATAAACTAGAGTTGTCACACCAGAACAGCTAAAAATGACAGGGAAACAGATTTGATAAGAAACGTTTACTGTATTTACCAACCCAGAAATAATCTGAAAAATATAACAGACTATCAGGAAGAACTGATTTGGTAAGGTGCTTTTTCTGCTTAAGTAAAGCATATCTTTAGCGCCCTCAATGGCTGTGGGTTCAGAAATTTGTGTGCTCCCATGGTCGGCCTTGTGACCATTTTTTCAAAGTTCTAAAATCAATTTCTTTTTCTTACATATGTGAAAAGACTCGTCTGGCACACCTGGCTTTTTTTTTATTTATTTATTTTTTCCCTAAACCCATCCTGTGATTTGCTACGATTTGTGTATGAATTAATAAAATTAGGATGCATGTTACATTAGCATGTAAACATTGGCGAAAACATCGGGGATGAAGTGAACTGTGAATGCCTTGACTGCTTGGAATGGTGGAGCAGGGTCGTGTAAACACACCAGTGACCTTCGTTCCCTTCCCATAATTGCTCGCAGTTTTTTATAGCTCACCCTAACTCAACGTCACTGACACCGATACAGTAAGGCGTTGTTCAAGGCCAGCAGCTATGAAAGCGATAATGGAATACATTATTGTTTATATCAATCTTCTCTGTTTCACACATACACATAAGAACGAAAAAAAAGAATGAGCAGTAAATGTACACTAACTCTTAGGAGCAGAAATAACTGTGCTCAGTCGGTCCAAAATATATTGGGAAGAGCGATAACGAACGAAGAATGTGGAACTGAATTCTAACCTACGAGAACATGTGGGACGAAAGAGTAATTTTTTTTTTCTGATTAGCAAACATTTTTGTTCCATGTTGTCTCTTAAAATTGTAAAACCCATAATCTTTCATGTAAGCATACAGCCTAAAGACCTTACCAATCCAGGTCATATTCCTCTAGTTTGTCTTCTATATTTTTCTGACTATTTTGAGGGTGGTTAATTATGTTCTCTTGCTGAAAGAAACTTACTCAAAATTAGGGCACATGAAACATAAGCATGTAAACATCGGTGAATACAAGGCGCATGAAACATAAGCATGTAAACATCGGTGAATACATCTGGAGTGAAGAGAACGCCTGACTGCTTGGGGTAAACACACCAGTGATCTTTGTTCCCTTCCCATAATTGTTCTCATTTTTTTGTAGGATGCCCTAACTCAATGCCACTGACACCGAAACAGTAAAGTGTTGTTCAAGGCCAGCAGCTATGAAGGGTTTAATGGAATACTGTATGAAAAATTCAATATGGGTGCAGTGCACAGCTCACTTGTCAAGGGAAAATGAACTATCCCCTCTCTGGTAAACAAATTCTTGCGCGCTTCTCAGTTGAGTCCACGTCCCTCCTCTCCATGCAGCATCGCTGTACGTGAGGATATTTTCGCAGCTCTTCGCCTTTTTGTATTGTTTCGTCATGCCTCCCAAGCGCCCTGCATCATCTCCAGCATCGGGGGAGCCCGCTGCAAAGCAGCAGCAGCACTGTACTCTAACTCTGGAAAGGAAATTGGAAATTATAAGACCCCAGGAGGAGGGACAGGTAGTCTCGGAGATTGGGCATGCATTAGGCCTTGCTGTTTCCACCGTTGGGACTGTGACAGAGAAAAAGGAGATGTACAAGAATATGGCCACCTCCTTCTCTACATTTGTATACAGGTATTGCTTACTTCAAAATGGGGAGGGGCGTAAAGTTTAGGTGGGGGGTCTGTGGGGGTCCTGGGATGCATCCCCCCATTTATATGTATACAGTATTTCAATGGGGAAAATTGTTCAGATATACGAAATTTTGAATTATGAAAGTTTTTTTTGGTCCCTATCCCTTTTGTATATCGAAGACTCACTGTATAGAGAGCTATGGTATATTTCTGTGCCCATAGATGATCCTCGTTGATATGATGTTTAGGGGAGGAAGGTGATGGACATGTCTCAGTTTTGAAGTACTGTAGGTGCATTAGAATAGTAGGCGAACGTTTGTTCCTGACTGTACCTGAATACAATGTTTATTGTTATTATTATCATTATTTTTGTATTTTTATTTTTTTCAGGTATCCTCGTTACTGCCTTGGCAACCCTCAGCTTCGAGTCTTCCTCCCAAACTTCTTCATGAAACTAGTGAAGCCACCTGAGCCCCAGCCACGCAATGTTGTTACCTTCCATGTTTCAATGGAAATGACCAAATTTGATGTCAAGAATTACCTAGAGAAGATATACGGAGTTCCTGTGGCTAATGTTGTGACACATGTAAAGATGGGTTAGTGTAGTTTAGTTTGTGTGTGTGTTTATGTATTTACCTAGTTGTGATATACAGGAATGAGCTATGCTCATTGGGTCCCAATTCCATTTCTCAATAAGCCAAATTTTGCTTTGAACTCTTTTGAGTTTTTAGACTGGCTGATCTCTTTGTCCAGGCTGTTCCACAGGTCTGTGCATCTACTGTATATGGAAAACTATTTCTTCATATCCTTCAAGCATCTTGGCTTTTTCAGTTTCATCCCATGTCCTCATGTTACTCTCCCATCTCATACAAACAGATCTTCGCTGTCAGTTTTGTCTACTCCCATCATGGCCCTGAATACTGCAATCGCTGCCCTCTCTCACCTTTCTTGTAAGGTAGGCAGGACTAGCTTTTTCAGCCTTTCCCTGTAAGATAGATCTGCCAGGCTAGGGACCATCTTGGTTGCAGTTCTTTGTATTCTCTCTTGTTTGTATCTATCTTTTCATGTGGGGACCTCACTACAGCTGCATATTCCAGCCTGGGGTGGATCATGGCCACTATTAATTTTTTCATTGTTTTCTCATCCATGTAATGAAATGCTACTCTTATGTTAGTCAAGAGATTATATGTCTTTCTGTCTTGTTAATGTGTTTTTCGGGTGACAAATTATCCTGGACCAGCACTCCCAAGTCCGTCTCTTCTCTCGCTTTTGTTCATTATCCATCAAATAATTCATTGATGGTCTCTTGGTACTTTTACCCATTTCTGTCTATCTGTTGCCAGATGCCTTAATACCGTAAGGGGTGGCCACAAACAAATCGCCTCCATGTCACCCTGTCCCCCACCATTTCATTGCCCTGCTCCCAGCTCACACACCCCTCTCTCATATACAGTACCTCTCCACTCCATCCCTCCATCTCATCCTTGGCCTCCCCATCCCTCTCCCCCCCTCCACCTCACTCACATACAATCTCCTCGTCAGTCTCTTGCTCTCCATCCTCTCCACATGTCCAAACCATCTCCGTGTGTTTCTCCTAATGTTTCCTATGATATCCACATCCACACCACATCAGTCCTTCACTTCCTCATTTGTTAGTCTGTCTCTCCATGGGACTCCACATGCTCCTTTCAAATAACTCATTTCCACTGCTCTCACTCTTGACTTCTGTCCCTCCAACAAGGTCCAAGGTTCACATCCATATGTTAGAGTTAGTATCACATTACTGTCATGTAGTAACTTTTTCACATCCATGCTCACTTCCCTGTTTCTTATCACTGCTTTCAAGGAACCAGCAACCTTTCTTACCTGTTGCACCCTGTTAAGCACTTCACTATATAAACTTCCATCCTTACTCATCACATTACCCACTCACATTTTCCTTTTCCTCCTCATCCAGCCTGGTTGTACATTCACTGACTTCACTTCTCTTGAAGACCATAACTTTACCCTTCCCTACATTCACCTTCAGATTCCATTTCTTACACCCTCTCCCAACTCATCCACCAAGCCTTGCAACTTCCCTTCGTCGTCATTTAACAACACAGTATCATCTGCGAACAGCAGTACGGGTAGTTTCCACACACAGCCCTCTCTCACTAGGGCTGCTCCAACATTCACTGCCCTATCTTGTATCTCTTTTACAATCCCATCCATATACAGATTGAACAACCATGGAGACATGACACATCCTTGTTTCAATCCAGCCTTCAAATAGAAAAAATTCACTCAGTTCACTATCCACACACACTGCAGCCTTAGCACCCTCGTACATACTCTTCGTGGCCTTCAACAACTTCCCATCTGCTCCATATATTCTTTTCTACACTCCTTGTCTATCCACCCTGTCATATGCTTTCTCCAAATCCATGAAGGCCACATACTTCTTTCCCTTCTCTAGAAACTTTTCCACTAAAGATCTAAGAATGAATATCTGATCTAAACAACCTCTTTCCTTCCTAAAACCTCACTGTTCATCTCCAACTAATTCCTCTGTTATTTCCCTAACTCTGTCAGTATTTTATATTTTATATTTTTGTGCATTGAATTTCATTTCCCACATCTGGCCCTACTCATGAAATCCTATCCAGGTCCTCCTGCAGCATTTTACAGTTTTCTTCCACTTCTACTTTCTTCATGATCTTTGCATCAGCAGCAAACAGAGTTGTATAACTTCATTCCATCTACCATATAGTTTATGGAAATCAGGAACATTACAGGCGCTAACACTGAGCCCTGTGGGACTCCACTTGTTACTTTCCTCCATCCAGGTATCCTGTCCTTTATTACTGTCCTCATTAGCCTGTCTCTGAAGAAGTCTCTCATCCACTCCACGAGTTTTCCCTTCGGTCCTCTTATGTGTTCCGATTTCCACATTAGTTGCTCTTGGGGTACCATATCGAAGGCTTTCTCCAGATCTAATTACACACAATCCACCCAACTAAAGTATATCTCTCTTGTAGAACATCAGTTGCCTTTGAGCAGAAGCTCAACAAGTTGGAAACACACGACCTTCCACTTTTGAATCCAAACTGACTTTCAGCCAAAATGTCCATCTCCTCCAGATAATAAATCCACATATCTTTCAGGATTCTCTTGCACAGTTTTGCGACCAAGCTGGTCCAGGACACTGGTTTATAATTCAGGGGTTCTTCCTTGTTTACTCCCTTATAAATTGGTACCACATTTGCCCTCTTCCATTCCTAAGGCAGTTCCCTTCTTCCAAAGAACACACAGTTAAATTGTGAATCTTATCCGCCAGTTGTTCTCTGCATTCCTTTAGTATCCAAGTAGAGATCCCTTCTGGTCCTGGGGCCTTCCTCACATCATGAGTTTCCAATAATTTGTACACTTCTTGCACTTCAACTTTTACATCTTTTAACACTACATTTCCAGTCACTCCCTCCTCCTCCAGAAAATCACTTTTTCTAGTAAAGACTGATTGAAAGCATTTGTTCATTATTTCAGCTTGCATAACTGCATCTTTATAGACATTTCCATCTTTAGCTTATTGACTCCTTCTTTTTGTGTCAGTTTACCACTAATAAACCTGTAAAATAATTTAAGTTCTTCCCTACACTTGTCAATTATACCTTTTTCGAAGTTTCTTCCTCCCTTCGTATTCTTGTATATTCATTTCTAGTTCTTATATATTTTTCGTTTGTTCTATCATTACCTCTCTTTCTCCATTTGTTCTGTACCTTATCCCTTTCTATTTTTGCTGTCATACACCTTTCGTTAAACTAGTCATTTCTCCAGTTGTCTTTCCCACTAACTTTTGGCACATGGTTTTCCATACCCATATTATAGAAGTCTAGAAAGATAGCCCACTTCTTCTGTATCTCTCTTGTTTCCCTGAATTCTCAAAAGTCCATTTAAAAAAAAATCTCAATCCTGTAAAGTTTGCTTTCCCAAAGTTGTATCTTCCCTGCCTGTGTAGCTCATCTCGTCTCCCTATTTACTTCTCTCGTTTGGAACTCTATCACATGATCACTTTTTCGTATAGGACACAGATATTTCAGAGATTCAGTCACATCAGGTTCTTTGGTTAGAATTAAATCCAGTCTTGTTGATGTGTCATCACATCTAAATCTTGTCTCTTCATTGACCCACTGGGCCATTACATTATCTGCCTACCATCCACTCACTTGATGTACTGCTGTTTTGGGTGTCTGCCCTTTCCTGTATTCCTTGTTTCCTCATCTGTCTTTCTGTCTTTCACTCTTTCCTCTTCCTTCTGCATATGGGTGAATCTACACTTCCTCTTCTGTCTTTCTTTCCTTCATTCTTGCTTTTTCCTTCTGCCTAACTCCTAAGGTGACCCTACACTGAATGACGAGCCAAATGGTTTCCTGTACACCTGGAAACCATATACTATGCTGGATGGTCACCATATAACAAAATTATGGCACCTGGTGGTATAGTGAGTAATTAATGCACTCCAGTCGGATTGAGCCGGTGCAGGCTTATATCCAAGGGGTGGTTGGGGTTTATTGATCACGTAATGCCACTCAGGGATGAGTGAGGCTGGTCACTCTCTTCTTAAATGTCAGGACCAACTTGCCTAGCTCCAGGCTCCTACACTCCTCATGGGACAACATAGGACTAGGTGGTGGATGGATGGATATTTAACAGTACAGTATACTGCCCCACAGATATTCACTACTTCCTGAGTCCCACTCCTCCCAGTTTACCCCTTTACAATTAAAGTCGCCCTTCAGGATTATGTTGTTGCTTTTCTCAGTCACTTTCTGTTAGTGTCTAGCCATGTCCGACAACATCTCTTGATATTCCTCCTCATTCCATGCCCTTGTCTTGGGGGGGATGTATACTACTGTGATGTCTCTTTCCTTTCCCCTCTGGTTTCTGGTATATTTATAACTTCATCCTTTCCATCTCCCAGTTCCACACAATCCACATTTAAGCTGTTTTTCACTGCTATCATCACTCCTCGTGTTTTTCCTTTTCTATCTCCTCTCCATAGTTTGTATTTCCCATCTCTTGGGATGCTCCGATAGTATCGGTATCGGCAGTATCGGCCTTTTTTTTTTTTTGTAGTATCGGTATCGGCAGTGTAAAAATATGGCCGATGCTCCAGTACTTTTATGGTTTATTATGTGATTCAAGAGACTCATGTTTCATGACACTGATAAACAGATGGGTATGATATTATATTACATGTATGATGTAACATTATCATATATTAATACTGTACATGTATTATATATCAATTACTATATTGCTTCTGCATTAACCCCTACACCGTGGTCATGTTTTTGCGCTCCTTGCGTGTCCCGTGAGGATATTTCCTCTCCGACTGACTTTTTAAAAATATTTGCCAAAAATCAGTTATTAGTCCTAGAATATTATAATTATATGTGCATGTGGCACATACCTTCAGCTTTCTCCTGGGATGTTTGTTGAGCCTTCGTCGAGTACTGTAGGACTTGTGGAGACTTCTGAATTTGGGTAACGAATTCTCCACTTTACACTTCCCGACACCCCGTAATATGATTACCACAGCCTGATATTATCACTAGAAACACTATTCTATGATTTTCAAGTAGTTTGGAATCCATACACCCCCCAAAAAAATGCTGTGAAAGCAATGAAAATTACGAGCGCGTACGAGCTTCCCACTTGCGCTCGTTCCCTGCTGGTATTTTGTCATTTATTATTCATAAACACACTCACACTTTATATTCCTATTACTTTATTACACTTATATATATATATACAGTATTTATCCATAAGTTTCCTTCAATAATAATAGTTTATTTTCACTCCAGGCATTAACTTTCTCGTTCAGTAAACTAGCGTAGAGAGCAAAGCTTTGACTGTCATTACTCCAAGTATTTGTACTCATATTCTAATATTAGTAATTATTTACATTTCTATTTTATTTACACTATGTTATACACTTCACTTCCAGTAAATAAGGGCTCCTTTCCCTTGGAGCCAGGATGAACTTGGGACTCTGAAGCAGTCATAGTTTATCACCATTTCCTCCACTGGCTCATCACACGATTCACCAGAAAGACTGTAGTCACTGTCATCATTATCATGGATAAATTAGCCAGTTCACGCTCCACAGCAGAGTCATTTAGTCCTTTACCCCTTCCCACATGAGGTTTAGTAGAGGTAGAGGTCACAGGGCCCTCTAGAAGCAGTGGAAATGGAGGGGCGCGAGTGCTACGTGCTTTCATCTCAAGAAACAACACTGAACTAAATGACGAGGCGGATATGGGGCTGCCAAGGGTTGACAATGTCAGCGAGGTGACAGCTGCTAATTTATATGCTGTGAAATGATTGGCAGGAAATTAGGTAGTTCCAGGTGAATGTAAATATCACTTAGACTTCTCCCTTCCTTTCTTATATATATTTTTATTACGAGAACAGATTATACGGCATATTTCAAAGGGAAATTACCAGGGAATATTGGCGAACAAGTGCACGTGGGGTGTTGCCAGGTGATAATTAGCCAACACCAGGTGTATGGCACTATCAGTTACCTTATTTTTTGGGGGTATATATTATTTTTTATAAGAATAGGGCTTAGGGCTTATTTCAATGGATGAAATCAGTGGAAAATTCCGGGGAAGATTTGCTTAGCGCAGCGCGGCTGGGCAGATGAGAGGAGAGGGTAATGGAGGGGGAGGTAGGGAGGGGAGTCAAGAACTGGGATGAATAGCTAAATTGTCCACAATGGATGGGAGTACAGATAGGATTAGCAGTGCTGACTATTGTTGGACACTGACAGTACAGTACTGATAGATGATACAAGCCACCACTTGAAAGCCCGGGAGAATTCAAAATAACACAGAATTGCAAAAGTGATGCCCCGCGGTATGATCCCTTACTCCCAAGCGTCACGAAAGTGACGCCCCACGGTTAAGGGGTTAACAACACCCATGTTACCGGCATCAGATAAATCAAAATAAAGTCAAATAAATAAAATCAAAATAAAAAAGTATCGATATCGGAAAAGTATCGGTCATTTGCTAGTATTGGAGTATCGGTATCGGTATTAGCTGAAAAGTGGGTATCGGTATCAGCCAACATCTTGGTATCGGCACATCTCTGCCCATCTTCCATTTGGATTTCAATATTCTCTCTTAGCTTGGTGGCTAATTTACCCTCAAGAAATCATTTGTTTCTAGTCTTGCTGAGATTAGACCATCTACCTTAGCGCATGCCACTTTCAATCTTTTTACGTTGTTTTTATTATGTACTTGTCTCTCCCTCTCTCTTTCAGTACCATCATCATCATCATCATCATCATCCAGTCCAGCATTGCTCCATGAGGAGCCTAGGAGCCTGGGGCCAGGCGAATTGGTCCTGACATTTAAGATGAGAATGACCAGTCTCACTCATCCCTGAGTGGCATTACATAAGAAGTAAACTCCAACCACCCAAGGATATAAACCTACACAGGCTCAATCTGGCTGGAGCGCCTTAATTACCCACTAAACCACCAGGTGCCATAGTTTAGTTATATGGTTACTACCCAACGTAGTAAATGGTTTCCAGGTGTACAGGAAACCATATGGCTTGTCACTCAGTGTAGAGTCACCCATAGGCAGAGGAAGGAGGAAAGAAAAACAGAAGAGGAAGGAAGGAAAGAAAGACAGACAAGGAAGAAAAGAAGGAAGGAAGGAGGAGAGGAAAGGGCAGTCACCCGAGAGCAGCACTGCATCGAACCATTTCCTCAATTTATGGTCCATAACTCTCCAAAAGCCCAGGACAAGGACTGACCAAACGATGACGACCCAGGACCGGACAAAGGACTTGGTAATGAGTACATGGAATGTAAGAGGAGCGAATGATGAGGTGAAAGAGAGAGAGATTGTCCAGGTGCTTGAGGGTGCGAAAGTGGATGTATGTGGAATAACTGAAACAAAATGGAGAGGAGAAAGTGTGAGAGAATGGGAGTATGGATGGGGTATATGTGCAGGAGTAGATGAGAATGAGAGGGCAAAGGAAGGAGTGTGTATAGTTGTGAGTAAAAGATGGAAGAAGAACATAAGACAGTATGGATCAGTTGGGTCAAGGATTGTGTGGGTAAAGTTGAAAGTTGGAATACAAATGTGGGCGATTGTGTGTGTGTATGCGCCAACGCAAGATCGTGCTGGAAGAGTGAGAGAAGAGTTCTGGACAAATGTGGAAGTGTGCATGGAAAAGTTTGGAAGGAATGAGAGAGTGTTTTTGATTGGTGATATGAATGGTAAAGTTGGTAATGTGAAGGTGGATGGAATAGTTGGTGAGTGGGGTGTGCCTGCTGAGATAGATGAGAATGGGAGTGCGTTAGTGGACATTTGTGCTGGGAGGGGGTTGGTGATAGCCAATACCCTCTTCAGGCATAAAATGATCCACGGGTATACATGGCGAGTGATGAGAAGGATGGGTGGTGAACTGAATGAAAGGAAGGCAATGATTGATTATGTGTGTGTGGATGAAAGGATGCGAAGATGTGTAAAGGATGCAAGAGTGTATAGAGGTTGGGGGAGTGGACTTTCTGACCACTACCTGGTGGTGGCCAGAATTAGGATGCAAGTAAGATGGAGGAATAGAAGAAGGGAAAGACGAGAGGAAGGAGTAGTTGCAAGGAGAGTGGAAAGGTTACAAGAGGATGAGAAAAAGGCAGAGTATAAGAGAGAAGTGGAGGAATGATTGGGCAAATATGAATTGGAGCAGATGGGAGACGTGGAAGGTGTGTGTAAGATATTTACAGAAGAAATATGTGCAGCATGTGATGTGGTGTGTGGAAGGAAGAGAAGACGGAGGGGGGTGCAAGGAACAGCGTGGTGGACTGAAGAGGTGAAACAGGCTGTGGCACAAAAGAAGAAAGCATACAATGAATGGATGAGAAATAGGGGCGTGGAAGAAGTTTAGAGGTGGAAGAGAGAGTTATATGTGGAAAGGAAGAGAGAGGTGAAAGAGAGAGTAAGAAGAGAGTGGATGAGGAATTTGGAAGGAATTTGAGTGTAAAGTGGAGGGACTGTAAGAAAATGTTCTGGAGAGAAGTGAAAAGAGTAAGACAGGGTGGAAGTGAAGTTAGCAGGGGAGTGAAAGATAAAAATAGTAGATTACTAGTGGAGAAGGGAGAAAAAGTGAGCAGATGGAGAGAACACTTTAAGGAATTGTTGAACGTAGAGGATGGAAGTAATGCGAGTATAAGTGGCTGGGGAATGGCTGGGAGGAGGAGGGAGGTGAGAAGACAGGAAGAAATCAGTAGGATAGAAGTTGTGGAAGCAATGAAGAAAGTTAAATCGGGGAAAGCCCCAGGAATTGATGGAGTGTGTGGTGAAATGCTGAAGCATGGAGGAGAGATAGTAGTAGAATGGATGTGGAAGATGTGCAGATTGGCCTGGGAGGAAGGTAGAGTCCTGGAGGATTGGAAGTCAGGTATAATTATTCCCTTGTACAAAGGAAAAGGGGAAAAAGAAGTGTGTGGTAATCATAGGGGCATTTGTCTTCTTAGTATAATAGGAAAAGTGTATGGTAGGATACTTATAGACAGAGTTAGAGAAAGAACAGAGAAATTAGTTGGAGAAGAACAGG
This sequence comes from Coenobita brevimanus, assembly GCF_032717465.1. Taxonomy (NCBI): domain Eukaryota; kingdom Metazoa; phylum Arthropoda; class Malacostraca; order Decapoda; family Coenobitidae; genus Coenobita; species Coenobita brevimanus. Next base: position 36,633,079 of record NC_137063.1, read on the forward strand.
GAGGCTTTAGGAAGGGAAGAGGTTGTGTAGATCAGATATTCATTCTTAGATCTTTAGTGGAAAAGTTTCTAGAGAAGGGAAAGAAGTTGTATGCGGCTTTCATGGATTTGGAGAAAGCATATGACAGGGTGGATAGACAAGGATTGTGGAAAGTGTTAAGAATATATGGAGTAGATGGGAAGTTGTTGAATGCTGTGAAGAGTATGTACGATGGTGCGAAGGCTGCAGTGCGTGTGGATGGTGAACTAAGTGAATTTTTCTCTTTGAAAGTTGGTTTGAAACAGGGATGTGTCATGTCTCCATGGTTGTTCAATCTGTATATGGATGGGGTAATAAAAGAGGTACAAGGTAGGGTAGTGGATGTTGGAGTGGTCCTGGTGAGAGAGGATAGTGTTTGGAAACTCCCTGTACTGTTGTTTGCAGACGATACTGTGTTGTTGAGTGAAGACGAAGGGGAGCTGCAAGGCCTGGTAGATGAGTTTGAGAGTGTGTGTAAGAAACGGAACCTAAAGGTGAATGTAGGGAAGAGTAAAGTGATGGTCTTTGAGAGAGGTGAAGTTAGTGAATGTACAGCGAGGTTGGATGGTGAGGAATTGGAAAATGTGAGTACGTTTAAGTATTTGGGTAGTGTGATGAGTAAGGATGGAGGTTTGGAGGGTGAAGTGCTTGAAAGGGTACAGCAGGGAAGAAAGGTTGCTGGTTCCTTGAAAGCAGTGATAAGAAACAGGGAAGTGAGCATGGAAGTGAAAAAGTTACTACATGACAGTATTGTGATACCAACTCTAACGTACGGAAGTGAAGCTTGGACATCGTTGGAAGGACACAAGTCAAGAGTGAGAGCAGTGGAAATGAGGTATTTAAGAGGAGCCTGTGGAGTCACGTGGAGAGACAGGCTGACGAATGAGAATATAAAGGAGTGTTGTGGTGTGGATGTGGATGTGATAGGAAGCGTTATGAGGAACACACTGAGGTGGTTTGGCCATGTGGAGAGGATGGAGGGTGAAAGAATGATGAAGAGAGTGTATGTGAGTGAGGTGGAGGGGGGAAGAGGGAGGGGGAGGCCGAGGATGAGATGGAGGGATGGGGTGGAGAGGTATATGAGAGAGGGGAGTGTGAGTTGGGAGCAGGGCAGTGAAATGGCGGGGGACAGGGCGACTTGGAGGCGATTTGTTTGTGGCCACCCCAAACGGGATTGAGGCGTCTGGCAATAGATAGATAGATAGAACTCTCCAGTAAAAGTCTGTCTTTTCTTCCTCTGTTCTCTGGCCATTTTTTTCTTTTGCTTCCTTAACCTGTACCATACTAGCAATGTAGATCTATGTCCCCTTCAAAAATGCCGATGACGTAGATCTACGTCCTGCAGCATTGAGAAGTCATTGCAAGCAGTCAAAGTAAAATGGAAGGTATTATTGTATCTCACTGACTTCAGACATTTCTCAGCTACGCTTACAACACTGATTTAGGATCGCAAGAGGCACGTGAGTCTTTGCTGGCCCACAGCCACTCTCCTTTGTCTGTTACCTTGAAGATTTCAGAGGTAGAAGGGCACCAGCCTGACTCAGTTCAACCTACTTTCTGGCTTGGGTGATTACTTATATTAGTGCCAGGGATCTTATATTGATGTATTAAGCCCATTTACCTACCAAAAAAAAAAATCCAAAATCAGTTCACAATCTCACAGATGCTCTGCTCTCTCATTAACCTCGAAGATTTCAGAGGTAGAGTGGCACCAACCTGACTCAATTCAACCAACTTTCTGACTTTAGTGATTATTTTTATTAATGCCACTGATCTTATATTGATGTATGAATCCCATTTTGCGAGCAAAAAGAAAATCCAATATCGGCCTTCATAGAGGGGCATCAGTCTTTTTTTGCCCAGCACTGTACAGGTTAACAAGGTCCTTTATTTTAGCTCCCTCTTCCTCAATTGTATCTCCTTATCCAGATATGTTTGAATTCCTTCTTGTCTACTAATTTCCAAGTCTTGTTTATTATTTCATTTACCATGTAAGCCTTATGCAGCTGCAATACTCAAGCCTCTGTTTCTTATCAAGGCCTTCATTGCTCCAGCTACTTTTCTTCTTGTGACACTGTACTTTCAACTTTTTTTTTAACATTTTCCTCATTTTTCTATCACTGTACCCAGGTATTTGAACTCTCTTACTAATTCCAGTCTCTCCATTCACTGTAACATTGCACTGGGAGTCACCTTTTCTCTGACAATAACCATCACTTTACTCTTTTCTACATTTACTGTCAAGGTGCAATGCCCACAGACATCAGCAAAATTCTGCACTAGCCTACCAAGTTCTTGTCCAGTACTTGCAAGCAGTACTGCATCATCAGCATTCGACAAATCTGAGATATTCCATCCATCACCATTCATTACCAATGCCATCCCTCTCTACATCACTCGTGGTTTTACTTCTCTCATCACCCTACCCATATATATATACTATATATATATACAGGTAAGCCCTTAATTCACACGAACTTTTTTCACGCGATTTCGGTTATCCACGAATTTTTCGTACAGTAATGAAAACAAAATTATAGTATTCAAATAAATAATTTTAATATACAAGAGAAATAAATAAAATATAAAAATGCCTACCTGCTGCCTGTGTGCATACATATATGTATGTGTGTGTGTGTGTGTGTGCGGAAGGTCGGTTCACACAGTCAGTTTGAATCCAACGGTCAAACCATGCATGACTCGCGAATCGTTATTTGTGGCTTATTTTTCTGCCTTCCAGTGATTGCTTGCCTTGTCTACCAACCTGGGGCCTAAGCATAGTGCTAGTGATGCATGTGGTAACACACCAAAACGGACTCGTAAAGTGATGTTGCTGACAGAGAAAGTTAAAAGTCTTGGACAAACTTAAGGGAGGAATGTCGGCGACAATTCCCCGTCAGGACGATTCCCCGTCATTTATTTACATACCAGTTTATTTAGCAAGTACAGTACACTAGTTTTTTACTTATATGAGATATAAAATCTACCTGAAAATTAGTTATTAAAGTATTAATTAATCAATAATAAGTATAATTATAGAATGACAGAATCATCCATGTTTTGATGGTGAATTGTCTCTGAACCTTGTGTTTGGGGTGAGTCAACTGTTCTTACAATAAAGAAGACAGAACGTAGCATACGGAAGTCAGTGAGGGCTAGTGCACCAGACAGTGCTAAAGTGTCTTCACCTACGCCTGTGAACTGGCTTGGAACCGTATGTTTGGGGTGAATGAGTCAACTGTTTGGACAATAAAGAAGGCAGAATGTAGCATATGGGAGGCAGTGAGGGTTTGTGCACCAGGCTGCTGAAGTGTCTCCACCTACGCTTGTGCTTGTCAGGTTTCAGTGTTAAATTTCTTACATTTTTTGTTGTTTTTCATACTTTATGCTAGTTTATAAGGTGTATGTAATGCATAAACAGTATTATTCAGATGTAATATACTTAGTAGACATGCATAATTATGTGCACACAAGGGCAGAATGTATACGCGAATTTACCACATTCGCAAAGGGTCTGGGAATGTAACCCTCGCGTGAATTAAGGGCTTACCTGTATATATAAAGATATGTCTAATAATAGTAAATGAAAACAAAGCAGCCTTTCAGTTGGAAATAAGGAACAGATTTCAGGCTCTAAGTAATGCTGAATGTGACATCGATGAGCTGAATGACAGACTAACAAAAGTGCTAATAGAATCAGCAGAGGTAGTAGGAAAACCTGGTACAACCAAAGCCAAGAAATATTGAGAAAAGACACTCGAGCTTATGAAAAAAACGAAAGGAAATGAAAGTACTGTAAAGACAAAGAATGATGAAATAGAACGAGCAGCATTAAATAAGCTTATCAACAAAAGACAAAGAGAAGAAAAAAGAAAGAGAAACATGGATCAGATCAAAGAAACCATCAGAAATGGAAAAAGTCTGAAGCAGGTCCGAAGTAAAATGGCACTAGGAAAGCAACAAATGACACCACTGAGAGAAAAAAACGGTGAAGTCATTAAATGCAGAGATAGATGGTGAAGAGAGTTGAAGAATTTTACAAAGAGTTGTATGCATCAAAGACGGTAGTACCAATAGCTAACTTTTCAGTTGACACAAGTGAAATACCTGAGGTAACACCTCAGTCTGTACATGGATGGGGTAATAAAAGAGGTACAAGGTAGGGTAGTAGATGTTGGAGTGTCCCTGGTGAGAGAAGATAGTGTTTGGAAACTCCCTGTACTGTTGTTTGCAGATGATACTGTGTTGTTGAGTGAAGACGAAGGGGAGCTGCAAGGCGTGGTGGATGAGTTTGGGAGAGTGTGTAAGAAATGGAATCTAAAGGTGAATGTAGGGAAGAGTAAAGTGATGGTCTTTGAGAGAGGTGAAGTCAGTGAATGTACAGCGAGGTTGGATGATGAGGAATTGGAAAATGTGAGTACGTTTAAGTACTTGGGTAGTGTGATGAGTAGGGATGGAGGTTTGGAGAGTGAAGTGCTTGAAAGGGTACAGCAGGGAAGAAAGGTTGCTGGTTCTTTGAAAGCAGTGATAAGAAACAGGGAAGTGAGCATGGAAGTGAAAAAGTTACTACATGACAGTATTGTGATACCAACTCTAACGTATGGAAGTGAAGCTTGGACGTTGTTGGAAGGACACAAGTCAAGAGTGAGAGCAGTGGAAATGAGTTATTTAAGAGGAGCCTGTGGAGTCACATGGAGAGACAGGCTGACGAATGAGAATATAAAGGAGTGTTGTGGTGTTGATGTGGATGTGACAGGAAGCGTTATGAGGAACACACTGAGGTGGTTTGGCCATGTGGAGAGGATGGAGGGTGAAAGACTGACGAAGAGAGTGTATGTGAGTGAGGTGGAGGGGGGAAGAGGGAGGGGGAGGCCGAGGATGAGATGGAGGGATGGGGTGGAGAGGTATATGAGAGAGGGGGGTGTGAGTTGGAAGCAGGGCAGTGAAATGGCGGGGGACAGGGCGACTTGGAGGCGATTTGTTTGTGGCCACCCCAAACAGGATTGAGGCGTCTGGCAATAGATAGATAGATAGAACACCAGACGAAGTAAATATTTGTCTAAAAAATATGAAAAGAGGGCGGGCTCTGGGAGAAGATGGAATAGTAACAGATTTATTGTTGGATGCCGGAGTAGAAGTACAAAACAGGCTTGCTCACGTGTTTACTCACTGTATAAAACTGAAGAAAATTCCCAAAACATGGTGTAATGCAATAGTTATTTTACTCTACAAAAAAAGGTGTCTCAAAAGATCTTAGTAGCTATCGACCCATTAGCTTATTATCAGTCATTTACAAAGTCTTCACTAAAGTCCTTACGAACAGAATAACACCAATTTTGGAGGAAAACCAACCTCGTGAACAGGCAGGATTCCGAAGCGGGTATTCGACCATTGATCATCTACATACAGTGAATCAGCTAATTGAGAAAACTACAGAATATAATAAACCATTGTGCTTAGGTTTTCTTGATTACGAAAAGGCTTTTGATTCAGTGGAGCACATGGCAATTATAAATTCATTGCGAGAACAAGGAGTGAATGAGAACATTGTAAAACTGCTCGAAAACATATATAAAGAGGGAACTGCTACAGTTAAATTACATAAGGACTTGGAAAAAATTATGATTGACAAGGGCGTGCGTCAGGGAGATACAATTTCACCAAAATTATTTACAGCATGCCTAGAAAGTATTTTCAGAAAGCTAGACTGAGAAATCAAAGGAGTGAACATTGATGGAGAAAAGCTAAACCATTTAAGATTTACAGATAACATTGTCCTAATCTCAGAAACAGTGGAGGCATTGTAAGAAATGTTAAATGACCTGAACAGAGAAAGTCTGAAAGTAGGACTGAAGATGAACCTGAGTAAAACTAATGTTTAATCCACAAACACCAAAGAGCGTCATCAGAATAAGCGATGAAATTCTTGAAGAAGTTGAGGAGCACAACTACTTGGGACAAATACTAAAATTAACGAAAGAGCTTGATAGCGAAATAAAAAGACGCATTACAGTTGGATGGAAAGCTTTCGGTAAACATAGAGACATTATAAAAAGTAGCTTGCCAGTTTGTATGAAACAAAAAGTATATAATGAATGTATATTTCCAGCTATGACGTAAAGTTGTGAGACCTCCAGCTATGACGTATAGTTGTGAGACCTCCAGCTATGACGTTTGGTTGTGAGACCTGGAAACTGACAAAATCAATGGAAAATAAATTAATCCGTTCTCAGAGAGCAATGGAAAGGTCAATTTTGGGAATATCTTTAAGAAACACAAAAAGATCTACTTGGGTGAAAGAGCAGACTAAAGTCAAAGATATTATAGAAGTTATAAAAGAACAGAAATGGAGGTGGGTGGGCCATGTAGCAAGAACAAGGGAAAACCGATGGAGCAAGAGGCTGAATGACTGGACATGAAGAGATTTTAAGTGTGCAGAAAAAAGCCAGATAGGAGATGGGGAGATGAGATAGAGAGATTTGCAGGGAAAACATGGCAAATATTGGCTCAGTCAAGGAATTCGTGGAGAATGTTGGGGGAGGCCTTTGTTCAACAGTGGACTAGTTATGGCTAATGATGATGATGATTATATATAGTAATCCCTCCAATATCCAACGTAATAGGGCCACAGGCAGGTCCGGATAGTGGTCCTGTCCGGATATTGGGCCCCAGCTTAAGGACTTGTACTTATGGACCCTAATTCAGAGAAACACCTATAGTGTACAACTCCCTCTGGACATGCATAGCACCTATTTAAGACCCAAATCACACCAATAATGCACATAAAAGACTGAAATAAATGCAAATGAAGCATAAAATCAGGGTTTTGAGGTAGGTTCATACAATATTAAACATTCTGGGTACTTACCAGTGCCTGGCTCCTGGACTGGCACTTATGGACCCTAACCTAGCCTAACTCAGAAAAACACCTTCCTACTGCACATGCATTGCTCCTAACACCCTATTCATACCAATAAAGGACATTAAAGAGTGAAATGAGGTGTTTGAGGTAAGTATAGTATGGAAAAAAGTACAGTATGAAACATTCTGCCTACTTACAGCAAGTCCATGGCCAGCTCGATGAATAACCGCTCCTCTCGGACTCTGACAGTAAGAAGGATTTCCTGAAGCACTTGCAGTACACTGTTCATGAAGTCTTGCACTGAACTTAGTCAATCGCACTCAGAAGTCCGTTCTCTTCACAGTGCGCACTCTTGTCTAACTTATGCTTCATTTTAACTTAATAAGTGTTGCACTCTACACTTTAACTTTTTCCACTCTTATAACCATTTTCTAAAGCAAAAACACACAAGTCTATTTATGTTAAATTTAGTTCAAAAATTGTCGCAAACTCACGTCGAGCTGTGACTCCACCGTGGCTGACGTGCTGGGCTGTGGCTCGGAGCATGAGGGTCCGTCTTGGGGAGGCAACGGAGTGGAGCCAGGGCTGGGCACAGCGGGGGTCACGGGCCTGAAAAAACTGTCAATGGTTGATTGATGATGTGCTGCCTGAAAGCACGCACTTCCTCCACAAGTCCCAAGGGCCCCATCTCCCTGTCGCAGTCCGGGTGTTCCAGGTAGTCGAGAACGAACTCTAGGTGTTCCCGGAGTGCGCTCAGCTTGGGGATGGCTGGAGTAGCGTCGTGCTGAGAGGAGTCCGCATCATCGTCGCCGTCTTCATCGGAATCTTCAAGCTGGGTACTGACACCTGCAACTGAAGATGCGATCTCGATATCAGACAGGGTCTGATACCCAGGATCGCCCTCGTCGTCATCCAACCACTCACGCATATCGTCCACATCAACATCGTCGCCATGCGTATGTAGCCGTGCATGGAAGTCATCCACGTCAAACCCTAGAAAATCGTACTTCACATCCGTTCCGAGAAGCAGACGAGACCAACCATTTTCTAGAGTCTTGACAGGGACTTCCATGCACTGGCCCAGTTGTAGATGGCAGACTTGATGTTGTAGCGGCGAAGGTTTTCCAAAGTCCGCTGGTCTCGCTTGTCCCGTCCCTCCCTGCGTTTGTCCTCGTCCTCGAGAACAACCATCACCTCATCCAGGAACTTCCGTCAGTATAGGCGCTTTGTTGCCACGATCACTCCTTGATCCATTGGTTGGATGAGAGCAGTCGTATTAGGTGGCAGAAACATGCACCTAATCCGGCCATTCTCAGCCACCAAGTCCTTGTCGCACGGGTGGGCAGGTGCATTGTCGAGGAGAAGGAGGGCCTTTATCTGGTTGCGCGGGATTCCCAGTGTCTTCGTCTGGTAATGTATGACCTCCTTGACGAAGTGGCTGTGGAACCAGTCTTTGAAGATCTGGGCTGTAAACCATGCCTTCAAAGAATGGTACCAGACGACAGGAAGGACATCCATCACCCCACAAAGACACCGAGGCTGCTTTGCACGGCCAACAATAATGGGCTTAAGCCGGTGCATGTCGTTAGCATTGGCACAACACAAAGCAGATATCCGTTGCTTGGAGAGCTTGCAGCCAGGTACACGCATCTCCGTCTCCTCGGCTAGAGTGTTCGTTGGCAAAGAGCGATAGAATAAACCAGGTTCGTCAGCATTGTAGACTTGACCGAGAGTGAGGCCCTCCCTGTCGATCAAGCCCTTCACCTTGTGCCAAAACTCATCAACTCCATCCTGGTTAGCATCCAAAGCTTCACCATGAGCTTTACGGTTGGTAAAGCCATGCCATAACTTGAACGCGAAGAGCCAACCCTCGGATGCCTTGAAGTCTAGGGTGTCGTGAAGCCTGGTGAACTTCTCAGCAGCAGCCTTCATCTCCGTTCCACATACCATCACACCAGCAGCACGTTGCTGTCGATACCAAATGAACGTGGAGCGGTCAGTTTCAGCAAACTTGGGAGTAAACATCACCTTCCTCTCCACGTTGCATTTGCTTTGCGATGAGAAGTCAGCCGTGTACTGCATGAGTTTGTCTTGGGATCTCTTGACATCGAACAAAGTAGATCAGGCCAGGTTGAACTCGTGGAGGATGCGGGAAGAAGACCACCCCGCATCTACCTTCTCCAATATCTCCCGTTTCTTCTCCAGAGTCAACACCACTCTCTTCCTCTTCTCAGGCGGCGGGGCCATCATCACACACACTAATAGGGGGCCCAAGAGCAGCAGGAGTGCCTGCAGCAGGTAAGGAACCACCTCAAAGCGAGCACGTGGGCAGCCATGACGACGAGCGTGCACTCGCGACGAGAGACAGGCAGTAAGTGGGGAGGATGCAGTGGCGCTCTATCGGACGTCGGAGGAATGACGCACCACAACAAAGCTGTCCCACGCCATGCGCGCCAAGTTCAAATTACGGGCGGGAGACCCCCCCCCCCCCGGACCATTTTGGGAATATTGGATCCCAGGACGATTATGTCCGGTTAGTGAGGATGTTCGGATATTGGGCGTTCGGATATTATATATATATATATATATATATATATATATATATATGTGTGTGTGTGTGTGTGTGTGTATATAGTCTAGTCCAGTTTTCAGGTATTTGGACAACTCCAGGCATTTTGGAGTCAAAGTTGGAAAATAAGCTTTTCTAGGGTGTTTTTTTGTGAAAAATCCATTTTTGCTGTTTGCCAAGCTGTATCTCTCAAGGTGACACCGTCAGACGGGTAAATCCAAGATGGCCGCCTTAAATTAAAAAGCATCACGTTGTTGAAAGGACACAAGTCAAGAGTGAGAGCAGTGGAAATGAGTTATTTAAGAGGAGCCTGTGGAGTCACATGGAGAGACAGGCTGACGAATGAGGATATAAAGGAGCGTTGTGGTGTGGATGTGGATGTGATAGGAAGCGTTATGAGGAACACACTGAGGTGGTTTGGCCATGTGGAGAGGATGGAGGGTGAAAGACTGACGAAGAGAGTGTATGTGAGTGAGGTGGAGGGGGGAAGAGGGAGGGGGAGGCCGAGGATGAGATGGAGGGATGGGGTGGAGAGGTATATGAGAGAGGGGTGTGTGAATTGGGAGCAGGGCAGTGAAATGGCGGGGGACAGGGCGACTTGGAGGCGATTTGTTTGTGGCCACCCCAAACAGGATTGAGGCGTCTGGCAATAGATAGATAGATAGATCATTTTTACAAGTGGTGCCTCGTCCGTATATCATTATGACGACCGTAAAACCTTATTAAAACCCACTATAAAGTCATTGTACATTAATTATTTTATTGATATTACTTTTCTCTTAATTAAGTAATAAACATAAACATAAATCCAGGATGGCTGACAACACATTTATATTACAACAAGTTGCAGATTGCAAATTGATGAACAGGCATAGTGGCAGTGTGTTTTACACAGTGTCATTGTTGGGCTTCGACATTGCTACAATCGTCATCGGATGTTCTACATTTGCATGCTGCTGTACATCGCAAGTGGGACTTTTTACATTTGCAACGTGCACTGATACATCAGTTGGCGCAGTTGCAGGTGATCAGTTCCACACGAGTCTGGGACTGGGGGTAAGGACATCACCGTTGGCACCAGTGATGCAATAACAGTTCTTCAATGTCTTCGCTGTTTGCTTTTGCCTCTATTTCAGCCCTCAGCCCTTGTGCTTCGTTTTGGATGAAGGTCAGGAGTTTTGGCATCAGGATTCTCCACATGGCCTGGATGGTTAGCTTATGTGCTTGCATTGCTTTGGAGTATGACTTGCCTTTGCCCGTGAGGACTTGTTCTGCTGTACCAGGACCAAGGATTTTGCTTTCAACCCAAGCCTCCATTAGACCAGATGATTGAACATGTTTCCCAGTGACCTTCAGAAAGTTCAGCGATATGTGCAGCCCGCCCATTCTGACGATCAGGAAGTCCTGGTATTCGTCCTTTGCCCACTTGAGCTCCGACAGCTTACAATAAAGGGCTTCATCAACTGTAAGTACGACATGGTGTTGTCCAGGTTGTGTTGCAATGTGTTTGCATCTCTGAACCACCGTATGGAGTGTCAAGTTCATGGGCCGGGGCCTGGACAATTGGTATGTAACCAACACTCGTCATTTCAGGATTGGCGCTACAGTTGCTTTGGTTAAAATGTGTCCAGCCTGTCTTGATGTCCACATCTTGTCGTTTCAGGAAAAAGACCATGTCCTTGGCAGTGGCTTGAGCTGCTGATGGATTGTCATCATTTGATTCATTGTACCATTCTTTGTTGATGCCCTCAGTTGCTCTAGGTTCTAGTCTTCCTGTCACCACTGCAGCAGGTGAAAGTTGATCCATGACTTTGGGAACTTTCAGACTCGTGTTTGGGGAAGGTCGAAGGTCCTTCAGTCCTGTGTCCGCTTCGGGACCTCTTTGCCATCCAGCGATCTGTGTGGCATGGAAGCTGTTTTTACCATCAAAACTGTTGTCGTTGATGTCAGTGTTGTCACACGTGAAGTGCACGAATCTGTTTGGTACAAAGTTTAGTGGAATCACTGCTCCTGTTTCTGCATCCATTGTTTTCAGAGTACTCTCAGCCAGGGATGTGTCAACCTGCAGTAGTTTCGGGTAACTTATGATGTGTCCAGCTTTGTGAAGTAGTTCAACAAGTTCTTTAGACCGTGTAGCCTGGTGCAAAGTGCTGGCAAGCCCAAGATGTTTAGGAGTCCAGTGCTTACCTCCAGTGACGTTGTAAACCAAGTCTTGTGCAATACTAAGAACTTTTGCTTGACTGTCATCCTGTTTTGTATCGTCTGCTACGTCATCTGAGTCTGCTTCCAAAAGACTCTGTCCACCAAACATCAATCGAAGGAACATAAAAAGGCTATTTGGGACGCAGGATATCATTTCATCTTCATTGGCAACAAATCCCTTGTACATGGGATGTGCCAGTATATCACCTCTCAGTCTCAAAGCCACATGAATCATCTCAATAAATCCTTCTTGAGCCTGATATTTTGGTATCAGTGTTGGTTCCTCCTTTTCAGAGAGTAATGTTGAGAAAAGGACAAGAATAAAACAAAAACATATCATATACATCGTTCCCGGGAGCAAATATATCAACAATCAAATAAAACTGCAGCCATCTTGGATTTTCACTGTTTATGATGCTTTATTTACACACAGAGACACACATTTTACATATTTTATTATCAATATGTACATTAGGAGATTGTGCAATGCATTATATCCATTAATATATTTTATATTTGAAGCAGTTCTTTAAAATATGCATTTTCTAGAAAAATGGCTGCCATCCTGGATTTAGTCCGCCAGGAGCAAAACCGCATGAGATACAGCTTGGCAAACAGCAAAAATGGATTTAGCACAAAAAAACCTTAGGAAAGCCTATTTGCCAACTTTGACTCTAAAATGCCTGAGGATTTTTATACAGCCACATTTTCCAGATATTCCACTAGTCTAATATATATATATATATATATATATATATATATATATATATATATATATATACAGTATATATATGCTCCTGTGGTGAGGGAGACACAATCTGGCCGCACTATGGGGTGGTACTACTACTCTGCGGCCAGGTTATGTTAGGAAGAATACTGCCACTGTATTCCCTGCGAGTCGTAAAAGGCGACTGAAAGGGGCAGAGTGAGGGGACTAGGGACCCTCTCCTCTGTTTTTTAGTTCCTAAAAAGAGACATTCCAGAGAAAGGGATTGGGGATTGAGTTATCCCCGTACCCTGAAGATTGGGTCTATTATGAATGTGCGTGGATGTACTGTAGTATGATTGAGGCTAAAAGGGAGGAGATTGGGAGAATGTTTGTGAGAAGAAAGTTGGATGTGTTAGTTTTGAGTGAAATGATGATGAAAGGGAAGGGTGAGTCTATGTTTGGAAGTGTGAATGGAAGATTGTCAGGTGTTGATAGGGGAGGGGCAAGAGAAGGTGTGGCCTTGTTAGTGAGTCCGGAAGTACAGCAATGTGTGATTGAATGGAAGGGGGTGTCATCGAGACTGATGTGGGTGAAAACGATGTTTGAACATGAATTGGGGGTGTTTGTGAGTGCATATGGGCTTGGTAGTGAAAGGGATGAAGAAAAGAGGGAGTCTTTCTGGAATGATGTTGATGAGTGTCTGCAGAGTTTTGGAGCGAATGTGAATGTGGTAATGATGGGAGATCTGAATGCTAGAGTGGGAAATGTAGCAGTTGAAGGTGTAGTTGATATGCATGGTGTGCCTGGAAGAAATGAAAATGGGGAACGAATGATAGGGTTGTGTGTTGAGCGAGAGATGGTGATTGGAAATACGCTGTTTGAGAAGAAAGATATTTATAAGTATACGTGGGTGAGACAGGAGAGTGGAATGGTTGTGGATAAAGCATTGATGGACTATGTGGTTGTGTCTAGAAATGTAATAGGAAGATTGTTGGATGTGAGAGTTCTGAGAGGGGAGGGTGGAGGTATGTCTGACCACAACCTGGTGGAGGGAAAGTAGTAGGTAAGAGATGGGTGAGAGCTAGGAGGGTTAGGTGTGGCAGGGAAGTTTTAAAAATGAGTGAGTTGGATAAAAGAGAGAAAATGATAGAGTATCAGGAGAAAGTGAAAGATGAGTGGAACGCAGTGAAAGATCAGGAAAATGGCAGTGTGGAGAAGGAATGGCAGTTGTTTAAGAGTGCTGTGATGGGGCATGCAGAAGAGATGTGTGGTGTGAGACATGTGGGTGGTGGTGTAAGAAAAGGAAGTGAATGGTGGTGTGAGGAAGTAAGTATGGCTGTGGCTGAGAATAGACGTGGATATGAAGTGTGGCTGCAGAGGAAGGATGAGGTGTCATATGAGAGGTATAAGGAAAAGAGGATTAGGGCGAGAAGGGCTGTGTGTGATGCTAAAGTGGCAGCAGATGAAAGGTAGGGTAGGCGGCTGACTGAGAATTTTCAACAGAATAAGAAAATGTTCTAGAAGGAGGTTGAAAGGGTGCAAAAGGGAGAGTCTGGAAAGGAAGAGTGAGTAAAAGCAGAGGATGGAAGGATGTTAATTGAGATGGATGCAGTAAGGAAGAGATGGGCAGAGTAATTGAAAGAAAGGGTGGCCGAGATTGTGGCGGATGGAAGGATGCAATGAATAAATGTGTTGGGAGAGTTGAATGATTCTTTGATCACGAAGGAGGAAGTGGAGAAGGCAGTAAAGGAGATGAAAACAGGGAAAGCTGCAGGTATGGATGGGTGTGCTGTGGAATGCCTGAAGGGTGGTGGAGTGACTATTGTTGATTGATTAGTAAGATTGTTGAATGTGTGCTTTGTGAAAGGTATGGTGCCAATTGACTGGGCTAGTGCTTGTGTGGTCCCGTTGTATAAAGGCAAGGGTGATAAGTATGAATGTACTAGCTTTAGGGGTATAAGTCTGTTGAGTGTTGTAGGTAAGGTGTATGGAAGAGTATTAATTATGAGAGAGAGGGTACAGAGGGAGTGATTGGTGATGGGCAGTGTGGCTTTAGGAGAGGGTGGGGATGTGTGGATCAGGTGTTTGCTGTGAGACAAGTGTGTGAAAAGTATTTAGCGAAAGGCAAGGATGTGTTTTGGGCATTCATGGATTTAGAGAAAGCGTATGATAGAATTGAAAGGAAGGCTTTGTGGACTGTTTTAAGATTGTATGGACTTGATAGTAGGTTACTAAAACGGATGAAAAGTTTTTATGTAAATAGTAGAGCGTGTGTAAGAGTGGGAAATGCTGTGAGTGATTGGTTTCCTGTGAGAGTGGGGCTGCGACAGGGATGTGTGATGTCGCCTTGGTTGTTTAATATTTATATGGATGGTGTTGTAAGGGAGGTGAATGCAAGAGTTTTAGGTGGAGGTCTGAGTCTGGTGAATGTTGATGGTGGAAAGTGGAATCTGAAGCAGCTGCTGTTTGCAGATGATACTGCACTAGTGGCTAATTCAGAGGAGAGATTGAGACAGTTGGTGGAGGAGTTTGGAAGGGTGTGTGAAAGGAGGAAACTGAAAGTAAATGAGAATAAGAGTAAAGTGATGACGTGTACGAGGTTGGTAGATGGTAGGGGGATGAATATAGTTTTGAATGGTGAGTTGCTTGAGGAGGTAGAGTGTTTTAAATATTTAGGGTCACATGTTGCTGTGGATGGAAGAATAGATGCAGAAGTGAAGTTTAGAATGAATGAAATAGGTAAGGTGCTGGGAGGAATGAAAAAAGTGTTTAGATGTTTATCACTTAGAATGGATATAAAGAGAAGGCTGTATGAAGGTGTTGTGGCACCGACTGCATTATAAGGGGCTGAAACATGGAATATGGGTGTAGCAGAGAAAAAAAGTTTGAATGTAATGGAGATGAGGTGTCTGAGGAGTATGTGTGGAGTGATGCGTATGGATCGAGTGCGAAATGATGAAGTGCGAAGGAGAACTGGAGATGTTCGGGAGATGGTTGGTAGAGTTGAGCAGAGGATGTTACAATGGTTTGGGCATATGGAGAGAGTGGATAATGAGCGATTGGTGAAAAAGATAACTAGATCTGATGTGAGAGGTGTAAGGCTGAGAGGGAGACCACGAATAGGATGGATGGACAGTGTGAAGAGAGCATTGGATGCGATAGGGATGTCTGTTGAGCAAGGAAGAGTGGCTGCGCATGACAGAAATAAATGGAGAGAAATTGTGAATGATTAAATGATGACGCAGCCCTGAGGGGATATTCTTCCGCATTTGGTCTGATCAGTTAGTCAGGTCAGGTGCAGGTAAGGAGATGGGTCTATTATGATGTGGCAGGGTAATCCAGCTCTGCTGTCGAGCCCTGCTGCAGATGTCACTGATTGCACTGCTTATTTGACCGTTGTGCAGTGTGATGCGGTGAGGATCTGTCCCTTCTCCCCTTTGGGGCTAAGATGCTAGTGAATGTGTTTGAATGGATGAGTAAATGGAGAGTGTGTCGTATTGTCTCGGCTACATCCCTGTCCTTGGGGGAAGCAGCCTAGGTATATAGGTAGTGTGTATATATATATATATATATATATATATATATATATATATATATATATATATATATATATATATATATATATATATATATATATATATATATATATATATGTATATACCTGTATATACTGTATGTGTGTGTGTGTGTGTGTGTGTGTATATATAAGTAAATAAATAAATATATATATATATATATATATATATATATTGCATATACTTTTTTTTTTGTTCCAGGCAAAATAGTTCAGAGCGAGTTTGGTGGTCATCTGGTGAAGAAGGATGATCATAAAGTTGCCTACGTATCACTGGTGAGAACTGCAGCGTTTTGTTTGCACAGTGAAATATATAAGTCCATTTGCCTCTCATTTCATTCATTCATTGCCAGACGCCATGTATCCCAAACGGGGTGGTCAAGGGCTTAGAGTTCATTGTTTTACAGGGAGGGGCACTAATCCTCCACCAACCCCACTTGACACGTAGGGAGAGCGTTATGCCAACAGCATTTGCCTCTCATCTTCCATTATTTTTGCTGGATTCGTAGATGCTAGAATTGCTTAGTGGAAAGAGATGCATATTATCATCCAGAGATGAATGATAATTTGCACCTCAGTCCACTACCCCATATACAAGCTTCTATGAATCCAGGAATGAAACAGAGGCAGGAGAGGTGAATGGACTTTAAATCCTTGCCATAAGTCATGTTTGATGTTCATTTATGCTATAAAACCTAAAGGATATTATAAAAAGAATGTTAAAGTCCTGTTGCTTTCTATAAAGCTGTTATGAAAGTTTTGCCCAACTTACAATACCAGTTGTTTGAAAAAAGTTGTAATGTTTTGAAAAACATCTCTGACTTTACTATACAGTATTATGCTGATGTGAGAGGTGAGGACATTGACTTGCGCTTGTTCCTTATCATAACTAAAGTAGCATGGAATATTACCGATTTGTGAGGCAGTGATGGACAGTCTGCCCTCCCCCTTCCCCCCACCCAGAAAAAAAAAAATCGTACCGGTACAGTAAAAAGGTTTCTCCCATGTAAAAAAATATTCCGATATTTTGGCATTAGTTTCAGTAAAAAAAAAAAAAAAAAAAATGTATCGCAGTATTAATTATTACTGTACAGTTTGTTACTTTCCCATACTGTACTGGTTAACTGTTGGTGAGTATTGTTTTCACTCGGTTTGTCTGTTTATCTGTTAAGAACTTTACGCTTAAACTACTGGTGCAATTTTGACTGAAATTACAGGGATGATGGGCAATGACCTTCTGATCACCTGATTAAATTTTGGGCCAAATTGGGCCAGGGCCCAGGCTGTTGGCCCCCCAAATGTAAAAAACGGGGATGAGTAAATTTTTTTTTTCACTGTAGCTCCTTTCAAATTCGTCATGTCGACATGAAACCAAAACCTAAAGATGCATCTTTCAAATGTGCATCCTATAACATGCCTCCTTACATCAGAGGGGTTCCCCTCCAGTTATTGGTAGGGGGGTCAGTGTCAGGTGGGTCAGGCCTAAAATTTCAAATTGGCATAAAATTGTCAAATTTTACCCGATTTACCTTGAATTTGATATATGACATCTTTGACTAGATTTGCTGTTGTGTTTATACATTAGCAATGAAATGACTGCCAGGGACAGGTTTGCTGTGCCTTGTGTGTACTTTTTAATGAACCTTTAACTTCTGACACTGAACATTACAAAAGCCAGTAAATTGAGCATGTTATCATTTGGTGATTTCTTATAATCAAGTGAAATCATATGTAGTTCACAAAATTAAGATACAGTGGGCAGGTACAGTACGTGTGAACACAGCGCGAACATCGCATAGTACACGAGTGACCAAAAAGCATAACCATAAAACTTTGAATGCATGAGCTCAGCCCACAGTATCCGAGGCAGAGGCAAGGAGTGGCCCAAAACTGCTATTTTCCCAGGCTACATCCCCCCCCCCCCGTTTGTTATACTGCAGATATGTCCATAACAAGGTGACGAATAAAACAGACAAACAAGAAGAGATAAAAGAAATTGCTGAAAATGTGAGCAGTAGTTAGGAAGAGGATCCTCCCCTCACCACCTCCCCTGACTCGCTTGCCACCATCCCCTCCATCTCCGCTGCCCCACCTTGCTGACCAGCTGCCTCCCCTTCCACCTTCACTGCCGCATCTTACTGACCAGCTTCCTCCCCCTCCACCTCCACAGCCCCACCTGACTCACCTGCTCCACCTGGCATACTTGCAACCCCCACTATAATGGCTGTTGCTGCATTCTGGAAGAAATATGACATTCAACAGACCATAAATTTCTCTGTCAAAGCCTGGAATAATGGAACATTGGCAACTGTTAAACACGTATGGTGCGGCGGGGGCACTCTAAGTTTGTTGCCGCACCTCGGAACCCCTGCTACTTAAGTCCGTCAGGCCTGTCATCCACTGTTTTCAAGGTGTATTACCATATCTTTGTTATTTTAGCTATATCTGTAATATGGAGGAGGCGGTGGCTGAATCGGTAGAGAAGTGGCCTGGTCCTAGGTTCGAATCACCGCTGGGGCAGAGAGCAGTTTAAGGATTTGAATTTCATAGAAGCAGGCTTTACCGTCCTACTAAAAGACCCGCCAATGTGTCATGCAAATACTCCCGCTAATACCAATACACCAGTCCTGTATGATGGGTGTTAGTGCCAGAGTGGTGACATTTGCAGGTGTATGGTATGCAGGAGGACTACTAGGCCTTGGGAGCAGACTGTGAAGCCTATGCTCAGAGTCGGACACATAAAAATAAATATATTTATATATATATATATATATATATATATACAGTATATCTTTATCATCCGGACCTCCTTTCCCAGCCAAGGGCAGGGTGAGGAGTAGCAATGTCCATACAGCACAAACTTGCCCAGTCCAAATAGGCCACACTTCCATTCACTCATCATTCAAGCTCCCGGAATCCTGGCTCTACCAGATACGCCAAAAAACATTCACCACATTCTGCAGCTTCACACAAACGTATCCGATGGGTCAATCCGGACGCTGCCATGCTCACATTCATCCAGCCAGCTCGTTCTCTTGTCAGTTCCCTAGCCTCACCGACTTCCAAACCTCTCTTCCTCAGACACTCATCTGTCATAAATGACATTTGTCTTGGGAATATTAACAAGTCTCTCACACGGAACAAGTATAAGTCCCGGGTAGCTACCTCCCTGTCTCGCTATCTGTTTCTCTCTCTCAAATTGCCAAGCCCTTCTCCCGTCACCTGTCTCCTCTGAGGCCTGTCTACTTCTCTCTTGCCTGTTCTGTGGCTAATCTCCGTCTGAGCTCTCTTTCCTAAATTCTGGTGTAGCAGGGGTGTGTCACGTGTGTTCCTCGTGGATGGAAAGTTCTCGCAGCCTGTGTGTGAGCATGTGTGTATGTGTGTATATGGCCACTAGACGCTGTCGTGTGCCTATCAAGCATTCCTCGCGTCAGAGTGTGTAAGCATGTTTAGCACTGCTTGATTCTCGCAGACACAACACCTCTCATCAACTGACTCCCTGCTTCTATCTATCTATCTATCTATTATGATTTGTAAATATAATATGTAGTCCTACATCTGCTCGGCTGCGCAAAAATGGCGTACCATCGACATTTAATAGTCATAACATATTAATACATACTATATACACATTATAATGAACTTATAAGCTAATTAAGTGAAATACATAATATTGTAAAAGTAAATTGTATGAATATTGTATACATATAATATAGTAAATAGTGATTATTCAGTAATATTACATTTTAAACAAGTTGTATACATATTTGAATAAATGAAATGGTTGTTGTATAACACTTTGTAAGACGTGTATGTACAACAGACGTATGCATATAATTGTGCAGTGGTAATACTGCTAGGTTATACATTACATATTTGAGTTATCACTTTAGTAATGTCTAATATTTCACCTAACTTGTATGATGATACTGGTAATACAGAATTGTGCTATAATTGTATGACTTATAATATTGTACTAACATTGCGGTACTACATAATTGTAACATTTTATGAATTGTTACAAAATATTGTGGTAATGCATAATTGTGTTGGCCTTATAATTGTAGTTACATTTTGTTAATGCAACTATTACATAAGTGTCTTGGCCTTATAATTGTAGTTAAAGTTACATAAAAGTTACATCTTGTTAATGCAACTGTTAATTGGCAAAGTGTAACATAATGCAATCGTTTGTCGTTACATAATTGTTACATATCGTTTGTAGTTACATAATTGTAGTTAAAGTTACATAAAAGTTACATCTTGTTAATGCAACTGTCACAGAAATGGTACATATTGTTTGTAGTATTGTTTGTAGTTACATAATTGTAGTTAAAGTTACATGAAAGTTACATCTTGTTAATGCAACTGTTAATTGGCAAAGTGTAACATAATGCAATCGTTTGTCGTTACATAATTGTTACATCGTTTGTAGGTACATAATTGTAGTTAGTGTAACATAATGCAATCGTTTGTCATTACATAATTGTTACATATCGTTTGTAGTTACATAATTGTAGTTAAAGTTACATAAAAGTTACATCTTGTTAATGCAACTGTCACAGAAATGGTACATATTGTTTGTAGTATTGTTTATAGTTACATAATTGTAATAACTGCAGTCCTAACATATGCTGCGGTCGATGATAGTGATGATGTGTCATGCCACTTGTTTGTGGAGACAACAATTTGCTTTTTTGTTTGTAGTTTATGTGGTATTTTGGCATATGTAGTAACACTTACACTTATTTTCATTTGTTTGTTATGTGATCTTACTCTATTCCTCTTTTTTCTTTCTTACTTTTCTTTCTTTCTTTTTTTTTTTTTTTTTTTGTTGTTGTATGTATTGATTTTCTATAGTTTGTTTCTCTTTGCTTGTGTACGCTTTTTCCATGTTGTTCATGGTTGCATTATTACTGGCTAATTTCCTTGGGATACTTTTTTTAAAGTTTAATTTATATTGCACAGATATTATTGAAAATGATATTATATAGTCCCATATTTTGTTATTTTATATAAAAAATATATACACTATATACAGTATTAACTATACACACTGACTTGTTGTTCACCTGTACCTATCGTGGGTAATATGTGTGTCAGCACTGTGTGGAAATCATTGTCTTCACGATTGTGTTGAAGATGTTCACTCTTGCTAACGGCATTTGTGTTGGCCATTTTTTTTTTTTTTTTTTTTTTTCTAGTTTACCTTGTAACTTAATTTATATGTTTCCATTAGGTAGCTTTAATTAATAAATGTTTAATGCAGTTCTTTTAATCGCTCACTGAGTAACTGTGATGGTATATTTTCTTTATCACGTTGTAGATATTATATGTATAGTTGTATATATGAAACACGTATTTTATGTAGGTATAAATGGTAACACTCGTTGGTAGTAAATAAATGTTATAATAAATGAATGAATGTATGCTGTGTAGAATATTTATTGTTGGTGCAAGTATTTAATGATTGAATTATGAAGATAATTGAAGTAGGTATGTGTATTTAAGCTGTAACTATACAACACGTTTTATATGTTTGTGCAGAAGCTTATTGTCTATCACTGTGTATTGTATGAATGAAGTAACTATGTAACTCACTAATTTTTACCGTGGTGGGAAATGGTGTGAGTGGTGTTGCACGTGGTGATAGCGTTGTCCTTCGCGGGTTGATTGGCGTGCTGTCGTCTCAGCACATGGTGACGTCGGCTTCCCACACTGGTAGCTGTGGTGAGTGAATGAGTAGCGATGAGTAACTTGAGTGAAGACGGGTGAGTAAGACGAGTTGTGAATATGGACTTGGTGTTTTGCTGCGTGTCTTGACCTCTGGGTCAGGCGGGAGAGAGTGGTGTGCTTGTTGCTTTGGTTTTTCCTCCTCTTTACTTGCTTCGTTTTATATTCTTCTTGTTGCTGCTTGAAGTTACGTGAAGATTATAGAATTGTTTCGTAGACTTGTAGACCATTTGCATTGTAGGCTGTATTTTATAGTGATTCTGAAGCTAATCTTGTAGAGTATCGCCTGCTTTTGTAGAAATTTGCTTTTAATTGGGAGACGATGTCCGTAGTTTCGCTGATTCGTCGTAGAAATTGCAATATTGTATCAATTTTGTTAAACTACTTGCAAGGCGTCGTGTGATCTCTTGACCTCATGCATCAGCATGATGATCTGGGAGACGGAGGGGGCTGGTTGGAGAGAAGTGTCAGGAGCTTGTTGTGTTGTTGGTTGAGAGAGAGATATTCTTGTTTTCAATCTTGATATTTTGTAGGAATTTAATGTTGATTCGTAGACGAGGTTCGTATACATTCGCTGCTACCAAATGTCATAAATGACATTTGTCTTGGGAATATTAACAAGTCTCTCACACGGAACAAGTATAAGTCCCGGGTAGCTACCTCCCTGTCTCGCTATCTGTTTCTCTCTCTCAAATTGCCAAGCCCTTCTCCCGTCACCTGTCTCCTCTGAGCCCTGTCTACTTCTCTCTTGCCTGTTCTGTGGCTAATCTCCGTCTGAGCTCTCTTTCCTAAATTCTGGTGCAGCAGGGGTGTGTCACGTGTGTTCCTCGTGGATGGAAAGTTCTCGCAGCCTGTGTGTGAGCATGTGTGTATGTGTGTATATGACCACTAGACGCTGTCGTGTGCCTATCAAGCATTCCTCGCGTCAGAGTGTGTAAGCATGTTTAGCACTGCTTGATTCTCGCAGACACAACACCTCTCATCAACTGACTCCCTGCTTCTATCTATCTATCTATCTATCAATCTATTATGATTTGTAAATATAATATGTAGTCCTACACATCCACCATGTCTCTCCATCTTCTCCTTGGCCTACCTCGCCTCCTCCCTCCTTCAAATTCGCTCAGATATACCTTTTTCACTACTCTGTTGTTATCCATTCTTTCCACATGACCATACCATCTCAGGACACTCTCTTCGATTCTGGTGTCCACCCACTTCCTCACTCCACACCTTTCACGAATCACACTATTTCGTATCCTATCCATATATATATATAGATAGATAGATATAGATATACACAGTAATCTTCCCATTATCTGATATAATACAGCCAAAGGCATGTCCGGGAAATGGGTTCGTCCAGATACTGGGCCCCTGCCTCCTGGACTGGTACTTATGGACCCTAACCCAACCCAACTCAGAAAACCACCTACATAACTCCCTACCGGGCATACATGGCACCTATTTAAGACCTTATTCACACAAATAAGGAACAGAAAGCATGAAATAAATGAAAAAGAACCAGAGAATGAGGATTTAGAGGAGAGTATGGAAAATATTTAGCAGTGTACAGGGTACTTACAACACATGCGTGGCCATTACGAAGATTAACCTGCCTCCTATAAAGGCTCTGTCAGTGGTGAAAATGCTCTTGAAGCATGTTCAGTAATTCAGTGTCGTGCTACACTTAATCCTTTTGCACTGTGAGTTATAATTGTTTAACACTGCACATTCTGTTCTTACTTGTGTCATGCCAGTTTCAACTGCCAGTTTGCACTCTGCATTTAATCCTTTGCACTCTAAAATCTAATTTCTTAACACTGCACAACACTGTAAATTCCCATGTGGTCTTGTGGCGGGGTATGGCAGTTTATTCACTGTTTATTCACGAAAATGAGCACGTGTGGCATCCATTGCGTTG
The DNA here is from genome assembly GCF_032717465.1 of Coenobita brevimanus. NCBI lineage: Eukaryota > Metazoa > Arthropoda > Malacostraca > Decapoda > Coenobitidae > Coenobita > Coenobita brevimanus. Next base: position 36,656,670 of record NC_137063.1, read on the forward strand.
AGCGTCTAGCCTGGATGGTCATTAGGTGGTAACTGGGGAGACCTGGAAGAAGAAGAAAAAAGGGACCAAGTGTAAACACAGCTGCTCTGCGCCGCACACCAAGTTCATATTACAGGTGAAAAAAAAATTGGACTTTTTTGGGATTTTTTACGTTTTTTGGCCATTTGGGGGGTTCTGAAGGCCTGTGCCCAAAATGTCCGGGTAGTGGGGTGTCTGGATAGTGGGCATCCGGATAGTGAGCAGATTACTGTATATATACAGTACAGGTTATCCCTTAATTCACGCGAACTTTTTTCACACGATTTCGGTTATCCACGAATTTTTCGTACAATAATTAAAACAAAATTATAGTATTCAAATAAGTAATTTCAATATACAAGAGAAATAAATAAAATATAAAAAATTCCTACCTGCTGCCTGTGTGCACACATATATGTATGTATGTGTGTGTGTGTGTGTGTGTGTGTGTGTGTGTGTGTGTGTGAGCCTGGGAGGTCGGTCTACCACGCACCACACAGTCAGTTTGAATCCGACGGTCGAACCATGCATGACTTGCAAATCGTCATTTGTGGCTTATTTTTCTGCCTTCCAGTAATTGCTTGCTTGCCTTGTCTGTCAACATGGGGCATAAGCGTAGTGCTAGTGATGCATGTGGTAACACACCAAAACTGACTTGTAAAGTGATGTTGCTGACAGAGAAAGTTAAAGTGTTGGACAAACATCAGGGAGGAATGTTGGCGACAATTCTCCGTCAGGACGATTCCCCGTCATTTATTTAGATACCAGTTTATTTAGCAAGTACAGTACACTAGTTTTTTACTTATATGAGTTATAAAATCCCCCAGAAAATTAGTTATTAAAGTATTAATTAATCAATATTAAGTATATTAATAGAAAGACGGGGAATTGTCCATGTTTTGACGGTGAATTGACTTGATGGTGAATTGTCTCAGAACCGTATGTTTGGGGTGAGTCAACTGTTCATACAATAAAGAAGGAGAACAGCATACAGGAGACAGTGAGGGCCAGTGCACCAGACAGTGCAGAAGTGTCTCCACCTACGCCTTTGAATTGTCTTGTAACCGCATGTTTGGGGTGAATGAGTCAACTGTTCATACAATAAAGAAGGCAGAATGTAGCATACAGGAGGCAGTGAGGGCTAGTGCACCAGGCTGCTGAAGTGTCTCCACCTATGCCTGTGCTTGTCAGGTTTCAGTTTTAAATTTGTTACATTTTTGTTGTTTTTAATACTTTATGCTAGTTTATAAGGTGTATGTAGTGCATAAACAGTATTATTCAGATGTAATATACGTATAGACATGCGTAATTATGTGCACACAAGGGCAGAACATATACGCAAATTTACCACATACGCGAAGGGTCTGGGAACCTAACCCTCGTGTGAATTAAGGACTTACCTGTATATATATACCTTGATATAAATATATATACCCTGTATATATATATATATATATATATATATATATATATATATATATTTATATACCTGTATATAAATATATATATGTATACAGTATATGGAGCCTCTGTGGTACAGTGGTAGAGTGTGTGTCTTGTACACGGGTGGACCAGGGTTCGCGCCCCACCAGGGTAATAAACTTTGGGAGTGTTCACCCGGCCTCGTACTGCATTGGCGGACACAAGGGGTGCTGTGGTTGAACCAGTGTCGCATACTGTAAAGTATGCTTGCACCCAGTCGGCTTGCGCGGGCCGATTACACTTGGTTCACAGACTACACACACATCCAAAGCCACTCCAACACTACAAATACACTTACAAGCACTTCTCACCCTACATACAGTCTCTACAAGACAGCCCAAGCCACTTGGTAGTGATACATTGGCTGTATCGTCCCGACTTCGGTCGGGATAGACCGGTCCTGCAGTGGATACTCAAACGGCTGATGATGATGATGATGATGATGATATATATATATATATATATATACACACACACACACACAGTACATCCCCTACCCCTGGGGGTAGGGGGGGTTTTCAAGAATACTCCCCCAGTATCCCTGCTTGTCATAAAAGGCGACTAAAAGGGTTGGCGGAGGGTTAGTGCCCCTCCCTGGAAAACAACTAACTAAAAAAACAAACAAGAAGCCTCGGACAAGGACTGACCAAACGATGACAACCCAGGACCGGACAAAGGACTTGGTAATGGCAACATGGAATGTAAGAGGAGCGAATGATGAGGTGAAAGAGAGAGAGATTGTCCAGGTGCTTGAGGGTGCGAAAGTGGATGTATGTGGAATAACTGAAACAAAATGGAGAGGAGAAAGTGCGAGAGAATGGGAGTATAGATGGGGTATATGTGCAGGAGTAGGTGAGAATGAGAGGGCAAAGGAAGGAGTATGTATTGTTGTGAGTAAAAGATGGAAGAAGAACGTAAGACAGTATGGATCAGTTGGGTCAAGGATTGTGTGGGTAAAGTTGAAAGTTGGAATACAAATGTGGGCGATAGTGTGTGTGTATGTGCCAACGCAAGATCGTGCTAGAAGAGTGAGAGAATAGTTCTGGACAAATGTAGAACTGTGCATGGAAAAGTTTGGAAGGAATGAGTGTTTTTGATCGGTGATATGAATAGTAAAGTTGGGAATGTGAAGGTGGATGGAATAGTTGGTGAGTGGGGTGTGCCTGCTGGGATAGATGGGAATGGGAGTGCGTTAGTGGACATTTGTGCTGGGAGGGGGTTGGTGATAGCCAATACCCTCTTCAGGCTTAAAATGATCCACAGGTATACATGGCGAGTGATGAGAAGGGTGGGTGGTGAACTGAATGAAAGGAAGGCAATGATTGATTATGTGTGTATGGATGAAAGGATGCGAAGATGTGTAATGGATGCAAGAGCTTATAGAGGTTGGGGGAGTGGACTTTCTGACCACTACTTGGTGGTGGCCAGAATTAGGATTCAAGTAAGATGGAGGAATAGAAGAAGGGAAAGATGAGAGGAAGGAGTAGTTGCAAGGAGAGTGGAAAGGTTACAAGAGGATGAGAAAAAGGCAGAGTATAAGAGAGAAGTGGAGGAACGATTGGGCAAATATGAATTGGAGCAGATGGGAGACGTGGAAGGTGTGTGTAGGATATTTACAGAAGAAATATGTGCAGCATGTGATGTGGTGTGTGGAAGGAAGAGAAGACGGAGGGGGGTGCAAGGAACAGCGTGGTGGACTGAAGAGGTGAGACAGGCTGTGGCACAAAAGAAGAAAGCATACAATGAATGGATGAGAAATAGGGGCGTGGAAGAAGTTGAGAGGCGGAAGAGAGAGTTACATGTAGAAAGAAAGAGAGAGGTGAAAAGATTAGTAAGAGAGAGTAAGAAGAGAGTGGATGAGGAATTTGGAAGGAATTTGAGTGTAAAGTGGAGGGACTGTAAGAAAATGTTCTGGGAAGAGGTGAAAAGAGTAAGACAGGGTGGAAGTGAAGTTAGCAGGGGAGTGAAAGATAAAAATAGTAGATTACTAGTGGAGAAGGGAGAAAAAGGGAGCAGATGGAGAGAACACTTTAAGGAATTGTTGAACATAGAGGCTGGAAGTAATGCGAGTATAAGTGGCTGGGGAATGGCTGGGAGAAGGAGGGAGGTAAGAAGACAGGAAGAAATCAGTAGGATAGTTGTGGAAGCAATGAAGAAAGTTAAATCGGGGAAAGCCCCAGGAATTGATGGAGTGTGTGATGAAATGCTGGAGCATGGGGAGAGAGAGTAGTAGAATGGATATGGAAGATGTGCAGATTGGCCTGGGTGGAAGGTCGAGTCCCAGAGGATTGGAAGTCAGGTATAATTATTCCCTTGTACAAAGGAAAAGGGGAAAAAGAAGTGTGTGGTAATCATAGGGGCATTTGTTTTCTTAGTATAATAGGAAAAGTGTATGGTAGGATACTTATTGACAGAGTTAGAGAAAGAACAGAGAAATTAGTTGGAGAAGAACAGGGAGGCTTTAGGAAGGGAAGAGGTTGTGTAGGTCAGATATTCATTCTTAGATCTTTAGTGGAAAAGTTTCTAGAGAAGGGAAAGAAGTTGTATGTGGCTTTCATGGATTTGGAGAAAGCATATGACAGGGTGGATAGACAAGGATTGTGGAAAGTATTAAGAATATATGGAGTAGATGGGAAGTTGTTGAATGCTGTGAAGAGTATGTACGATGGTGCGAAGGCTGCAGTGCGTGTGGATGGTGAACTAAGTGAATTTTTCTCTTTGAAAGTTGGGTTGAAACAGGGATGTGTCATGGTTGTTCAATCTGTACATGGATGGAGTAATAAAAGAGGTACAAGGTAGGGTAGTGGATGTTGGAGTGGCCCTGGTGAGAGAGGGTAGTGTTCGGAAACTCCCTGTACTGTTGTTTGCAGATGATACTGTGTTGTTGAGTGATGACGAAGGGGAGCTGCAAGGCTTGGCGGATGAGTTTGGGAGAGTGTGTAAGTAACGGAATCTAAAGGTGAATGTAGGGAAGAGTAAAGTGATGGTCTTTGAGAGAGGTGAAGTCAGTGAATGTACAGCGAGGTTGGATGGTGAGGAATTGGAAAATGTGAGTACGTTTAAGTACTTGGGTAGTGTGATGAGTAAGGATGGAGGTTTGGAGGGTGAAGTGCTTGAAAAGGTACAGCAGGGAAGAAAGGTTGCTGGTTCTTTGAAAGCAGTGATAAGAAACAGGGAAGTGAGCATAGAAGTGAAAAAGTTACTACATGACAGTATTGTGATACCAACTCTAACGTATGGAAGTGAAGCTTGGACGTTGTTGGAAGGACACAAGTGAAGAGTGAGAGCAGTGGAAATGAGTTATTTAAGAGGAGCCTGTGGAGTCACATGGAGAGACAGGCTGACGAATGAGGATATAATGGAGCGTTGTGGTGTGGATGTGGATGTGATAGGAAGCGTTATGAGGAACACACTGAGATGGTTTGGCCCTGTGGAGAGGATGGAGGGTGAAAGACTGACGAAGAGAGTGTATGTGAGTGAGGTGGAGGGGGGAAGAGGGAGGGGGAGGCCGAGGATGAGATGGAGGGATGGGGTGGAGAGGTATATGAGAGAAGGGGGTGTGACTTGGGAGCAGGGCAGTGAAATGGCGGGGGACAGGGCGACTTGGAGGCAATTTGTTTGTGGCCACCCCAAACGGGATTGAGGCGTCTGGCAATGGATGGATAGATAGATAGACATCCCCACGGTACGCGAGTTCTTAGGATGCGATCCCCCTTGTACGCGAGGACTTATTTTTTTTTTTTACTTTAGTGTATTTTTTATTAGTACGCAAATTGAACTCCTTGTAAGCGAGATGGGCAGCGAAGAGTGGCCCAAATCCGGGGTTTCCCCGAGTACGCGACATTGCCCCCCCAAGAAGCGATAATAAGTAAAGGTGTATGTATCTATTGCCAGATGCCATAATCCTGAAAAGGGTGGCCATTTGACTTTGAGTTATTGGCTTTATGGGGAGGGGCGCTAACCCTCCTTGAACCCACTTGTTGATGCGTAGGGAGCACATATGGGTTGGTTATATGGTTACCACCCAGCGTTGTAAATGGTTTCTTGGCTTACAGGAAACCATTTGGCTTGTCACTCAATGTAAAACCACCTGTAAAGGAAAGAAGAGCAATAAGAAGTGACAGGGAAGATGGGAGATATAGGAAGAGAGGAGGGCAGGCACAGATAAAGAATGATAAAAGCTAAAGAATAAGTAGGCAGCACTACATCAAGTGAGTGGATGATGGTCGCCACCACCTACCACCAATGATTTACCTAGTAAAGCCATGATTTTTTAGGTTTACTTTATCTTAGGTAATAAGTCTTAGATAGTTTCCCTGTATAGTACAAAATTTAGGTCTGAAAGGCATCTCAAGGGTTGCCCATGAAGGGGGGTGCCGCCCATATGTAATTTTTCCCATAAGTTTATGTGTTCACATTACACAAATAACTAGTACGCGACGTCCTCTGCCGCCCATATAGGCGCATACTAGGGGGATGTACTGTACAGTAAAACCTCAATTTAACGGCATTCTAACGGCAACCCCAAACTAACGGCACAGATCTCCCGAGGAATATTTATGCAAAAAAATTTAAAAAATTCCCCCCAAATGGGTAAAAATTAGAAAGAACTTCAAATGTGGCAGGTGCTGCTTGCATCTCGATCTTCTGTTTGCAGTGTCCTGCCAACTGGGTATGTTTATGCTCATCCAGTCCTCCTCCCACCTAGCCTGACCCCAAAGTGAAAAATCACACTTCACTTATGAGGTTTGCCAAGGATACAATGGTAAATCGGAATGTTAACTTGGTAAAATTGCCGACGATACCACGGGCATTTGGAATTCATCTGGATGGATTCCTGTCGAGGATACAACGGGCAAAACAGTGTGACGAAAACACAGGCAACTCGACAGAGAATATATTGTACTATAGCACTGAACATTTAGCCTAACACTGAATACTTATTAATATTTTAGAATAAATATCAGTCGTTTTGAAACTTTCATAGAGTTAATACAGTATTTCCTATACCTAGGAACCTGTGCTATCGATAAAATAATCACGTTTTTACAACTGAGGACTCCACTGCATCTAGATGTACTGCTACCAGTCACCACCTGAAAACATCACAACAACAACTTCTGGATAATGTGATGTGATGTATACTTCTCACTGGCGTGTGTACATGTTTGTAAACAAAGTTGCTTCTCTTTATTCTCTACCGAGTCAGTGACGGCAATCACTTTCCACAGTCGCAAGACAGGGCTCTGGCAATAATGTGAGAAGCACGTCCTTTGCTGAGGATACGAGGAACATGTGTGATAGCATCCAAGTTTTGTTCCACTTCAATCTTCCCCGGCCGTTCCTGATACGAGGTACCGTGTGATACCCCCTTAACTTACCTGGATTACTGTACTTACCTGGATTACTGTACTGTACTTAATGGATTACTGTACTGTACTTAATGGATTACTGTACTGTACTTAATGGATTACTGTACTGTACTTACCTGGATTACTGTACACTACTTTACTACAGTACAACACCATACCTACCTGCTTTCTTTAGTTCTAAATATAAATTTTTTTTATTGATTTTGTATGTCTGCATATGTTTATATGCTAAAAATGTGTTATAATGTGTTAGCGTGAGTTCCGGGGGTATCAGTAGGTGTAAGCCCAAATCTAACGAAATTTCGTTTTTTTCGGAATGCTCGGGGTCCCCTAGGGTGCCTTTAATTCGAGGTTTTACTGTATATATATATATATATATATATATGTATGTATGTATATCTATCTATCTATCTATATATATATACTGTACTCGTATATGTATCAGTGGGTGTATAATGGCGGGATAGTTGCAGTGCCAAGGCGTGCTTGGAGGGTGTCCCTGCAGCTGTCCTGGCAGGGTGCCCCGAGGCCACTACCACAGCCACTGGTAAGCTGGTGGGCTAGGGGTCCCAGATCCAATGCCTGGACCTGGGACTGTGCAGTGAGTGGGACCTGTGCTATGTCTGTCCCCCTTTATTAATACTGAAGATGACAAAACAAAATAGGTTTCAAAGCAAGCCTGAGGACAGTAAATCACCCATGGGAATGAGGGTGGGTTCATGGAATGTGGGAAGTTTGAGGGGAAGAGCGGGGGAAGTCGTTGCGGCATTCAGTAGGAGGTGGGTGGATGTGGTGTGTTTGCAGGAAGTCCGGTACAGGGGTGGATCAGCCAGAAAGATTGTTGGGAAGGACTGTTGCTACAAGTTGTTTTGGCAGGGGGGGACAGACAGATATGGAGGTGTTGGTGTGATGGTTGTGGAGAAATGGGTGGAATATGTTATGAATGTTTTGAGAGTAAGCAATAGGATATTGGTAGTGAAAATTCTGTTGGATAGAAAGGTAGCTGTGATTATATTGGCATATGCTCCACAGGCAGGATTGGATGAAGCAGAGAAAGATAGATTTTGGGATGATTTAATACGTTTAGTGGGTGGTATGCGGGATGATGAGATAGTGATTTTGGGAGGGGACTTAAATGGTCATGTAGGTGAAGCAGCACAAGGTTATGAAGGAGTGCATGGGGGATGTGCGTATGGTCTAAGGAATGCAGAAGGGGAAAGGATACTTGAGTTTGGGGAGGCAACGGACATGACTGTGTGCAACACATATTTTAGGAAAAGAGACAGTAGGTTAATTACGTATGAGTCTGGGGGAAATAGCAGTCAGATAGATTATTTTCTGGTTAGGAGGGCTGATAGGAGGTAGTGAGGGATGTTAAAGTTATAGGAAGTGAGGAGTGTGTGCAGCAGCACAAACTATTGATTTGTGATATGGTGCGTAAAGAACAAAGTGATGAAAAAGAGGACTTATGTACCTAGAAGGAAAATATGGAAGCTGAAAAACCAGGTAGTAAGGGATGCCTTCTATAGCGAGTTGAGGAGAGTGGTGGCTGAACAGGGAGCTGTACACAGAGGCGTAAATGAACAGTACAGAGCCCTCAAGAACAATTTCTTGAGAGTTACTGATGTAACATGCAGTTGGACATGAGGACCACCAAGACATAAAATAACTTGTTGGTGGGATGAGGGTGTAGAAGCTGCAGTTAAGGAGAAAAGAAGGCTTTTCCGGAAATGGAAGAAGGGAGGTAGCAAAGAGGAATATTTGGCTGCCAAGCGTAGGGCTAGAAGAGAGGTATACAGGGCAAAGTCTGAGTCAGAGAGACTATTACTTGATAACCTAAATCATGGGGAAAGGAAAAATATGATATTTAGGGTGGCAAATTAGATGACGAAGGATAATCAGGAGGATATTATAGGTGAGCCGTGTGTGAAGAATGATGAAGGAAGGGTAGTGGTGAACAGTGAGGATATTAAAGATGCATGGAGAGAGCATTATAACCAGTTGTTGAATGAGGAGTTTGACTGGGACAGAGAAGGTTTGAAGCCAGCAGATCCAGTGTCTGGCCGTTGGCCTTTGATTGATACTGCTACTGTGAGTGAGGCAATAGGCAGGATGAGGGTGGGGAAGGCAGCAGGTGTGTCTGGGTTGACTGCCGAAATGCTGAAGGCCTCAGGCGATATAGGGGTGAGTTTAGTCACTGACCTGATAAATAGGATTATTTATGAGTGTGTTGTCCCAGATGATTGGCTGAAGAGTGTAATTGTAAATGTGTATAAAGGGAAGGGTGATGCCCTGGAAAGGGGAAATTATAGAGGTATAAAGCTTTTAGATCAGATAATGAAGGTAGTGGAGAGAGTTTTAGAAGGTATGATTAGAGAAAGAGTGAATATTGATGAGATGCAGTTTGGGTTTATGCCAGGTAGGGGGACCACTGATGCTATATTCATTGTTTGACAGCTTCAGGAAAAATGTATTGTTAGGAGAAGGGATCTTTATTTTGTTTTTGTTGATTTGGAAAAGGCCTTTGACAGAGTCCCTAGAGAGGTGGTGAAGTGGTCAATGAGAAAGCTTGGCTTGGAGGAGTGGCTGGTTAGGGTGGTTGTGGCTATGTATGTGGGTGCTCACACCCAGGTAAGAGTGAATGGAGATTTGAGTGATGAGTTTTCCGTGAATGTTGGTGTGCATCAGGGGTCAGTCTTGAGTCCCATGTTGTTTATCATGGTACTTGAAGCCCTTTCACGTGACTTTAGAAACGGACTCCCGTGGGAGTTGTTGTATGCTGATGATTTGGTGTTGTTTGCAGAGAACGAAAGGGAGGCGGAGGAAAGGTTTAGGAAGTGGAGAGATGGTATGGGGCACAAGGGCTTAAGGGTAAATGCAGATAAAACAAAAGTGATGATATCTAGGGTTGGTGGCGGTACTGTCAAAGACAAGGGAGAGTGGCCATGTGCAGTTTGCCACAAGGGCGTGGGAAGTAATTCCATCTTGTGCGGTGTGTGTGATAAATGGGTGCATAAGAGATGTAGTGGTATCAGAGGTAGACTGCGAGATAATGCTGATTTTATGTGTACGGCGTGTTGGGATGAGCAGGTGGAGGTTGCCTGACGTGAAAGGATTGAACTTGCTGGTGAATCTCTTGAGTGTGTGGAAGAGTTCTGTTATTTGGGAGACATGTTGTGTGCTGGAGGTGGGGCTGGAGCTAGCTCTGTGGCTAGGGTGAGAAGTGGTTGGAAGAAGTTCAGGGAGCTCTTGCCTCTCCTGACATTGAGAGGACTCTTCCTACGTGCTAAGGGGTCTTTGTATGCAGCATGTGTTAGGAGTGTAGTGCTGTATGGTAGTGATTCCTGGGCAGTGAAGGAGGAAGATATTCGCCGGCTCAGACGTACAGAAATGACAGTGATTAGGAGGATGTGCAGTGCGTCCCTGCGTCCAAGGCCTGGAGGGGCTGGGTTTGTGATGGAAGAATTGAGAGGTAGGATGGGACTGGAGTGTATTGGTGTTGTGATGAGGAGAGGTAGATTAAGATGGTTTGGACATATGGAGAGGATGGGGGATGATAATTGGGTGAGGAAGGTGAGAAGTGTTAATATTAGGGGTGGTGTTATGAGGGGTAGACCGAGAAAGACATGGGACGAGGTCATTAAGTGTGACCTCAGGATTAAGGGACTGAACAGGGAGGCTGCAATGGATCGTGCAGCATGGAGAGCCGCCTTTAGGTGACCAAGGCCGACACATGCAAGCGTGTTGGAGCCTTAAAAAACGAAAATGAATACGATATACACACACACAGCTACTGCAAATTGACTTAGGACCTCCCCCCACATGGTATGAAAAAACACTGAAATCATAGTATATCACAATGTTTGTTCATATATGCCATTCAGTAATATGAAATCATGTTTCTCTTGTTTTTCAGGACCAGTTGAATGCATTTTGGCATGGAATCACGTAGATCTCTAAAGTAATCTAAGGGCATTTCTTTGCACCAAACATTTGTCAGTTCAGTCTTGAGGTTGTCCAGATTGGGTGTCTTCTTCTCTGCCATGATTTTCTTCATCTTTGCCCAGCAGTTTTCTATTGGATTTAGATCTGGACTGTTGCCAGGCCAGTCGAGGACCTCAATCCGATTATCGTGAAGCCATTTTGTCACCTTTCTTGACTTGTGACATGGAACTGAATCGTGCATGAAAAAGTCACACCCATGAATTGCAAAAAGTTTAACAAATGATCTTTCAAAACTTGAATGTACTGGCCACCATTCATCATCAGGTTCTTAGGAAGTTAGGCCTCCCCTTCCCATTTCACCTGAGAAACACCTCCATACGATTACTGATTGTGGATGCTTAACATTTGGCACCGTGTAAGCAGGGTCATATCGATTGCGGGAGGCAGGGCAATGAACCTTGGCAGAACACACCTGGAACACTTGAAATGTGCTTTCATCGGAAAAATAACTTTTCTCCACTCATCCGATGTCCAGTGTGCATACTTCTTGGCAAACTGAATGCGCTGCTTCTTCATGCAGTCAGTGAGAAGCAGTTTCTTGGCAGCGGTGCGGCTTGGCAAACCCAGCTCCTTCTGCAAGTGGTGTTGGATAGTTTGAATTGAGACATTAATAGCTGGGGATGCATTCTCTTCAATTCTGCTACCGTCAGTCGAGGATTCTTGATTATTTCCCTCTTCAGAAGCATATCTGTACCTCAGGAAGATGTCCTCTTCTTTCTACAGCCATGTGTGTGCTCTGGTGTGTCATCGGGTGGCAGGCATGTGTGCTGCGGCAAGTATCTTCATGACGCCTGACTTTGCGCATCCACACAAATCGTGTTGATAGGGACATTATCCTGCCTCCGTGCAATGATACGGACCCTCTCATCCCTTGAGCAGTACTTTCCAGGCATGACAACTTGACTAGGAAAATAACTGGACAAACAGTAATGGATATGAAAAAAGAGGGAAGTGCAAGCTCGGAGTGACAGGAACATACAGTATACTCCCACTCTGGCTTCTGGGCAAACACTGACGTGCTGAGTGTTTTACCACCTCCTGCCAGCACCGAAGGAGTTGCCAGTTACTTCTTGCCCCCAGAATTCTCTTGGTAGAGATGGAAACACAAAGGAAAGACAGACAACTCTCCCATAGCAATTCTGCGTGTTGGTCCTAAGTCAGTTTGTGGTGGACGTATATATACATACACAGAAGTTGAACAGAGGAAGGAAGAATATGAATAAAAAAATAATCCATACACCAGATTACAGGTGCCATACATTCATAAAAAAATCTGTAACAGTTGGATTTGAACAGCTCTTGGTTCAAGTTTGGGGGGAAACCACTTTGGGGAAGTGAGGTCCAAAGAGATGCAGTTCAGGGAACAATAGGATTCAGGCAGGGCTTAGTGGTTTAGTGAGCAGTTAAAGTGTTCCAGTCAGATCGAGTTGGTGCAGATTTAAATCCAAGGAGTGGTTGGGGTTTATTGCTCATGTAATGCCACTCAGGGATGAGTGAGGCTGGTCACTCTCATCTTGAATGTCAGGACCAACTTACCTAGTCCCAGGTTCCTACACTCCTCATGGGGCAACACTGGATTAGATGATGATGATGATGATGATAAGCTCTGCAATAGAGCAGTATGACTGTCCAGTCATGAGCACTACCAGATGCCCATTTAGCGCAGGCGTGGAAAGGTGGCACAATGGATGCAACTTCGTCTGAGCATTTGCCATAAAAGTATCAGTAAAATATTGCATGGGAGGCAACATTCCTTCTTATTTGTAGTTCATTTGTAATGGCACAGTTACTGATAATTCTTACAGCTTTATTTTGCATTTTGTCCAGTAATTTTAGTGCAACCTTCCCACATCCGCTGCACGAGAGTGAGCAGTATTCCAGCTGAGAGCACACATGACTTGTAAATTATAGTTAACTGCTCATCAGTGAAGAAATTTACGGATTTTTTACAATAATCCAAGTTTCTTTGAAGTGGTTTTAGCAAGTGATCTAACTTGAAAGGTCCAGCTGAGGGCACTTTAAAGTGAAATACTGATAATTTCAATACTTTTAGAGACAGGAATAATAGTATCACTGAAGATAATATAGGAATCTTGCAGTATGTTTAATAGCAAATTGTAGTCACTACTTGTTTTACGATGGGGTTACGTCAGGTCATACCTTAATGTATAACGATTTTATCATAAATCGGGAGATTGAAACACATTATAGAAGGGGGGTTATGTCGACTCAACTTCCCAAAGTCACCTACCCAAAACTGAAACAAAAATGACAGTCCACCTTAATTACTTCCTGTATCGGTCCAAGTTGTCTCCAAGACCAAAACAAACACTATCACACCAATACAGGCAGCTTTACTCACGTACAGTAAATCATTGCAACAGCACAACGAACACGCTTGCGCAACGTTGGCCTGGTGCTGCACGATGTATAGGCCTACAGTAGCATGATGCTTGGCCGAGAGGTGACGATAGCTGGGGGGCACATGTGAACGAGTGGAAAAGACAGGGCTTTGAAGGGGTGGTGGGACCGCAACTGAACCAAAACAATGCTCTGCATGCTGGGGCTGCCATCTTGCCTGAGACAAGCGACGGTCACCTTGCGTGTGCCTGGTGCTTTGTACGAAATTTTCCGATGGCAATATCGTTATGGCGGGAAATTTATTGTAAATCAGATTTTGGGGTGGAACTTTTCTGTTATCATTGTAGCGAATTATTGTATACCGAATCAACGTAAAACGAGTAGTGACTGTATATATTTGGTTTTCCTGACATTAAGTGAGACAATGTTATTTTGTTCCCAGTCAGTGATTTTAGATACATCTTGATTATGGAGATTGCAGTACTGAGTTGTGAATTAGGGATACAGTAAAAGTCCTCTAATTTGGCCACCAATAATCCGAAAATCCCAGTACTGTATTCCGAACTTGTCAAGGTGAAATTTTTTTGAATTTTTCTGGTCTTTTTTTCAAAAATTTCTGGGCATTATCTAAGGATTTATCTGGCTTGGACATGCTCTTGGCCTTGGATGTACCTACTTGCAACTATTCATCTACCCTTCTATGCATTTCCGGTGAGTAAAACGGTAACTCACACATTTTTAAGTGTTTATATAACCCCTGCATTCTGTTCTTTTTTTTTTTTTTTTTTATGTCGCACGCTCCTTCCTATGGGGGATTTTGTGATTTTGGAAAAGTATCCTTATTTCAAACCCTAATATCTGTCTAACAGCTAGAGAAAAACGTAAAGATACATGAAACTCACCAACTCTTCCTCTTTCAAATGAAAGTATCCCTGCGTCTCCAGATGGTCCCATCGATGAGTAAGGATAAGTTAAAGTTCAAAGGGTGGTGGGAAGACGCTTGCGGCTATACACGTCAACCGGCATTGCTCTACGCCCAAAATCGTGTCATCTGTAGATATCAACTGGCGCATAGGGGTTAATGATTATGAACACTCATGATCACTAATTTCTGCTCAGGGGTGCCCGCATTGTACCTCTCTATATCCAGGGAAGATGGGGAGAAGGGGTGGACGAAATGAACTCCACATGCTTCTACCCCAGCTCCCAACCCTCTCCCATACCCCTAGCCCTCCCAGCCCCCTGCTCGTCATTCTTAACTGTCAGTTACATCTCAGGCTTACCTCATACCTTACTCTCATAGTCAGATTGCTAATACACAAACAGAACACTAGGATATGTAAAAAGTATATAATATAACTATGAACAGATTGCAGGAAGGAATTAATGCCTTATAACATTTACAGTAAAGCAAAAATGTTAACAATGGCCATCCCAGGCCTCATGTGTTGGGTGCTTGTGTGCATGCGTGTGTCTGTGTCTGTTTTTCTGTGTGTGTGTGTGTGTGTGTGTGTGTGTGTGTGTGTGTGTGTGTGTGTGTGTGTGTGTGTGTGTGTGTGTGTTTGCAAAGCAGTGCACCCAGCACATGAGGCCTGAGGTGGCCGTTGTTACTGTTACATTTTCGTTGTACTGTCAACGTTGTAATGCATCAACTTTTTGCTGCAGCGTGTTGATAGTTATAAACTTTTAACATATCCTAGTGTTCTGTGTTTGTATTAGTAGTGGGACCAAGAGTGTTAAGCATGAAATCAGCTTGAGATGTAACTTCCAGTTAAGAATGATTGGTGGGGTGCGGGGTTGGGTAGGGGTATGAGGGAGAGTTGGGAGCTGGGGTAATGGGGGGTGGAACTCATTTTGTCCCCCCCTTCCCTTTTTCCTGGGAATGCAGGGGTAGGAAATGGGGCACCCCTGGACAGAAATTAGTGATCTTGGGTGTACAGTATGTATGTCTAATGTTTTCAGTCCGAATGACCCTCGGTCCCCTGCCGTTCGGATTACAGGACTTTTACTGTATTAAATTTTGTGAATGGGTGTTTATGTGTGAATGAATTGTGAAGTCTTGAGTCATCTGCATATGAGTGAATGGGATTATGGGTGACAGATAAGAGATCATTTATATGAATTGGGAATAGGGTTGGAGCCAGGACTGATCCTTATGACACATCAGCATTGAGTGGATATTAGAATATACATCATCAACTTTTCCTCTTCTCTTATCTCTCTGTCGCTGAGATATGAGGAAATTAGTGGAAAAAAAAAGGGAGTTTGGATAGCAGGGAACAGTGCCACACTGTCAAAGGCTTTAAAAATATCAAGGGCCACTGCGTGGGTTTTTCCATGTTGGTCAGTTGACTGATGGATGATGTGAGTCAGGAGATTGAGCACATCAATGGTGGATCTTTCGTGATGAAAACCATACTGTCTGTCACTAAGTAAGTTGTTGGATTCAAGATGTTTCACAATGTGCTTATTAATTACAATTTCAAATACTTTACCAAAAGAAGATGTGTAATCAGAGGGGTCAGAGGAACTTCCATTCTTCAGAACTTGGTGGATATGAGCTTCTTTTCAAGGATTAGGGACTGAAGATGTACTTATGCATAGTCTGAATAATATAGGTAGAACAGGAGCAAGTTCTGGGGAATGCTTTCCCAAAATAGTTGGAAGAATTCCATCTGGAGTTGGAGTTTTGTTGGTTGGTAAATTGTCTATGATGGATTTTATGTATCTAGCCTATATCTTAAGTGGAGCAGTTTCAGGAGAGTCAGGTTCTAGTACAGGGATGTTTTGACTAACTTCCTCTGAGGCAGAATTTTGGCAAATGTACCAACAAGGATGTTTGCTTTTCCATGCAGGCCATTTATAATATTACCATCTGAGGATTTTAGTGGGGGAATGGATGATGACTGGTAGAAGTTATTATTGAAAGAATTGAGAGTTGATCAAAATATTCTGTTGTCATTAGGATTACCGGTACTGTATTTAATAGTTTGAATGCTTGGTTGCGAAGAAAGTTTGATTTAGCAAGATTTATTACAGCTTTTCATGGTTTCTAGCAATTTTAAATTCACTGAGGGATTCAGATGTTTTTTATTTTAAGTAAAAGTTATATGCCAAGGACTTTCGGATCATTACTCTTGCACAATTACTGTCAAACCATTTTGGGGAGTTCAGTCTTTTAGCATACTGTTGACTGGATATGAACAGTTCCATACCAGCTTGTATTAAGTGATTAATGTGGGACTGGGTAGAACTGATGTCAGTGGCGAAGAAAGACTGCCATAGTATATCAGCAGGATAATTTCTAAATCCATCCCAGTCTGCCCTATCAAAGTGCCATCTGGTCACCCTGACAGGTTCAGTATGCAGAGGTGTGGGACAAGTGACTAATGAGGTTTTGATGAGATCGTGGTCATAGGATCTAACTGGTTACAGTACTTCTATCCGGTATCAATGTGGGTTATTTGTCAGAAGTACGTCCTAGAGATAGGCATTATAGTCAGAATTATCTGGTATTCTGGCCGATTGTTTCACCAGTTGCATGAGATTAAACAATTCTGCAAACAGCTCACATTCTAGACCAGTATCGTCTGTCCCGGCAGAATGCAATAACCATTCTACCTTGTGGACATAAAAATTGCCCAAAATTGTTATTTCAGTGGTAAGGGTTAGGTTAAGGTTGGTCAGCTGTGTGGATATGGAGTCAAATACGCAGGGTTCTGAAGAAGTATTGGGGGAGCGATAAACTACAGTATATAGTAATATTTGGTAATATTTAAGGCACTTTAGTTGGTATGATGAATAATCCGAGTTAGCTGAAGTGAAGATCAAAATAGTGTCAACTGCAGATTCAGATATGATACAACAACAGGTGCCACCCTTGTTATGAAGTTTGTGAGGAGATTGTAACCAGGAAAACTAAATGAGAATACATCAGTAGAGGGAGAGATATGGGTTTCTGCGAGGAATAGGGCTAGAGGGGATACAGATTGGAGGAAAAAGTGAACAAAATTCACATGGGTACTAAAACCATGGATATTATTGACATACAAGGCTGAACCTGCTTTTCTCTGCTGACAAGCATGAACAGTGTTTGCAATAACCGCTGTCAGCACAGTTGTTTGCGACCAGGAGGACCCTGTGCTGCCAGCCCTACCCTGTTGGTGGTGGCACTCTGAGGTACCACTGAATTTGCTGATAATAATGCAGCAGCCATTGCAGAGGAGGGATGGAAATAGAAGTTGTAATATCTAATGTGTATGTAGTGTGGTGCAGACAGCCAGAGGCAGAGTTATTATGAGAGTATGCTGGCTTACTCTCTGTGTTAACAAAAACACTGAAAATGTTCAGCAAAGGGAGATGGTCAGGAACTGGTCGTGCGGGCTGGTGAAACAGGAGCTCCAACTCTCCCTGTCACCAGCTTTCTATTTATAACAATGAAAGGATTATTTTTAGGTAGTTTTTTAACTTGCTGACTTGTATAACTGCCACTGGCTTAAAATCATCTGGTATTAGTATGAACAAAATACCCAGATACATTCGTAGTACCAGAAGGGTTTGTTTCAAACCCCAGTATTTACATCAGTGGGTCTCTGTGAAGATTACTAAAATCACTAGGTGGCAAGAACATGGTAGGATATGTTGTCGTCTTGGTGAAAAGTCTGTGGAAACTGACTGTAACCCCTTCACTACAGGTGTCTTTTCTAAACTGACAAAAATTACTTGGTGGTAGCAAAAGTAGAATACATCGGTAGAGAGTTGGCCTGCAGTCCTGACGGACCCGGTTTCAAATCCCGCTGAGGCAGGGAACAGTTTAAGGATTTGAATTTCATAAAATCAGACTTTACTGATCTACCAGAAGGCCCGCCGACATGTCGTAAAAATACCCCCGCTAATACCAATACACCAGTCCTGTATGAGACAGCCCTAGCATGTATTCAATATGGACGGTGGGTGTTAGCGCCGAAGTGGTGACATGTTGAGGTGTGTGGTATGTAGGAGGACTACTGGGCCTTGAAAGCAGGCTGTGAAGCCTATGCCCAGAGTTGGTCACATAAAAAAAATATATATATATATATATATATATATATATATTATGGAGGACGTGAGTGTGGAATAACTTTAATCCTTTCAGTCTGGTGATGTATCTGATATTTCATTTTTGCTGTTTCCAGACAATTTCTCTCTGCTTATGGGAGTCTGTAAGCAGTGAAACGGTTGTTGAAGGTTTTATCTAATGCCTTCTGTACAAAAACTCTCCAGAGCACTATCAAATTATCTGGAAGTAGCAACAATAAGATAATTTAGCCCATAATTGCTCTGAAGAGTTCAAAAGTAGTGCACCTGAACCATACTTCGTACTTCTTTCGGCGTGATTCACCTTTTTTAATATGATCTAGTCACTATCTCTGTCTATCTATCTATTGCCAGACGCCTCAATCCCGTTTGGGGTGGCCACAAACAAATCGCCTCCACTTCGCCCTGTCCCCCTCCATTTCACTGCCCTGCTCCCAACTCACACACCTCTCTTTCATATACCTCTCCACCCCATCCCTCCATCTCATCCTCGGCCTCCCCCTCCCTCTTCCCCCCTCCGCCTCACTCACATACATTCTCTTCGTCAGTCTTTCACCCTCCATCCTCTCCTCATGGCCAAACGACCTCAGTGTATTCCTCCTAACGCTTCCTGTCACATCCACATCCACACCACAACACTCCTTTATATCATCATTTGTCAGCCTGTCTCTCCATGTAACTTCACAGGCTCCTCTTAAATAAATCATTTCCACTGCTCTCACTCTTGACTTGTGTCCTTCCAGCAACGTCCAACCTTCACTTCCATACGTTAGAGTTGGTATCACAATACTGTCATATAGTAACTTTTTCACTTCCATGCTCACTTCCCTGTTTCTAATCACTGCTTTCAAGAAACCAGCAACCTTTCTTCCTTGTTGTACCCTTTCAAGCACTTCACCCTCCAAACCTCCATCCTTACTCATCACACTACCCAAGTACTTAAACGTACTCACATTTTCCAGTTCCTCACCATTCAACCTCGCTGTACATTCACTGACTTCACCTCTCTCAAAGACCATCACTTTACTCTTCCCAACATTCACCTTTAGATTCTGTTTCTTGCACACTCTCCCAAACTCATCCACCAAGCCTTGCAGCTCTCCTTTGTCTTCACTCAACAACTCAGTATCATCTGCAAACAACAGTACAGGGAGTTTCCAGACACTACCCTCTCTCACCAGGGCCACTCCAACATCCACTACCCTACCTTGTACCTCTTTTATTACCCCATCCATGTACAGATTGAACAACCATGGAGACATGACACATTCCTGTTTCAACCCAACCTTCAAAGAGAAAAATTCACTCAGTTCACCATCCACATGCACTGCAGCCTTAGCACCATCATACGTACTCTTCACAGCATTCAACAACTTCCCATCTACTCCATATATTCTTAATACTTTCCACAATCCTTGTTTATCCACCCTGTCATATGCTTTCTCCAAATCCTTGAAAACCGCATACAACTTCTTTCCCTTCTTTAGAAACTTTTCCACTAAAGATTTAAGAATGAATATCTGATCTACCCAACCTCTTTCCTTCCTAAAGCCTCCCTGTTCTTCTCCAACTAATTCCTCTGTTCTTTCTCTAACTCTGTCAATAAGTATTGTACCATACACTTTTCCTATTATACTAAGAAGACAGATGCCCCTATGATTACCACACACTTCTTTTTCCCCCTTTACTTTGTACAAGGGAATTATTATACCTGACTACTACATGATATTATTAAGTGTAAGAGAGAACTCTCGTAGATAATGGGTAATCTGTTTTCCATTTTGTTATTCACAGCCTGAGAGTGAGAAGTTTGAATTCCCAAACTTGTACCCAGAAAGTAAAGAAGAGGAGCTGGAGAAGCAGATGGAGCAGCTGAAAGTTCTGGAGACAGAGTGGGATAGAAACACCAAGCGACATAAACATCGTCCAGGCTTGCCGTCATGGTTTGGGGTGTGATCTCAATGTATTACAGAGTGTATAGTGCATCATATATATATATATATATATATATACACACAGGTTATCCCTTAATTCACGCGAACTTTTTTCAGCGATTTCGGTTATCCACAAATTTTTTGTACAATAATTAAAACAAAATTATAGTATTCAAATAAGTAATTTCAATATACAAGAGAAATAAATAAAATATAAAAAATGCCTACCTGCTGCCCGTGTGCACACATATATGTATGTGTGTGTGGGAGCCTGGGAGATTGGTCTACCACGCACCACACAGTCAGTTTGAATCCGACAGTCAAACCATGCATGACTTGCAAATCGTTATTTTTGGCTTATTTTTCTGCCTTCCAGTAATTGCTTGCCTTGTCTGTCAACATGGGGCATAAGCGTAGTGCTAGTGATGCATGTGGTAACACACCAAAACTGACTTGTAAAGTGATGTTGCTGACAGAGAAAGTTAAAGTGTTGGACAAACTTCAGGGAGGAATGTCGGCGACAATTCTCCGTCAGGACAATTCCCCGTCATTTATTTACATACCGGTTTATTTAGCAAGTACAGTACACTAGTTTTTTACTTATATGAGTTATATAATCCCCCTGAAAATTAGTTATTAAAATATTAATTAATCTATAATAAGTATATTAATAGAATGACGGGGAATTGTCCATGTTTTGATGGTGAATTGACTTGATGGTGAATTGTCTCAGAACCGTATGTTTGGGGTGAGTCAACTGTTCATATGATAAAGAAGGAGAACGTAGCATACGGAAGACAGTGAGGGCTAGTGCACCAGACTGTGCTAAAGTGTCTCCACCTACGCCTGTGAATTGTCTTGTAACCGCATGTTTGGGGTGAATGAGTCAACTGTTCATACAATAAAGAAGGCAGAATGTAGCATACAGGAGGTAGTGAGGGCTAGTGCACCAGGCTGCCGAAGTGTCTCCACCAACGCCTGTGCTTGTCAGGTTTCAGTTTTAAATTTGTTACATTTTTGTTGTTTTTAATACTTTATGCTAGTTTATAAGGTGTATGTAGTGCATAAACAGTATTATTCAGATGTAACATACGTATAGACATGCGTAATTATGTGCACACAAGGGCAGAACATATACGTGAATTTACCACATACGCGAAGGGTCTGGGAACCTAACCATCGCGTGAATTAAGGGCTTACCTGTATATATATATATATATATATATATATATATATATATATATATATATCTATCTATCTATCTATCTATTGCCAGATGCCTCAATCCCGTATATATATATATATATATATATATATATATGTATACATACAGTAGAACCTCTTTGTCCGGACCCCTTTGATCCGGATTTCTGTTAATTCGGACAAAATTTAAAAATAATAAGCTCCAAAAATATGTTGAAAGTAATTCTAAGTCATTTTCAGTATCGGCGCGGAAAGCGATCGTCATTCGTTTAGTCTCGGATCATGCTAGATCGCAACATGGGCACGCTAGCATTCGTTCCATCAACTAGTTCACCAACCATTTATATTTTTACACTGTATTTCAAAAGTTAATCCTCCTTACCATGCCCCTTAATGCAAGTGTAGCATCTGCAATGAATAAAGGTGTTAAAAGGAGGGGTTTGCTTACACAAAAATTGGTCAGAATATTCTGCAGTGTTTAATGATTACTGTAGGTTATTTTTTGTACTTAAATGTCCTTTACTTGTACATCAAACATTAGCTTCTTGCCCATATGGGCATTATCAATATGCCAAAGGTGACAATGTATTTTTTGCCTACATAAGTTTTATTTTTATTCCAAGTATTACAGTTAATTAATTAATTTATTATTTTGCCTACACGGGCCTTAGTCACTTACTACAATTTAAAATGTAGGCTAGTTTCTTGTCATGGCCTTACCTGTACAAAACTATCGCACATAATTAGTTTGGTTATTTTAGTATCCTTTCATCTTTTGCAGTTACGTAGGGTTGACATATGCCACATATGTTAATAATTAACAAACATACCATATGTAGATAGTTTTTGGAATGAACTGGAGATTACTCTGATGGTCCGGACAATCTGCTAATTTGGACAACCCTTCCCCCCATATAGTCTGAATGAGAAAGGTTCTACTGTATATATATATATATATATATATATATATAGATAGATAGATATATAGATATATATATTTGTGTTGATTAAAATGTTCAAGTCAGAACTTAATACAGTGTAGATATTTTAAATTATAAGTTTTCCTTATCCTTTGGAACCATTAAACTTTGGCTGGCATCAGACTTACAGTCAAAAATATGAACTGCCAACTTTGCACAGTCTTATCAGAGGATTCCCAAGAAGAAGGAAGATTTTTGAAATGATGGAGCAAGATTTTTAAAATGATGGTGGGAAATCTTATTTTGACTAAACCACAATTTTTTCATATAGCTTTTTCATCAGCTAAAATACCGGACTTCATACCTACTATAAATAACTGTATTTACAGTGTTTGCATTTTGTTCATTCATCATTCATTGCCAGACGCCATGTATCCCAGACAGGGTGGCCAAGGGCTTAGAGTTAATTGTTTTACAGGGAGGGGCACTAATCCTCCACCAACCCCACTTGACGTAGGGATGCCAACAGCATCTGGTGTTCCCAGGCGGTCACCCATCCAAGTACTAACCAGACCCAACGTTGCTTAACTTCGCTGATCGAACGGGATTTTGTACTGTGTATTATATAAGTAATTCATATTCCCTTTGTGAAATTAGAACATAATTATACAGTACTTTGTATCATAAATTAACCCTTTTACCTGTTGGTTTACTCTCTCTCTCTCTAACACATACACACACAGTATGTGTGTTCTTACCTAATTGTATCTTTACAGGAATGAGTCAAGCTTGTACTGTCCCATGTTTTAAACCATATTTATCGTACATATCCTTAAATTTGTGAATTGTTTTAGCACACACTATTTCATTCGGTAGTGCATTCCACTGATCAGTTGCTCTATTTGGGAAACTAAATTTCCTTACGTCTTTATCACCTCCCTTTTTATGCAGTTTTTTGCAGTGTCGTCTTGCTGATGCATCCCCATAGGTTAAGTAATCATTTATGTCTATTTTCTCCTTCCCTGATATGCATTAATATTGCATAATCATGTCACCTCTTTTCCTTCTCTCCTGTAGTGTTGGTAGATTCAGTTTTTTTAGGGTTTCTTCATAGCTTAGATTGTCAGGACTACATATTATAATTGCAAATCATAATAGATAGATAGATAAATAGATAGATAGACAGCCCTCTGCGAGCCTGGGAAAAGGAAATGAGTTTGCAAGTTACACTGAGGAAAGCTGACGACAGCGGCCAGTAAGGAGATGATGCAGTTAGCTGTCAGCAGTCCTCTCGTGAACAAAGACCTAGTAACCGTACACACACATATACACACATACTCACACACAGGCTTCTTAAACTTTCCATCCACGAGGAACACACGTGATACGTCTCCTGTTTCACCAGAATTTAGGAAAGAGAGCTTAGAAGGAGACAGGCCTTAGAGGAGACAGGTCACAGTGAGAAGGGCTTGGCAATTTGAGAGAGAGAGAGACAGATAGCGGGACGGGACTCTATACTTACGCTCTGTGTGAGAGACTTGTTAATATTTCCAAGACAAATAAAAATAGTCCCATACTATTCTTTACCTCTCCTGTCACTACATGACAAATGGGAAGCTACTCCAAGATATAAAAACCGCTCGTCCACAAATCTAAAATATATATATAACTCAACCACAAAGGAACCTGCACAGTCTTTTATGACACAAAGTCATTTATGACATTTGGTAGCAGCGAACATATACGAACCTCGTCTACGAATCAACATTGAATTCCTACAAAATATCAAGATTGAAAACAAAAAGAATACCTCTCACAACCAACAACTTACAACCAGCTCCTGACACTTCTCTCCAACCAACCCCCTCCGCCTCCCCGATCATCATGCTGATGCAGAGGTGAATAGATCACACGACGTCTTGCAAGTAGTTTAACAAAACATTGATACGATCTTGCAATTTCTACGACGAACGAGCGAATCTACGGACATCGTCTCCGAATTAAAAGCAAATTTCTACAAAAGCAGGCGAGACTCTACAAGATTAGCTTCAGTCTACAGTGAATCCCTACAAAATACAGCCTACAATGCAAATAGTCTACAAGTCTACAAAACAACTCTATAATCTTCACGTAACTTCAAGCAGCAACAAGAAGAATATAAAACAAAGCAAGTAAAGAAGAGAAAAGGACCGAGAAAACATTGACATAGAAAAACGGAACAAACAAACGAAGAGTGAGACACGACTCATAACTCATCTTACTCACTCATCTTCACTCAAGTTACTCATCGCTACTCATTCACTCACCACAGCTACCAGTGTGGGAAGTCGACGTCATCATGCGTGCTTGCTGAACAGACGCCACGTCAGTCAATGCACCACTTGCACCACCACTCACACCATTCCCACCACGGTAAAAATTAGTGAGTTACATAGTTACTTCATTTATACAATACACAGTGATAG
Organism: Coenobita brevimanus; assembly: GCF_032717465.1. Lineage (NCBI taxonomy): Eukaryota > Metazoa > Arthropoda > Malacostraca > Decapoda > Coenobitidae > Coenobita > Coenobita brevimanus. The sequence continues at coordinate 36,681,506 of NC_137063.1, forward strand.
ACAATAAGCTTCTGCACAAACATATAAAACGTGCCGTATAGTTATAGTTTAAATACACATACTTCAGTTATCTGCATAACTCAAACACTAAATAATCACCAACAATAAATATTCTACACTGTATATGTTCATTCATTTATTATAACATTTATTTACTACCAACGAGTGTTACCATGTATACCTACATAAAATACGTGTTTCATACATACAGCTATACATTATTACATCGACAAAGTGATAAAGAAAATATACCATCACAGTTAGTGAGCGATTAAAAGAACTGTATTAAACATTTATTAATTAAAACTACCTAGTGGAAACATATAAATTAAGTTATAAGGTTAACTAGAAGAAAAAAAAAATGGCCAACACAAATGACGTTAGCAAGAATGAACATCTTCAACACAATCGTGAAGACGATGATTTCCACACAGTGCTGACACACATATTACCCACGATAGGTACAAGTGAACAACAAATCAGTGTATATAGTTAATACTGTATATATGTATATATTTTTTATATAAAATAACAAAATATGGGACTATATAATATCATTTTATAATCTCTGTGCAATATAAACTAAACTTTAAAAAAGTATCCCAAGGAAATTAGCCAGTAATTATGCAACCATGAACAACATGGAAAAAGCGTACACAAGCTAAGAAAAACAAACTATAGAAAATCAATACATACAAAAAAAGAAAAAAGAAAAAAAAAAGAAATAAATAAAGAAAAGTAAGAAAGAAAAAAGAGGAATAGAGTAAGATCACATAACAAACAAATGAAAATAAGTGTAAGTGTTACTACATTTGCCAAAATACCACATAAACTACAAACAAAAAAGCAAATTGTTGTCTCCACAAACAAGTGGCATGACACATCATCACTATCATCGACCGCAGCATATGTTAGGACTGCAGTTATTACAGTTATGTTACTCCATATTATAATTATGTAACTACAAACAATATGTACCATTTATGTAAGTTATATTAACAAGATGTAACTTTTATGTAACTTTAACTACAATTATGTAACTACAAACAATACTACAAACAATATGTACCATTTCTGTGACAGTTGCATTAACAAGATGTAACTTTTATGTAACTTTAACTACAATAATGTAACTACAAACGATATGTAACAATTATGTAACGACAAACGATTGCATTATGTTACACTTTGCCAATTAACAGTTGCATTAACAAGATGTAACTTTTATGTAACTTTAACTACAATTATAAGGCCAAGACACTTATATAAGGCCAACACAATTATGCATTAACACAATATAAGTCATACAATTATAGCACAATTCTATATTACCAGTATCATCATACAAGTTAGATGAAATATTAGACATTACTAAAGTGATAGCTCTATGTAATGTATAACCTAGCAGTATTACCATTGCACAATTATATGCGTACGTCTGTTGTACATGCACGTCTTACAAAGTGTTATACAACAACCATTGCATTTATTCAAATATGTATACAACTTGTTTAAAATGTAATATTACTGAATAATCACTATTTACTATGAATAATATATGTATACAATATTCATACAATTATGTTACTTTTACAATATTATGTATCTCACTTAATGAGCTTATAAGTTCATTATAATGTGTATATAATGTGTATTAATATGTTAGGACTATTAACTGTCGATGGTACGCCATTTTCGCGCGGCCGAGCAGATGTCAGGACTATATATTATAATTGCAAATCATAATAGATAGATAGATAAATAGATAGATAGACAGCCCTCTGTGAGCCTGGGAAAAGGAAATGAGTTTGCAAGTTACACTGAGGAAAGCTGACGACAGCAGCCAGTAAGGAGATGATGCAGTTAGCTGTCAGCAGTCCTCTCGTGAACAAAGACCTAGTAACCGTACACACACATATACATACTCACACACAGGCTTCTTAAACTTTCCATCCACGAGGAACACACGTGATACGTCTCCTGTTTCACCAGAATTTAGGAAAGAGAGCTTAGAAGGAGACAGGCCTTAGAGGAGACAGGTCACAGTGAGAAGGGCTTGGCAATTTGAGAGAGAGAGAGAGACAGAGAGACAGATAGCGGGACGGGACTCTATACTTACGCTCTGTGTGAGAGACTTGTTAATATTTCCAAGACAAATAAAAATAGTCCCATACTATTCTTTACCTCTCCTGTCACTACATGACAAATGGGAAGCTACTCCAAGATATAAAAACCGCTCGTCCACAAATCTAGAATATATATATAACTCAACCACAAAGGAACCTGCACAGTCTTTTATGACACAAAGTCATTTATGACAAGATCCCTTAAGCTTGGTACCCATCTTGTAGCAGCCCTTTGAACTTTTTCAATCTTGTCTATGTGTTTTTTGAGATGAGGACTCCAGACTACTGATGCATACTCCAGGGTTGGTCTGATGAATGATGTTATTATCTTTCTTAGCATGTCTTCATTTATGTATGTGAACTCTATTCTCATAGCTGCAAGCAGTGTTTACATGTTCCGTACCTTCTCACTGATGTGGTCAGCCGGAGATAGTCTGTTATTGATAATCACACCTAGGTCCTTCTCTCTTTCTGATGTGTGTTGGGTTTTATTTCCTAGCTTATAATCCCAATCAGGTCTTTTTCCGCTTTTACCAAACTTGATTACATGACACTTGTCCACATTGAATTCCATTTGCCATGTATTACTTCATTCATGTAGTTTATTTAATTCTTCTTGTAGCTCTTTACAAGAGTCTGTATTAATAATTTTCCTTTGTATTTTTGCATCATCTGCAAACATATTTAGATATCTTTCATTTCCAGTGTTACTGTGTATCATTTATATACACTAAAACCATGATTGGTGCCAGCACTGAGCCCTGTGGAACTCCGCTGGTCACTTCTCTCCATGATGAGTAATTTCCCCTTAATACTGTTCTCGTTTATCTTTTTATGAGAAAATCTTGCATCCAGCAATGCAGTTTGCCTTGAATTCCTCCTTGATGGTACAGTTTCCATAAAAGTCTTTGGTGTGGCACTGTGTCAAATGCTTTCTTGAAATCCAAATAGATACTGCCCACCCATCCTTCTCTTTCCTGTAATGTGTCTGTTACTGTGTGTGTGTGTGTGTGTGTGTGTTTGTGAAAGCGAGAGGGGTGGTAAGCCAGTGTGAAAAGGGGTTAATTTATGATACGGAGTACTTTATATGTTCTAATTTTACAAAAGAAATTTGAATTACTGTACTGTACTTACATAATACAGGTTGCAAAATACTAATACACACTGTGTGTGTGTGTGTGTGTGTGTGTGTGTGTGTGTGTGTGTGTGTGTGTATTTACCTATTTGTAGTATACAGGAATTGAGGTAAGCTCATGTTGTCCTGTCTCCATATCTACATTTATCTAGTCTAGTTTTAAACACATGAGTGTTTTTTGCCTGCATCACTTCTTCGTCTAAGTCATTCCAAATACTTATGCTTCTGTTCGGGAAAGATCAGTAAGACTTCTACTTTTTCTCAACTTGAAGTCATGACCTCTTGTTCAACCATCATCCAACACAAAAAGATCCTCTCTGTCCACCCTTTCCAATTCTCTTACATTTCTAAACATCATGATCAAGTCACCTCTTTCCCTTCTCTTGCGCAGTGTTGGCAACTTCAGTTTTTCCAGTCTTTCCTTGCAGGTCATCCTCGTTGCCAGCTGTTGACCCTCTCAAATTTATCAATGTGCTTCTTTAAATGAGGTGACCATACCACAGCTGCATACTCTAGTCTTGGTCTTGTCATGGTCACTATCAACTCTCTCAGCATTTCCTCATCCATATAATTAAAAAAAGCCACTCTCATGTTGGTCAGTAATCCTTAAGTTTCTCCAGTGATTCTGTATATAAGCTTTTTTGGTGACAAGTCATCCTGAATTATCACTCCCAAGTCTGTCTCATCTTTTCTTTTACTAATTATCTCATTGCCCATTTTATATGTCCAGTGTGGTCTTTTTTCACTCATCCCCAATTTTGATACACGACACTTCTTGACATTAAAATCCATTTTCCAAGTGTGGCTCCAGCTGTGGAATTTGTCCAAGTTCTTGTGCAGTTTTTTACAACTATCAGTACATTTAATATGTTTCATGATTTTAGCATTATCTGCGAACATATGTAACTATTCAAACCCTCTGGCAAATCATTTACATTTATCAGGAACATTACTGGGGCTAAGACAGAGCCCTGGGATGCTCCACTAGTTGTGTTTCTCCATTGTAAAACCTTGTCTCTTATAACTGTTCTCATCTGCCTTCCTATCAAATAATCTCCCCTCCACTTCAATAGTTTCCCATGCACCCCTCCAAAGGTCTTGAACTTCCACAGCAGTCTCTTATAGGGCACCTTGTCAAATGCTTTCTTGAGATCAAGATAGACACAATCTCGACATCAGTCTCTCCCTTGTATGACATTTATTATCCTGCTGTAGAAACTTCATAGGTTAGTAACACATGATCATACTTCCCTAAAACCAAATTGTCATGGTGTTGTCATTTCATTTTCTCCTAAATACTTTATCCAACTTTTTCTAATAATTTTCTCACAGGTTTTACATACTCTTCTGTCTTTCTATCCTTCATTCTTTCCTTGTCCTTCTGCCAACGGGTGACTTTACACTCCCTCTTCTGTCTTTCTTTCCTTCATTCTTTCCTTTTCCTTCTGCCTGTGGGTGACTCTACACTGAGTGACAAGCCAAATGGTTTCTTGTACACCAGGAAACCAATTACTACGCTGGGTGGTAACCATATAACCAAATATTGGCACCTGGTGGTTTACTGGGTAATTATTGCGCTCCAGTCGGATTGAGCCGGTGAAGATTTATATCCAAGAGGTGGTTGGGGTTGATTGGTCATGTAATGCCACTCAGGGATGAGTGAGGTTGGTCACTCTCATCTTAAATGTCGAGACCAACTGCCTAGCTCCGGGCTCCTACGCTTCTCTTGGGGCAATGTAGGATTGGATGATGGATGGATGGATGGATTTTATAAACAATACCAGTAAGTGATACAGATCTATAATTGAGTGGATCTTCCCTATCTCCTCCCTTGAAGATTGGCACAATATTTGCTCTTTTCCAGTCTTTAGGTAACTGTCCATTTTCCAGCGAGGTCTTGATGATGAAATAAACAGGCCTTACTACCAGGTCTGCACATTCCTTCAGGATCCATCACGCCACACCATTTAGTCCCATTGTTAGTCAAACATACAAATCCCTCATCAGCTGTAGCACCTCATTCACGTCAACTGCAATTTCTGCCATTCCCATCATCCTGGGTTCCATTTCAGGTTCCCTAAATTCCTCTTCCAACACGTAGACTGACTGCAGCTTGTTGTTCATTATTTCACACAATTCTTCTTCTCTTTCTTAAGTTTCATCTCCATCCCTCATTCGTATTGTACTGTCCTTAACTTCCATTTTACCATTTACAAACCTATAAAATAGTTTTGGTTCTTTTTTACATTTAGTTACAATATCTTTTTCGTATTTCCTTTCTTCCTCTCTCCGCACCCTGACATATTCATTTCTTACCTGTATGTACTCCTCCCAGGCTCTTTCACTATACCTTCATCTCACTATATTCCATGATCTTTTTTTTGCTTCACATGCTGTTTTACATCTATTGTTAAAGCATTCTTTCTTCCTTTCCATAGTTGTGGAGAATTCTGGGACGTATTTATTAACTCCTGTTTTGTATACTTCTATTAAAAAAAAAATCATATTTCTTATCAACATTTGTGATTGCATTCATTTTTCTCCAGTCTGCACACTGGAAAAAGTTCCTCAGGGAGGCAGTGTCTGCCTTCCCATAATTGTATCTATTTTCTTTGTGTTTTTCATCTCTTTCTCCTTCCCTTACCCCCGCCACGTCCATCTCAATAACCAGATGATCACTTTTACCATGGGGCATTGAGTTGTGTTCCTAACATTATTTGGGTCCTTTGTGGATAGTAAGTCGAGCCTTGATTGTTTGTTGTCTCCTCTAATTCTTGTATTTTCTTTAATAATTGGGTTAACATGTTTTCCATCACCAGTTCCATTAATTTATTTCCCCATGATTCCTCATTGTTCCCAGCATCAGTACTTTCCCAGTCAACATCTCTACAGTTAAAATCTCCTATTATTATCATTCTGTTTCTTCGTTAACATCTTTAGTTTAATAATGGATTCTCTTATTAACTATTCATAATCTTTTGTCCTTGCCCTAGTTTTGGGGGGCATATAAAATACTATTACATCTATTTTTTCTCCATAACAGTCCTTTATGTCAATTCCCAAAAGTTCAGCCATGGTATTTTCAATTTCCATATTTTTTGCTCTTAGGTCATTACGGGTTAAAATCATTATACCTCCCCCAAACTTGTTTTCTCCATCCTTACTCCAAATACAGTATTATAACTTTTCATCATCATCATCATCATCATCCAGACCTCCTTTCCCACTCTAGTGCAGGGTGAGGAGAAGCAATGTCCAGACAGCCCAAATTTGCCTAATCCAATGGGCCACATTTCCGTTCACTCATCATTCAAGCCCCCGGAATCCCGGCTCCAACGGCTAGGCCAAAAACATTCAACATGTTCTGTAGCTTCACATAAACTTATCCAATTGAGTCAATCCGGACGCTGCCATGTTAAAAAGGGGTGCCAAAATCCCTGATCATGCACTTCTCACAACATTCATCCAGCCAGCTCGATCTCTTGTCAGTTCCCTAGCCTCACTGACTTCCAAACCTCACTTCCTCACACACTCATCTACCATATCTTTCCACCTTCTTCTTGGCCTACCTCGCCTCCTCTTTCAAATTCGCTCAGATATACCTTTTTCACCACTCTTGTTATCCATTCTCTCCACATGACCATACCATCTCAATACACTTCGATTCTGGTGTCCACCGACTTCCTCACTCCACATCTTTCACGAATCACATTATTTGGTATCCTATCCACCCTCTGTACTGCACATACATTCATCATCAGTCCCATCTCCACTGCTTTTACTCTTGCCTTTTCATTTTCATGCCATACCATAGTCTCACGTCCATATGTTAAGGTTGGCACTAACACTGTCTCATGTAAGCCTCATGCAGCTGCAACACTCAAGCCTCTGTTTCTTATTAAGGCCTTTATTGCACCAGCTACTTTTCCTTCTTGTGTCACTCTACTTTCAACTTCCTTTGCACATTTTCCTCTCTCTTCTATTACTGTACGCAGGTATTTGAACTCTCTCACCAATTCCAGTCTTTCTCCATTCAGTGTAACATCACACTGGGAGTCACCTTCTCTCTCAATAACCATCACTTTACTCTTTTCAACATTTAAGGGACGATGCTTACAGACGTCAGCAAAATTCTGCACTAGCTTACCAAGTTCTTGTCCAGTATTTGCAAGCAGTACTGCATCATCAGCCTGTGACAAATTTGAAATATTCCATTCATTACCAATGCCATCCCTCTCTCCATTACTCATGTTTTTACTTCTCTCATTACCCCATCCATGTATAATTTTTCCATCTAAATAATTTTGTATCGACATCTCGGGCCAACTTTGTCTCCACCAAGCATACAATTTCAGGTTTCTTTTCATTTATATAGTCTCCAAGTTCCCCTTTCTTAGATATTAACCCATCCACATTACTATGCATGATACTTAGATATACTGCCCTGGCTTTATCTTTATTCACTCTTCTCTTTCGTATTCATAACCATCCCCCTTGTTTTCTTCACATCCAGTTCCTTACATACCACTTCCTTATTTTCATATTCATCACTCTCCAAAAAAAAATTTTACATTTTTCCTCTGTCTTCCTGTCATTTTTTTCCTTTACTTGTTCTGTCAAAGATTTTAAAACTTCTGTTTCTTCTTCAGACAAATCTTTTCTTACTGCTGTATAATATTTTCCATCCCTGCCTCTTTACTTAGTTTCCAGGTCACTTTAAGTATATCATTTACTACACTTTCTGATGACAACTTAACTCTCACTGGTCTTGCTTCCCCTTTTTTATACAGCCCTATCCTCCTTACTTCCTCAGTTTCATTTTCCAACGTGTTTCCTTTGGGATCGATCTTGCCCAATATTTTCTCACTTGATCCGAGTCTCTAGAGTCTCACAGATCTAGCCTTTTTCTTCCTCTTCCCTTTTTCCAGATATTGCCACACATCTGTTCCTTTCTACAGTTTCTGTCACTATTTTCTCTTTTTCTTCAATATTTTCACTACATTTTCTTCCATTTTTTTCGTGTTCATTTCCCTTTCTTCCTGAATGATTTCCCTTAAGCTGCGCGCGCGTGCGTGTGCGTGTGTGCACGTCCATGCGTGTGTGCGTCCGTGCATGCATCCGTGCATGTGTGCGTCCGTGCGTGCGTGCATGCATGTGTGTGTGCGTGTTCCCTAATTTTATCTTTACTGGAATGAGTCAAGCTTGTACTGTCCCGTGTATTAAACCATTTTTATCATACTTATTCTTAAATTTATGAATAGTTTTGGCAGACACTGTTTCATTCGGTAGTGCATTCTACTGATCAGTTGCTCCGTTTGGGTAACTAAATTTCCTTATGTCATTGTCACCTGCCTTTTTATGCATTTTTTTTTTGCAGTGTCCACTCACTGATGTCTTGTCATAGGTTACATACTCATTGATGTCTATTTTCTCTTTCCCTGAGATGCATTTACATAACATTATCGTGTCTCCTCTTTTCCTTCTCTCCTGTAATGTTGGTAGGTTCAGTTTTTCTAGTCTTTCTTCATAGCTTAAATCCATTAAGCTTCTCTCCTGTAGTGTTGGTAGGTTCATTTTTTCTAGTCTTTGTTTGTGGCTTAGATCCTTAAAGCTTGGTACCCATCTTGTAGTGGCCGTTTGTACTTTTTCAGTCTTATCTGTGTGTTTTTTGAGATGAGAATTCCAGACCACTGATGCATATTCCAGAGTTCATCTGATGAATAATGTTATCTTTCTCAGTATGTCTTCATTTATGTATATGTGAATGCTATCCTCATTTTAGAAAGCAGTGTGTGCATGTTCTGTACCTTCTCATTTATGTGGTGAGCGGGAGATAGTCTGTTATTGATAATCACTCCTAGGTCCTTCTCCTTTCTTGATATGTGTAGGGTTGAACTTCCTAGCTTATAATCCCAATCTGGTCTTTTTCGACTTTTATTAAACTTAATTACATGGCATTTGTCCACATTGAATTCCATTTGCCATCTATTGCTCCATTCATGAAATTTATTTAATTCTTGTAGCTCTCTGCAAGAGTCTGTGTTTGTAATTCTCCTTTATATATTTGCATCATTGTGGAAGGTGGAGGCGTTTACCATCCACTTATTTGATGCAGTGCTGCTTTGGGTGTCTGCCGTTTTCTCTCTTCCTTCCTTTTCTGTCTTTCTTTCCTTCATTCTTTCCTCTTCCTTCTGCCTATGGGTGACTGTACATTCCCTCTTCTGTCTTTCTTTCCTTCATTCTTTCCTCTTTCTCCTGCCAATGGGTAACTCTACACTGAGTGACAAGCCAAATGGTTTCCTGTATGCCAGGAAGCCATTTACAATGGTAGGTGGTAACCATGTAACCAAATTATGGCACCTTGTGGTGTAGTGGGTAATTAAGGTGCTCCAATCGGACCGAGACAGTGCAGGTTTATATCCAAGGGATGGTTGGAGTTATTGCTCACTTAATGCCACTCAGGGATGAGTGAGGCTGGTCACTCTCATCTTAAATGCCAGGACCAGCTTGCCTAGGCCCGGGCTCCTGTGTTCCTCGTGGGGCAACATAGGATTGGATGATGGATGGATGGATTTTTGCATCATCTGCAAACATATTTAGATAGCTTCCATTTCCAGTGTTCCTGTCTATATCATTTATATATACTAAAAACATACTGCAGTTGGTGCCAGCACTGAGCCCCGTGGAACTCTGCTGGTCACTTCCCTCCATGACGAGTATTTACCCCTCAGTACTGTTTTCATTTCCCTCTTTCTGAGAAAATCCTGCATCCAACAGTACAGATTATCTTGGATTCCTCCTTGATGGTGCAGTTTTCATAAAAGCATTTGGTGCGGTACTCTGTCAAATGCTTTCGTAAAATCTAAATAGATACTGTCCAACTATCCCTCTCTTTTCTGTAGTGTTTCTGCAGCTCTGTCATAGTAGCTTAATAGATTTGTAACACACAATTTTCCTTTTCTAAAACCAAACTGTCTTTCTGTTATCAGAATGTATTTTTCCATATGGTTTACCCAAATTTTTCTTAATCGCTTTTCTAGTACCTTGCTTACAACACTGGTCAGTGGTACTGGTCGGTAGCCGAGTGGATTCTGTCTATTCCCTTTCTTGATTAGGGGAACACTGTTTGCTTTCTTCCAAATATCACGTAATTTTCCTTGACTTGTTAAATATATTCCTTGAGTATTAAATGTATTGGTCTGCTTAACTCCTCTGTATGTTCATGTAGCACCCAACCTGAAATTTCATCAAGACCATTTGCTTTTCTTTTGTCAAATGTACCCAACTCTTCCTGTACCACTTGTTCCGATATTCGTATACAGTAATCCCTACAATATCCAATGTAATAGAGCCAAAGGCATGTCCGGAAAGTGGGTTTGTCTGGATACTGGGAAAATGCCTCCTGGACAGGTACTTATGGACCCTAATCTAACCTAACTCAGAAAACCACCTACATAACTCCATACCGGAGATGCACAGCACGTATTTAAGACCCTATTCACACAAATAAGGGACAGAAAGCATGGATTAAATGAAAAGGAACCAGAACAAGAGGAATTAGAAGTGAGTATGGAAAGTATTTAGCAGTGTACAGGGTACTTACAACACGTCCGTGGCCGTTGCAAAGACTAACCCGCCTCCTCTAAGGCTCTGGCGGTGGTGAAAATGCTCGTGATGCACGTACAGTAATCCAGTGTTGGGCTGCACTTAATCCTTTTTGCACTGTGAATTATAATTGTTTAACACTGCACATTCTGTTCTTACTTGCACCGCCAGTTTGCACTCTGCACTTAATCCTTTGCACTCTGAATTCTAATTTCTTAACACTGCACAACACTGTAAATTTCCATGTAGTCCAGTGGTGAGGTATTGCAGTTTATTCACTGTTTATTCACAAAAATGAGCACATGCGGCATCCATTGCAATGAGCGTCTAGTGAGGATGGTAGTTAGGTGGTAACTGGGGAGGGGAGGAAGCAAGGGGCCTTACGTAAACACAGCTGTTCAGCACCGTGCATCAAGTTCAAAGTACGGTTGAAAAAAAAAGTATTTTTTTTGCTGTTTTACAAATTTTTGGGTTCCGAAGGCCCAGGCCCAAAATGTCTGGACATTGGGGAGTCCAGTTATTGGGCATCCAGATATTAAAGGGATTACTGTATCTGGGAATACGTGTGGGCATGCATGTTCCTTATCATCATTCTCAAAGTTTCTTTTGTAAAAGCTGATTGGAAATTTTTGTTCAGAACTCTGCAGATATCTTTTTCTTGGATATATCCCCTCATCCATGATGGACTGTATTTTATTTTTAACTTTGGTTTTGCTTTATACCCACTCAACCCACTAAAGATTGAGCCAGTGAAGGTTTATATCCAACGGATGGTTGGGGTTTATTGCGCACTTAATGCCACTCAGGGATGAGTGAGGCTAGTCACTCTCATCTTAAATGTCAGGACCAACTTGCCTAGCCTTGGGCTCCTATGCTTCTCATGGGGTAACGTAGGATTGGATGATGAATGTACGATGATGAATAAGCTTTGTAAGTAGCTATAAAAGAGCTGTGGTTATCACTACTTTTATTCATAATTTCTTCCTCAAACTGCCTTTGAGCTTCTGTCCTTATTCTTGTATAATCATTTCTTGCCTGTTTATAGTTGTTATATGCTTTCTTACATTTGTGTCTTCTGTATCTGTTCCATAGCAAGTCTCTTCTCTTTTGATTTTTTACATTGTGTTAAACCACTTCTTTACCCTTATTTCTGTTTCTTTGTAGTGAGGGATATAATTTTGGACTCCTATTTCATAAAAGTCACAGAATTTTCTGTAATTCAGTACAGTATATACAGTAGACCCTATTTTTCTGCGGAATTTGCATCCGCGGATTTAAGTTTCTGCAGATGAAACTTATTTTAATACTGTACTATACACTGTAACATAATTTGAAAATGGCATGCAACACGCACTTCTTTTGTTGCAATAGTTAGGATACTCGCACCCACAGGCATCCCCGCCACTCCGCCAGTCTTATTGTAAACACCAGTCAGTTCGTTACATACTTCGTCGTCGCCCTTCTTATGTTTACAACTCTACTATACTTCATTGTGTAAATGAAAAATGGCTCCCAAGAAACAAGTAAAGAATAAAAGCAATCCTTCTAAGCCAAAGAAAGAGCATAAGGTGTTATCTGGCATCCTGTCAGAAGAGTCAGACTTGACTCACAGCTAACCTACAGTGCCGCCACATATCTCGTCGCCTCACCACACTGGCACTGTAGGAACTGCACTACAATCATCGTCGTCATCATACAGCAATCATCGTCATCTATACAGCAATCATCGTCATCATACAGCAATCGTCATCATTGTACAAAGGTTATGAAGAGAGCACAGTCTTTTGGTGAGTGTTAATATGTATATGTAATATTTTAAAGTATGTTTTTATTTTTTCAGGGATGTGCTTAGCTTATGTGGAAATAATATGCCATTTTGTGATGATGACTTGAGTATCCGCAAAATTTGCCTTCCCGGTCTCTAGAACCTAACCCTTGTGGATAACTAGGGTCTACTGTATATCATTTATATCTGGTCCTCTAAGCTCCTTTTCCCAATCTGTTTCTGTGAAGTACATCTTTAGGTCATGGTAATTGCCCTTTTTGCAGTTTAGGCTTTTTTTGTACCTTTCATTATTGCAAACTATATCATATGCAATCCCGAATTTGCAATTTAATACTGCATGGTCACTTGCTTTTTTTATTTGTCCGACTCAGGGCATAGGTTTCACAGCCTACTCCCAAGGCCCAGTAGTCCTCCTACATACCATACACCTCTACATATCACCACTTCGGTGCTAACATCTGCCGTCCATATTGAATACATGTAAGGGCTGTTTCATACAGGACTGGTGTATTGGTATTAGCAGGAGTATTTTACGACATGTCGGTGGGTCTCCGGTAGATTAAATGTAGGGTGATACATTATTTTGGTGATATCATTATCTTGCCTGGTAAATGTAAGGTCTAATAATGATGGATCTTCAAATCTTCTTTTTATGGTGTTTACATGTTGTGTTAAGAAAAACTCATGTACAAGATCTAGGAGCTTTTGATCCCAACAGCTTTTATAGTTTCTTACATCTAGATTATTCCAATTCATATTTGTATTGAAATCTCCAGTTAATATAATTCTTTAAGATTTCTATTCCATTCTGTGTAGTAGCACTCTTAAACTCTGAATTATACTTTCTGCCAGGTCTTCATATTCACCTTTTTCCCAAGTGTTTGTTTTGGGTGGGTATAAATCTGCCAAAGTTATTTACCCTTCAGATGTGTCAGTCTCTAATGCAATCAGTTCTGCTTGTGATGATATATCCAGTTGTATCTCTCTGACTTGTAGATTTCTCTTTGTTAATGCCAGAACTCCTCCTCCTTTTTTCAAAATTCTGTCTCTTCTCCACGTATTGTAATCTTCAAAGCTTAGGGTGTCATTTTATATCCTTGGGATTAAGTTTGTTTCAGTCAGGCAAATAATATGAGGTTCCATTTCTTTGGTATAGTCTTAATCCCTAATAATTTGGATACCATTCTGTCTACATTTGAGTACATCAACTTAATTATGTTGTTTACATACTTAACATTTGAGTCTGCTAGCTTCCTTTTTCACAGTCCCTGTTGTTTATGTACTGTTTTCTTACTTGTAATCCCACTACAATAATCCCTCCACCATCCGATGTAATAGAGTCAAAAGCATGCCCGGAAAGTGGTCCCATCTGGAAAGTGGGCCCCTGCCTGCTGGACTGGTACTTAAGGACCCTAACCCAGCCTAACTTGAAAGTCACCTAAATAACTCCCTACCGGACATGCATAGCACCTATTTAAACCTATTTAAGACTTTAGGAAGGGAAGAGGTTGTGTAGATCAGATATTCATTCTCAGATCTTTAGTGGAAAAGTTTCTAGAGAAGGGAAAGAAGTTGTATGCGGCTTTCATGGATTTGGAGAAAGCATATGACAGGGTGGATAGACAAGGATTGTGGAAAATATTAAAATATATGGAGTAGATGGAAAGTTGTTGAATGCTGTGAAGAGTATGTACGATGGTGCGAAGGCTGCAGTGCGTGTGGATGGTGAACTAAGTGAATTTTTCTCTTTGAAGGTTGGGTTGAAACAGGGATGTGTCATGTCTCCATGGTTGTTCAATCTGTACGTGGATGGGGTAATAAAAGAGGTACAAGGTAGGGTAGTGGATGTTGGAGTGGCCCGGTGAGAGAGGATAGTGTTTGGAAACTCCCTGTACTGTTGTTTGCAGATGATACTGTGTTGTTGAGTGAAGACGAAGGGGAGCTGCAAGGCTTGGTGGATGAGTTTGAGAGAGTGTGTAAGAAACAGAATCTAAAGGTGAATGTAGGGAAGAGTAAAGTGATGGTCTTTGAGAGAGGTGAAGTCAGTGAATGTACAGCGAGGTTGGATGGTGAGGAATTGGAAAATGTGAGTACGTTTAAGTAATTGGGTAGTGTGATGAGTAAGGATGGAGGTTTGGAGGGTGAAGTGCTTGAAAGGGTACAGCAGGGAAGAAAGGTTGCTGGTTCCTTGAAAGCAGTGATAAGAAACAGGGAAGTGAGCATGGAAGTGAAAAAGTTACTACATGACAGTATTGTGATACCAACTCTAACGTACGGAAGTGAAGCTTGGACGTTGTTGGAAGGACACAAGTCAAGAGTGAGAGTAGTGGAAATGATTTATTTAAGAGGAGCCTGTGGAGTCACATGGAGAGACAGGCTGACGAATGAGGATATAAAGGAGCGTTGTGGTGTTGATGTGGATGTGATAGAAAGCGTTATGAGGAACACACTGAGGTGGTTTGGCCATGTGGAGAGGATGGAGGGTGAAAGACTGACGAAGAGAGTGTATGTGAGTGAGGTGGAGGGGGAAAGAGGGAGGGGGAGGCCGAGGATGAGATGGAGGGATGGGGTGGAGAGGTATATGAGAGAGGGGGGTGTGAGCTGGGAGCAGGGGAGTGAAATGGCGGGGGACAGGGCGACTTGGAGGCGATTTGTTTGTGGCCACCCCAAACGGGAATGAGGCGTCTGGCAATAGATAGATAGATAGAAGACCCTATTCATGCCAATAATGGACATAAAGCACGAAATAAATGAAAAGAAACCAGAGAATAAGGGATCAGAAGTGGTTATGGAAAATATTTAGCAGTGTACAGGGTACTTACAGCATGTCTGTGGCTGCCTTCTCTAAGGCTTTGGCAGTGATGAAAATGCTCTTGATGCACATACAGTAAGCCAGTGTTGTGCTGCACTTAATTCTTTGCACTGTGAGTTATAATTGTTTAACACAACACATTCTGTTCTTACTTGCACCATGCCAGTTTCAACCGCCTGTTTGCACTCCACAGTTAATCATTTGCACTCTGAATTCTAATTTAACATTGCACAACACTGTAAATTCCCATGTGGTCCAGTGGCAAGGTATTGCAGTTTATTCACTGTTTATTCACAAAAACGAGCACGTGCGGCATCCATTGCGATGAGCATCTACTTGTGATGGCATTTAGGCAGTAGCTGGTGAGGGGGGAGGAAGGAAGGGGTGAAGGGGCCGTGTGTAAACACAGCTGGCCTGTTCGGTGCCGTGCGGCAATTTCAAATTACAGGTGGGAAAAAATTAGGATTTTGGGGGGATTTTCTTTTTTTTTTTTTTTTTGCCATTTTTGGGTTCCAAAGGACCAGGTCCACAATGTCCGATAAATGGGGAGTCTGGAAAGTGGGCGTCTGGATAGTACAGGGATTACTTCTGTTAAAAAAAAAAATAAATAAATAAAAAAAAATAAAAATTGCTCCTCTTTTCTTCTGATCATTCCTCATTTTTTGTTTTTGGTTCTGCCCACTTTTCCTGTAGTAATCCCCATTCCTTCTGAGTTAGGCATCTTTTTATCCATCAGTTTTTTATTTCTCTTATTCCTTTAGTTTTTTTAGCATTTTTAAATTTTTCCCCTACAGTGTGTGTGTGTGTGTGTGTGTGTGTGTGTGTGTGTGTGTGTGTGTGTGTGTGTGTGTGTGTGTGTGTGTACAGGAACCACCTTGTCATAGTGGGGGGCTTTCATCCCCTGCAACTCTGGTAGGCTGTGTGTTCTTACATAATTGTTCTTACCTAATTGTATCTTTACAGGAATGAGTCAAGCTCGTACTGTCCCGTGTCTTAAACCATTTTTATCGTACCTATCCTTAAATTTATAAATTGTTTTGGCACACACTATTTCATTAGGCAGTGCATTCCACTCATCAGTTGCCGTATTTGGGAAACTAAATTTCCTTACGTCTTTATTGCCTCTCTTTTATGCAGTTTTTTGCAGTGTCCTCCTGCTGATGGATCCCCATAGGTTATGTAATCATTTATGTATATTTTCTTCTTCCCTGATATGCATTGATATAGCATAATCATGTCTCCTCTTTTCCTTCTCTCCTGTAGTGTAGGCAGATTCAGCTTTTCTAATCTTTCTTCGTAGCTTAGATCCCTTAGGCTTGGTACCCATCTTGTAGCGGCCCTTTGAACTTTTTCAATCATATCTATTTGTTTTTTGAGATGAGGACTCCAGACTACTGATGCATACGCCAGGGTTGGTCTGATGAATGATGTTATTATCTTTCTTAGCATGTCTTCATTTATGTATGTGAATGTTATTCTCATATTTGCAGGCAGTGTCAGCGAAGTTAAGCAATGTTGGGTCTGGTTAGTACTTGGATGGGTGACCGCCTGGGAACACCAGATGCTGTTGGCTCGTTCTCCCTACGTGTCAAGTGGGGGTTGGTGGAGGATTAGTGCCCCTCCCTGTAAAACAATTAACTCTAAGCCCTTGGCCACCCTGTTTGGGATACATGGCGTCTGGCAAGGAATGAATGAAATGTATACATGTTCCGTACCTTCTCACTGGTGTGATCAGCCAGAGATAGTCTGTTCTTGATTATCACACCTAGGTCCTTCTCTCTCTGATGTGTGTAGGGTTTTATTTCCTAACTTATAATCCCAATCAGGCCTTTTTCCACTTTTACCAGACTTGATTACATGACACTTGTCCACATTGAATTCCATTTGCCATGTATTGCTCTATTCATGAAATTTAATTTTTCTTGTAGCTCTTTACAAGAGTCTTCATCAGTAATTGTACTTTGTATTTTTGCATCATCAGCAAACATATATAGATAGCTTTCATTTACAATGCTGCTATCTATATCATTTATATACACTAAAAACATGATTGGTGCCAGCACTGAGCCCTGTGGAACTCGCCTAGTCATTTCCCTCCATGATGATTAATTTCCCCTTAGTACTGTTCTCATTTCTCTTTTTTTGAGAAAATCTTGCATCCAACAATACAGTTTGCCTCGGATTCCTCCTTGATGGTATACGTCGGGGTCCGTCAGGTGAGTCCTCTCAGGATCCAGCTGCAGGGAGAAGAGGCCAGTGAAAGTCACTGGGCCTCTCCAGTACTCCTTCAGGCTGGGGACTCCCTCTGAGTGGTAGGTTGGTGAACAGGAGTCAGCACCTGACGGAGGAGCTACCAGCTGTCTCCTGCCTTAGGGCCCGGTTACTGGCCGTGGCCTTCTAGGGGCACGGCTACAGGCCTTTGCTAAGGCCTGGCTACTGGCTGTGGCCTGGGGGAGGGAGCGGCTACAAGCCGACTCAGGGGCACCTTCAGAGTGGCTACAGGCCATCTTATGACGAAGGCGGGAGCGGCTACAGGCCATCTCCTGATTTCCCTCAGAGCGACTACAGGCTGTCTCCTTCAGGAGGGTTGAGCAGCTGCAGGCCGTCTCGGGAAGGGCACCTTCAGAGCGGCTACAGGCCGTCTACTGACGAAGGTGGGAGCAGCTACAGGCTGTCTCCTGTTTTCCCTCAGAGCGGCTACAGGCCATCTCCATCAGGAGGGTTGAGCTGCTACAGGCCGTCTCAGGTGCTGACTGGAGCTGGAGTAACAGCTCCATTCCGATGTTGGTTGGGGACAGTTCACCCGGAAGGAAGTCTTGTATTCCTGCTATGGTGACGACGGGCGAGCTCTGGGTCATAGGAGCGCGTGGCCCAGGTGGACTTAAGTCGTTGTCATCCTGAGTCCTGGCGCGCTGTCAGTGCTCCTCTGTGGGCTCCTTCTGGGGGTGTTAGGTCGTCCCCTGTGGCACTATACTGCATTTTACTGCCCAGTCACAATCGACCTAGTTGTGTGCACATGGCACTAAAGGCCTGTGTGAGCTTTATGTGTACAAAAGCGCTTGAGGAGTTGCCTGAGGCATTCTTCCCACACCAGACTCTGTCAAGGCAACAGCTGTACCTCTCGCGTACATATACACACAATGTGCTATCTCTGACATACCTGTCAACATCTACACTATATGACTCCCAAAACAATGCTTACCTCCCCGCTACGTAATCACAGAGTCATGTACCCTTACCTCAGCTCAAATACTATGTATTTCTCTCCTGTGATCTAACTGTAAATATGTGATGCTGAGATTGCGATTGTTGATACACTTCTTACTCTCCCAAACTAAGTTTACTATCATTCCCGTTGTGAGCATTGAACATAAAATAGCGAACTACCTCACTTGCTAAAGCGCTACACAGGTAACCAGCTCACACACCTTAAGCGCTACTCGCTAGTGAACAACCGCCACTCTTACAAATCGCTACACTGCTGCCACAGATTCATCCACCAACCCGCTTCCATCTTGGTTGCCCTGAATGATCTGCTCCACAGAAGCAAAGAGGGATATAGAACTGGATGCCTGTGGCAGAGGCAGCATTCAACACCCTCAGAAACCT
Organism: Coenobita brevimanus; assembly: GCF_032717465.1. Classification (NCBI taxonomy): domain Eukaryota; kingdom Metazoa; phylum Arthropoda; class Malacostraca; order Decapoda; family Coenobitidae; genus Coenobita; species Coenobita brevimanus. The sequence goes on from NC_137063.1 coordinate 36,700,579, forward strand.
TATTGCCAAACTACCCTGTCTCATCAACCCTGCACTGAACGCTCCCACAATGTTCACCATCCATGCCTGCGCAGAAGCTGTAGGTGCTGTCCTCCAGCAGGAGATCGGAGGGGTAACAATGCCCATAGCTTTCTTTAGCAAGAGACTGGACAGTGCACAGCACAAATACAGCACATTTGACAGGGGACTCTGGTGGTGTATGAAGTGGTATAAGACACTTTCACCACTTCCCGGAGGCGAGGGAATTCTACATCCTCACCGATCACAAGCCCCTCATCTATGCCATGGCCCAGAAAGGCAACAACTTCTCTCCACGGGTGTCCTGGCAATTGGCATTCATCTCACAGTTTTCAAGGGACCTCCGACACAGGTGAAGACAATGCCATTGCAGATGCAGTGTCCCATGGCGTAGCTCTGATCACACCTATGGCCCTCCCAGTCAGCCACTTAGCCCTGGTGGCTGCCCACCAAGACAATGAAGAGCTACACCTACTGGTCCAAGGCATCACGTCCCTGCAGCTCCAGCAGTTGGATATCACAGATTCCCCATTCAAATTAAGGTGTGATATATCGTACAGGCCAGTGAGACCGTACATTCCTCGGTCGTACAGCCAACAGGTGTTTTGCACTATCACGCCTTGGCCCACCCAGGAATATGAGGCACACACAGCCATATCAGCCGGCGGTGGTGTGGCCTGAGATGAGGCATGACATCACTCAGTCGAAAAAAAATGCATCTTGTGCCAAACATCAAAAGTGCACCGACACACCAGAATGCCTCTGGCCACCGTTTCTATACCAACCCAGCGTTTTCACACGATGCAGTTGGACATCATTGGACCTATACCAGCGTCCAGGGGAAACAAGTATATTGTCACCTGCATCAACCAGGCCACCAGGTGGGTCAAAGCAACGCCCATGATCAGCTCCACAGCCAAACGGGTAGTGTACCATTTCCTGTCATCCTGGGTTTCCTGTTTTGGTGCTCCCATACTGTCATCACCGATCAAGGGGTCCAGTTTGAATCTCATGCCTGACAAGACCTACTATGCTTTCTGGGCACTACATGCCACCGCACCATGGCCTATCATCCACAATCAAACAGGCTTGTGGAGCGGTTCTACCACTGCCTCAAAGAAGCCTTGCGAGAGAGCCTAATCCAGCCAATTGGGCGGCTGCTCTTTTTTTCTTTTTATGCAAGGAAGAAGGAGCCAAAGGCCAAGAGCCTGCAAACCATTCCTTCCAAGAAAAAAACAAAAACAGCACAACAGACAGCCTGCAGTCCTACTGGACCGAGGTTCAAATCACCCCTGGGGCAGGGGACAGTTTAAGGATTTGAATTTCATAAAAGCAGACTTTACTGATCTACCGGAAGACCTGCTGACATGTCGTAAAAATACCCCTGCTAATACCAATATACCAGTCCTGTATGAGACAGCCCTAGCTTGTATCCAATGTGGATGGTGGGTGTTAGCGCCGAAGTAATGACATGTAGAGGTGTACGAAATGTAGGAGGACTACTGGGCCTTGGGAGCAGGCCGTAAAGCCCATCCCCAGAGTCGGACACACAAAAAAAAAAAATGCATTTGAAAGACTGGAGATCATAGGAAGTAGGAAATACAGACAGAGGTGTAGAGTTCCAGAGTTGGCCTGTTGCATAAATGAAGGACTGGGAGTAACAGTTAACTCTTGCATTAGAGGGTTGGACAGAAAAGGGATGAGAATTTGTTGATAGACAGGTGCTGTGTGCCCATCGTACAAGTAGACAGTTCAGAGGAGCAGTGACCATTGAAGTAGCGATAGAAAAGAGATAAATATACACCAGTGCGGCAAAGAGACAGAGGTTGAAGGGAGCCAGTAAGAGGGAGGGAGTTAATGAGATGAAAAGCCTTTGACTCCATCGTATTGAGATGAGCTGTATGTGGGAAGCCTCCCCACACATGAGAGTTGTACTCAACACAGGGGTGAAAAAACTCATGTATGAAGTTGACAACTCTGCAGAGGTAAAAAAAAAAGGCGCGGAGTAGGCTTAGCACAATCTCTTGGAAGCAGATTTACAAGAGATGTAATATGATCCTTCCAAGACAAGTCCCGAGAGAATGAGACCCCAAGTATGTTTAAGGATGATGCAGGTTGAGCTGGATATTATTAAACATTAGTGGGTGTAATGCTAGGTGTTTTAGGGTCGGCTTCCCATCCCTCTAACGCCTAGTGTGTAGCTGGGTTCTCTTTCTAGACCAAAGCTTAGACAAAGAGGAGAGAGGCAGGACACAAAAACTCAAGGCAACACCTTACATGTGTATTACTAAATTCTACAGTGGAATGGGTAGATGTCATGAATACAGATACACTGGACAATTATAATTCTTTGGCCTAGATATTGGTCATTAGTATCGCGCAGGATACTATTTAGGTTAAGGTCGGGTAAGGTGAATAGCACTTAGGGCAGAAGTTTATATACTATTATTGCAGGAAGTCTAAGATATGTATATACGGATGGAGTGGGTGGCACTATTTCACTGTTGGTAGTTATTTCTTTAACACTGGGGTCTGTGTATGATTTTAGTATGATGCAGAGTTACTAGACAGTATCCTATTCACTATAATAGACCCGTATTTCACTGCTTGGCTGTGTTCACGGTTTCACTGTTACTTTTATTCACTCCACCACTGTTATATGGTCACTGGTGCTTCTCTCACTGACTTCCTTTATATGGTTAATTCACTACTCTGCATTCACGTCACTAAGTCACGGACGCTGTGCTTTCACTGTCACTCCTTTTGGGTCTGAGCGTCGTGGCGGTCAGGTACAAGGGCAGCTGAGGTGACCCAGCCTCACTACTGATGGAACTGGGTTCCGCCGGGGGCCTCTGTGTTCAGGGGCCACGGGATCATGCATAGGGGCGTCCTTTCTCGTCCAGGGCTGCGGTTGGGGAAGGGTCCCGGGCTTTCGGGGTTTGGGGCAGGAGTACGGTCCTCAGGGCTGGGGCTGAACTTCTCGCTCAGGCGCCTGACGGAGGACGAAGATCTCCGGCGTCTGGGTGTAGGGAGGTCCTGCCCGGGGGTCCTGGGGGCGGTCTGGAGGTCCCAAGGGTTGCGGTCCCCAGTGTTCAGAGACATTGTCAGGAGGGGGCTGCAGTGTCAGCCTACATCGGGGTCCGTCAGGTGAGTCCTCTCCGGATCCGGCTGCAGGGAGAAGAGCCCGGTGGAAGGCACGGGGCCTCTCCAGTACTCCTCCAGGCTGAGGGCTCCCTCTGGGTCGTAGGTTGATGAACAGGAGTCAGCACCTGATGGAGGACCGGCTACCGGCCGTCTCCTGCCATAGGGCCCGGCTACTGGCCGTGGCCTGGGGAGAGGAGTGGCTACAAGCCAACTCAGGGGCACCTTCAGAGCAGCTACAGGCCGTCTCCTGACGAAGGCGGGAGCAGCTGCAGGCCGTCTCCTGATTTCCTCTGAAGCGGCTACAGGCCATCTCCTGCAGGAGGGTTGAGTGGCTGCAGGCTGTCTCTCGAGGGGCACCTTCAGAGCGGCTACAGGCTGTCTCCTGATGAAGGTGGGAGCGGCTACAGGCTGTCTCCTGATGAAGGTGGGAGCGGCTACAGGCTGTCTCCCGATGAAGGTGGGAGCGGCTACAGGCTGTTTCCTGATGAAGGTGGGAGCGGGTACAGGCCATCTCCTGTTTGCCTCTGGAGCGGCTGCAGGCCGTCTCCTGTAGGAGTGTCGAGCGTCTATAGGCTGTCTCATTAGGGACACCTTCAGAGCAGCTACAGGCCATCTCCTGATGAAGGTGGGAGCGGCTACAGGCTGTTTCCTGTTTTCCTCCAGAGCGGCTGCAGTCCATCTCCTCTAGGAGGGTTGAGCGGCTACTAGCTGTCTCAGGGGTGCTGACTGGAGCTGGAGTTACAGCTCCACTCCGAAGTTGGTTGGGGACAGTTTGCCCGGAAGGTAGTCTTGTATTCCTGCTATGGTGGCAGCAGGCAAGCTCCAGGTCATAGGGGCACGCAGCCCGGGCGGGACTTACGTCGTTGTCGCCCTGAGTCCCGGTGCGCTGTTGGTGCTTCTGGGGGTGCTAAGTCGCCCTTTGTGGCACTATAATGGATTTTGCCACCGTCTGCTGGGAAAAAGTCACGTCCCTGTGACTGGAGGTGGTAAACTTTGGTGTCGTAGGTGTGGTAGACTGGTTGTAGGTGTTGGAGAAGGGCATGCCAGGCTGTGGTGGCTGAGTTCTTGTCTAGCTGCTCGTCACACGTGATGAAGAGGGTGGATGGGTCGGTGGAGGAGCGGAGGAGTCGTAGGAGGTGGTGAGGTCCTCGGACTCGTTGTTTTCATCCGAAGGGCAGTGCCCATACGGCTTGGCAAATCCTCATGGTGGTAGGTGTTGCCTTCTGTGCAGGGCTGTGCTGAATGCTGGAGATGGACGGCAAGTGTGGGGTTTTATGCCTGGGTAATATGGCGCGGCATCTCTGGGGAGTGTAGGTGGCTGGGATTTGGGCCTGGTGTATCATGAGTGTGCAATGATTTAGGACAGGGGTAGGGGTGTGATTTTGCAGCGAGGTGGGTGGTGTGGGAGAGTGTATGTAACGGTCGGGTGGGCAGGAGAGGCGGCCGGAGCATGTGATGGTTGTTTTAAGGGTGGGTGTGGGTGGTGATGTGGGTGTGCGGTGTCGGCGCCTGTGTAAGGTGCGCGGGGCATGCGAGGGTGGCTGTGGGGTGGTTAGAGTGTGGCTTAGTGGGTGATGGTGTAGTGGGGGCGTGGGCAGCATAGGTGGGGTCAGGGTAGGCGGGGTCGAGGAGACATGTGTGGGTGGTGGGCGGGGAGATTTGGGGCCAGTGGTGGGCGATGGCTGGGGTGGGGGTGTGGTGGGTTGGAGAGGTGCCTGGGCGTGCATACTGCTGGGCGTGCGGGAAGGGGTGGTGGGTGGTGAGGAGATGGGGGAGAGGTGAGGAGTTGGTGGCTTTGGTGAGTTGTCCGGTGAGGTGTGAGGCAGCATGGCGGGAGGGGAGGTGGAGGCGGCAGGGGTGGAAGGTTAGGAAGGGCGGACGTGGGGAAGGTGGCCTGAGATGGCAGGTGAGGAGGTTGGGGACGGGTTGGTAGGCAGAGGAGGCAGGGAGGGCAGTAGTGAAGGTGTGGGTGAGGAGTCGGGAGTACGCGGTGTCAGCAGGCCATCAGGTGAGGTGTGATGCAGTGAGGTGGACAGCGGGATGGGGGATGACGGGGAGGGGGCAGCAGGTAGAGAAAGCGAGGGCGAGATGTAGCGGTCATAGGAGTCAGGGGGAGGGTTGGCGGCGGTGGTTGGCAGTGGGTAAGGCGGAGTTGGGGTTGGGGAGGTGGTGGTGTATCTTGCGGGCGGGGCTGGAAGGTGGTGATGGCAGGTTTTAGGGTGGGAGTGGGTGGTGAGATGGGAGACGGCCCTTTGGTGCTGTGGCTGCGTGTGGCATGGGGGTGGAGGTGGTGCACCAGGGTGGGATAGTTTTGGGCGGCACTCCGATGGTGGGTGTGGGCGAGGCGGTGGGGCTTGAGGTGGGTGGGGTGTGGGGGTGTGAGGATGCTCTGGCACTGGAGGTCGGTAGCGGTGATGAGGTGGCAGGTGCTGAGGAGTGGGGTGTGGCAGGTGGTGTGCATCATCGGAGGTGAGGTAAGGCGGGGTGAGGTGTGGGCGGTGAAGGAGCCGGTGGGAGGGGGGAGGTACGGCCTCGCGGTGTCGTCTTGATGTTTGGTGATGGGGCGGTGTAGGTGGTGGCAGGGGACTGAGCTCGTGGGGGAATGGTGGATGATGAGGTGCGGGGTTTGGTGGGTGGCAAGGCATCTGGTGAGGTTACTAGGGACGAGCTGGGGATCCGTGGGGATGGTGAGGTTGAGGGTGGGGTAGGGGAGGTGAACGAGAAAGAGGAGGTGGGTGGGGGTGGGTCAGAGAAAGACTAGGGTAAAGGAGAAGAGATACAGGGAGAAGAGTGAAAGGAAACGTGTGATGTGGGGTGGCCCCCGCTAAGATAGGGGGGGTGCGGGGGCGGTGGTGGGCGCTTTCTGTGCATTTTCTTTTGGTTTTTGTTTCCCCTAAGCTCGGGGCAATTGCCGTATGGTGGGGCGGCTTGTAGGCGCCCTTGGGTCATTCTGCTGCACCAGGCAGCTTTTAGCTGCTTGAGGATATCGTGAATGGGGCATTCGTGGCTACAAGGAGAAAATTCCCACGGGTCAATCGTGATGATGTCTGTGGGAAACTGATCGATTGTGCAGATATGTTGAGGGGTGGAGTGGATGGCTAGAAGTTGCCTCGTTACTTGGATAACTTTATCCAGGTCTCCCATAGGGTCATGTATGATAAAATGTTTTTTGATGAAACTGGGGAGGATCCTGTTAAGTGTGTGAAACATGAGTTGTTCCCGGGTTTCTTCATCTGCCTCCTGGTAGGCAGCGGTGACCAGGCGTTTAGCCTGGATTAGAGTATCATCCAAACTGCCATCAAAGGTTAGGCTCTCCAATTGGGATAGCACCACCACTTTACCTAGTGATGGAGTGATGGCTTGAATCATGAGTTTCGTGAAATTCTGCCAGATGAGCCACGGAACGATCTTGGGTGCTATACTTGCTGCTGCTTTGCCCAGTAGCGGGAGTGTGACTGCAATTTTCTGCTTGTCATCCTCGAACCCAATATCTAGCAAAAGTTTAATAATTGCCAGGTATGTGTGCATATCATACTGTTCAGGGTCAAATTTAGGTAATTGCTCATGCAGTTTGGTTGCCATTTTGCTGAAATTTCCTGATTACCTCTCATATACCTGGGTCAAGAACCACCGCTGTCCACCAGTGTAATGCTAGGTGTTTTAGGGTCAGCTTCCCGTCCCTCTAACACCTAGTTGTAGCTAGGTTCTCTTTCTAGGCCGGAGTTTAGACAAATAGGAGAGAGGCAGGACACAAAAACTCAAGGCAACACCTTGCTTGTGTATTACTAAATTCTACAGTGGAACGGGTAGATGTCACGAATACAGATACACTGGACAATTATAATTCTTAGGCCTAGATATGGGTTATTATAGTCGCGGCACACGACTCTGAGGTTGTCATTATCGTACCCTGGCAACCTACCATTCAAAAGTGCGTCCAATTTTGTATCATATTATACACGAATCATATTATTATGCACGAATATATTATACACGAATCACATGCGTCTCATATTATACACGAAATCAGATGCACTTTTGAATGGTACGTTGCGAGGGCACGATAATAACAACCTCAGAGTCACGCGCTGCGACTATAGTATCGTGCAGGAGCTATTTAGGTCAAGGTCGGGTAAGGTGAATAGCACTTAGGGCAGAAGTTTATATACTATTATTGCAGGAAGTCTAAGATATGTATATACGGATGGAGTGGGTGGCACTATTTCACTGTTGGTAGTTATTTCTTTAACACTGGGGTCTGTGTATGATTTTAGTATGATGCAGAGTTACTAGACAGTATCGTATTCACTATAATAGACCCGTATTTCACTGCTTGGCTGTGTTCACGGTTTCACTGTTACTTTTATTCACTCCACCACCGTTATTTGGTCACTGGTGCTTCTCTCACTGACTTCCTTTTTATGGTTAATTCACTACTCTGCCTTCACGTCACTAAGTCACGGACGCTGTGCTTTCACTGTCACTCCTTTTGGGTCTGAGCATCGTGGCGGTCAGGTACAAGGGCGGCTGAGGTGACCCAGCCTCACCACTGACTGGGCTGGGTTCTGCCAGGGGCCTCTGTGTTCAGGGGCCACGGGATCACACATAGGGGCGTCCTTTCTCGTCTGGGGCTGCGGGTGGGGAAGGGTCCCGGGCTTTCGGGGTTTGGGGTGGGAGTACGGCCTTCAGGGCTGGGACCGAATAACTGTCTGAACTCGCTCAGGCGCCTGACGGAGGACGAAGATCTCCGGCGTCTGGGTGTAGGGAGGTCCTGCCCGGGGGTCCTGGGGGCGGTCTGGAGGTCCAGAGGGCTGCGGTCCCCAGTGTTCAGAGACACTGTCAGGAGGGGGCTGCAGCGTCAGCCTACATTGGGGTCCGTCAGGCGAGTCCTCTCCGGATCCGGCTGCAGGGAGAAGAGCCTGGTGGAAGGCACGGGGCCTCTCCAGTACTCTTCCAGGCTGAGGGCTCCCTCTGGGTCGTAGGTTGATGAACAGGAGTCAGCACCTGATGGAGGACTGGCTACCGGCCGTCTCCTGCCATAGGGCCCGGCTATTGGCCGTGGCCTGGGGAAAGGAGCGGCTACAAGCCTACTCAAGGGCACCTTCAGAGCGGCTACAGGCTGTCTCCTGACGAAGGCGGGAGCGGCTACAGGCCGTCTCCTGATTCCCTCTCGAACGGCTACAGGCCGTCTCCTGCAGGAGGGTTGAGCGGATACAGGCCGTCTCGTTAGAGGCACCTTCAGAGTGGCTAAAGGCCGTCTCCTGACGAAGGAGGGAGCGGCTACAGGCCGTCTCCTGTTATCCTCCAGAGCGGCTACAGGCCATCTCCTGTAGGAGGGTTGAGCTGCTATCGGCTGTCTCAGGGGTGCTGACTGGAGCTGGAGTTACAGCTCCACCCCGAAGTTGGTTGGGGACAGCTCGCCTGGAAGGTAGTCTTGTATTCCTGTTATGGTGGCGGCGGGTGAGCTCCGGGTCCTAGGGGCACGCAGCCCAGGCAGACTTATGTCGCTGTTGCCCTGGGTCCTGGCGCGCGGCCGGTACTTCTCAGTGGGCTTCTTCTGGGGGTGCTAGGTCTCCCTCTGTGGCACTACTACATTTTAATCACAAAATGAAAACATGAGACCATGAATTATACATGACAGTAATTAGTGAATTTATAACACATTTTGTGGCAGCACAGAAGTTCAACATTAAAAGCTTCCACGTATTTCACAGAACTTGCCAAAAAGCAAAAAATCATAATATAAGTGAGTTATAATTCCTTTTTGAGAGAATAACGAGATTAAATGCAATAAAACATATAAATGAGTTAGTCCTGTATGCCATTCACAGAAAACGTTTTCTACAAAACGGCTTACAAAGTGTTTCAGAAATATTGAATTAACTATGCTGTTCATTTCATTGTAGTTTTTCATGCTGTTATGCTGGATGTTTTTAGGGTGACTTCTTGTCCGGAAGACACCAGCGACTGAGTGGGGTCCTCTTTCTAGACCGGAACTAGAACACTTACAAAGGAACAGGACATAAAAACTAGGCTGGACACCTTAACACATACATTGCCTTAATCCAATTTCCCTTACAATATACATACAGTGGTATACAAGATGTGGAACGGGTATAGTGACAGGGTAGTTAACAATAATACATCACATCACACAGACACTGTGATAACACCCGAGTTATTGCACAGGAGAGTAATACAGAGGGATGGTGACACAGTTCATACAGTCCTATCTCCTCAGTCTTTGTATAGTACACTGGTCAGCTGAACTTCGGTATCACCACACTCCTGTATATTGCTCTAGTCCTGGGAACTTAGGCACTGACACAGCATACTGAGTACGTAAGGTTAGAGACACTTTTACCAGTGGTGTTCCTGTCTCACTGTCTTTAGAATATACGGGCACTGTCACTTCCAAGTCTTTGATACAACACTGAGATCTCACTGTGTCGTCACTGGGATGCCGATGTCTGGGCTTAGTCAAGGTGGCGCCCGGGAGTGAGAGGGAGTCCTACAGGTGAGCTATCCCGCAGTAGGCACGGGACTGCTACCGGGCGCTTTCTGGTCCGGGGGAGCAGGAAGGCCCTCTCTTGTCAGGGCCTCGACCTGGTGAGGGGCCCTCAGGGCTGGGGCCAAACAGCGTCAAGAGTCGGGCCTGCCGCTTCTTACTCCAGGCACAGGGGCAGGCGGTGAGTGGGGCCAGGGCGGTCCCGCCCTGGGGTCTGAGGATTGTCCCTGGGAGGCCTGGGACTGCGGTCACCTCTAGGCTGGGGCGCCATCAGGGGTTGGCTGCTGCACCTTGTCTGTAGGACGTCTGTCAGGACCTGGCGTCGTCCAAGGGCAGGCTGGAGGGCGTGGATCCCGCCTTCAGCGACCGGGCCTCGCCACCACTCCTGGCATGGCAGCACCTCTGGGAATCACACCTGGAGGGAGAGACAGAAGGGTGGCCTGAGCGGCCGCCGGGTGGAGAGTGGGCAGCACAAGGGACCTTCTTCTCCGTGAGAACCCTCGGGACTGTGGACAAAGGGCGTACAGTGGCTGTCCCTTCCCTGATGCATACAGTGACCGTCGTCACGGTTCCACAGGTCCTTGGGATAGTAGCAGAAGGACGTACAGTGGCTGTTGCTTCCTCGGTGCATACAGTGGCTGTCGCCGCAAGGCTGCTCCCAAAGAAGGAAGAGGCAGATGAGGGACATACAGTGGCCATTCCCTCCCCGGCGCGTACAGTGGCTGTCACTGCAGGTCTACCTACCCGATGGGAAGTAGCTGAGGGACATACAATGGCCATTCCCTTCCCTGCTATGTCCAGTGGCCGTTACGGCAGTGCTACTCCCGTAGGAGGAAGAGGAGGTGGATGAGGGACATACAGTGGCCGTTCCCTCCCTGATGCTTACAGTGGCTGTCGTTGCAGTTCCACTCCTACCTTTGCCTGTTGGTGTGCATACAGTGGCCGTCACACCGAGGCAGGCTCCAGATGTGGCTGCAGCAGAAGGACATACAGTAACCATTCTTACCCCGATGTGTACAGTGGCCATCGTTGCGGTGCTGCAGGGGGAAACAGCTGAGGGACGTACAGTGGCTGTTCCCTCCCCAGTATGTCCAGTGGCCTTTACCGTGGTGCTGCCTGGGACTGAATCTGGAGCAGTCCCATCCCGATCCTGACAAAGGCTGGTCCGGCCGAGAAGTAGTCTCCCATCATTGCGACGTCGTGGTTGGGCAGGTTGAGGGGAAGAGGGACACAAGGTCGGGGCGCACGTGAGCCAGTCTCGCTTTGGGCCAGTGTCGTGTCCATCTAGCCCACTGTGGTGTCTTCCTGGGGTGGGGGTGGAGCTGTGGCTCCATGGTGGGGTGGGGGTCTGGCAGCGGGAGCGCACATTTCACATACAGATCCCAGCAGATTTAAATGGCAAATCACAAAGCACCAGCAATTTAAATATTAAAGCAAAAACAAGATATTGCATTGGATTTATTATTAATCACGATTCAGAATGTCTGCCATCCCGCAGATTTCACGTATGCATATTTATACAAGTATATTTGCACAGTTTTGGAAACATCCCCTACTGACAGCCTGTAACCTTGCTACACCCAGCCCCTGGCTGCATTAGACTATAATTGGATGTCAAGTTGTAAACACTCAAAGGCCACTATAATTGAGGAGTAACGCCTGTCTCCTCACAGTAATATGAAAACATAAAAATACTGTACGGTGACATAAGGATGTGATATTTCAGAACGAAAATTGTGTATGATCAGCACCAATTACCCCCCCCCCAAATAATAATCTTCACTCCCACTAGCTTATTTATTAACCCCTACACCGCGGGCATGTTTACCAATGTTTTGCGTGTCCCACGGGGTTATTCAGGCTCCGACAGACTCTCCAAAAATATTTGCCAAAAATCAGTTATTAGTCCTAGAATATTAAAATTAGATATGCTTATGGCACATACCTTCAGCTTTCTCCTGGAATGCTTGTGGAGCCTTCGTCTGTTACCGTAGGACTTGTGGAGACCTCTGAAGTTGGGTAATGAAGTCTCCACTTTACACTTCCCGACAACCAGTAATATGATTACCACAGCCAGATATTAACACTATAAACACTACTCTATGATTTTCAAGTAGTTTGGGATCCATACTAAAAAAAAAAACCCACTGTGAAAGCAATGAAAATTACGAGCGCGGCTGACCGTCGCACTTGCGCTAGTTCGCTCTTGGTACTCTGTCATTTATTATTCATAAAACCCCTCACACTTTATATTTCTATTACTATATCACACTTATATATATCTGGAGTCTTTCTTCATAAGTTTCCTTCAGTAGTATTAGTTTATTGTCACTGAAGTCATTCAATTTTTCATTCAGTAAAATACGTAGAGAGCCACGGATTTACTTTCGCTGTTATAACATAAAGTATTTGTACTCATATTCTTATATTACTAATTACTTACATTACTATTTACATTTTCTATTGTATTTTCAATATTTACCCTTCTATTTCACTTACACTATGTTAGTCACTGTCACTTTCAGTAAGATAAAACTATAATACACTGTTCAGTCATATGTACTGAACATCCATTGCTTTCACTTGCTATTAACACATTATTTACACATTACTCTCCTTTCCCACTTGCACTGTTAGAACTGCTTCTGTCTGTGGTAATCAAAGAAGCAGGTAACACAGAGGGGAACCTGGCACTCAGCGCAGTGCCAAGAGGTGCGTTTGTGCTCAGGTGTGCGGCGGGTGGTATGTGCACACACTTGATGCCTGCGGATCGCAGCCTTCCTTTTACCTGTGGCAGGCATTAGCTCCAATCTGTGCCGATCCATATACGCCCTCTGCTCAAGTCAGTCGGGAAGTGTTACAGGATGGCGCCTTGGAGTTGCTGCTGTCACCCTACCATATCTTTCCAGCAGCTGCTGGACACAAATCCTGGCGAACAACCTCAAGGAGAACGACTTGGGTGGCTTGACCTTCATCTTGTACAGGATGAAGGCGTTCAGCATCGTCATATCTATGAGATGCAGAAAAACTTTCCTGTACCACCTAGTATTCTTCCTGAGGCAGTCGATCTCACCAATCATCATGTCGGACTTGTCCACCAGCCGAATGTTGATATTGTAGTCCAACACAGCATCAGGTTTCATCACAGGTTCGCCTGTCCTACGGTCGACCTTCCCACTTGTCATTTCCCCCTTATGTACGGTGATGAGCATGTGCACGACCCTCTTGTCATACCACCGTATTGCCAGCATCTTCTCAGACTTGCGTAGGTGCACGTCTCCTCGCTGCGAGGTTCCTGCCTCTGTGAATTTAGGGAAGTGGGCATGCTTACTTTTGACAGTGCCGCAGGAGCCAATGCCGTGCCTTGAAAGGTATTTGGCAAGTTTCGCTGGTGTATAATAGTTGTCTGTATACAGCACATGATTCCCACCAAAATACTTTTCAAGGAGCACTTTCACTACACAGCCTGAGAAGCCAAGGGGGTGTGTTTTACCCAGATCGACAGTGCTGGCTGAATAAATGACGAAGTCAAGGATGTACCCCGTCTTACAGTCGCACAGTACAAAGAACCTAATTCCAAAGCAATGGCGTTTGCTTGGAATGTACAGAACAAACCAAAGACGTCCTCTGAACAAAACCAAGGATTCGTCAATGACAACCTTCTGAAAGGGGTGGAAGAATGACATTAACTTATCCTTCATTTTGCTCAGAATCTCCCGGATCTTCCAGAGTGGGTCGGTTTGGGAAGGTACATCGTTGTCGGCAAAGTGCAGGTTTCCCATGATGTTCCGGAAGTAATCTCTGGCCATGTACTTATTGAAGGTGGGTGAGGGTAGTAAGGGGTCCATGGACCAGTATTCTTCCAACTCATGCTTCTTGGAGAGTGGCATGAGAAGCGTGATGGCAAAGAACACATACAGCTCCTGCACTCCCAGCATGGGCCACTGTTGCATCTTGGCTGCACCTGTACCACTTGCAGCACGTTGTGATTCATACCTGTTGGTCTCATCACATATGTGCTGCATGACTTCGTCATCTAGGAAGGCCGAAAGGTAGTCCACACACTCAGCATTATCGTCAATAGTGAAGGCAGGCTGAACTCCTGAGGAGCTCTCATCAAAAACTAAATGTTCAGGCACAAAATCGGACCCTTCCGTCCACGCGAAGGCGTCCAGGATTCCCTGTCGTGGCGGTGTAGGGTGGGTGGTGGTGGTGGGTGGCTGTGAGGCAGATTTACCCTGTTCAAGGTCACTCGCACTGACCCTGGGTTGCCGTACAGCACTAGCAGCCCTTACTCTACTACCAACTCTACTTTTACTAGTCCGGGATTTACCTCTTCCTCTACGGCCTGCCTTCACTGTTGATGCTGGTGGTGACTCCGACGACGAAGACTCCGGAGATAACTCAGCAGACGAAGAGGAAGAAATGAGTGAAGTGGGGCTTGGGGAACTAGGAGGTGAATCAACTCGGGACTCATGGCGGGCTGGGTCATGGGGGGCCATTGTTCTGGGGCTAACATGCCGCCTTTTCACTCCCTTCCCAAATTCCTTCCCTTGCTGCACTAACGGCCCCTTTCCTTTGGAGCTAGGGATAACTTCCGACACTGAAGCACTCGTACTAGCACTTTCTGGCACGATTACCTCACCCGGCTCATCACACGATTCACACGAATCATCAAAATCACTATCCATCATCACCATGGACAATTTCGCTAGTTCACGTGCCACTGCAGAGTCACTAAGTCCTTTCCTGCTTCCCTCACGACTTTTTATGGGTGTAGAGGTCACGGGGTCCTTTGCAATGGGCGCAGAAGCGGCAGAAATGGCGGGGCACGAGTGCGACATGGTTTGACCACAGCGGAGGACAAGGAACTAAATGCCGCGGCTTATCTGAGAAGGCAAGGGTTGACAATGACACTGAGGCTGACAGCTGCTAACTTACATGCTAATAAATTATTGGTAGAAAATCTCGGCAATACATAAAGAAATAGGTAGTTCCAGGTGAATGTAAATGTCACTTAGGCTTCTCCCTTCCTTTCTGATATATATTTTTATTACAGACATCGATTACAAGGCATAATTCAAAGGGGAAATTACTGTGGTAATGTAGCGAATGAATGCACGTGAGGTGTTGTCAGGTGATAATTAGCCAATTCCTGGTGTATAACACTATCACTTACCTTATCTTTTTTTTGTATATATTATTTTGTATAAGTATAGGGCATAGGGCTTATTTCAATGGAGGAAATCTGTGGAAAAATCCGGGGGAAATTTGCTTAGCGCAGTGCGGCGTGGGAGGTGAGAGGACAGGGTAATGGAGGGCAGGTAGGGAGGGGAGTCAGGAAGGGGGGAAAATCGCTAAAATGTCAACAATGGATGGGAGTACAGATGAGATTTGGGGTGCTGACTAGTGTTGGACATTGGCAGTACTGATAGATGATACAAGCCACCACTTGAAAGCCCGGGATAATTCAAATTAACACAGAATCACAAAAGTGACGCCCCGCAGTATGATCCATTGTGCCCGAGCATCACGAAAGTGACGCCCCGCGGTTAACACTTTAACCTCTGGCATTGTTTTGACCCGACTGGCCCCCCCCGCGGGGGTTCCAGCCAAAATGTAAACAAACTTTAAACCTTTATAACTCTGCACAGAATAAATCTAGAGCGAAAAATAAGGTACCATTAGAAAGTACTAACCTTCGGCTTTGCAATGATGTAGGTTTCATGACTTCATTGACTATCACTGGATGGGAAGTGCCATTAGAAGTGGATGATCTAAAATCACTATTTTTCGCTCACACACCATTACCGAATGCCAACCTCAATCTGATAATAATACTATAAACATATATGAACACTGCACATATGATAAACACCCACTCTGTGTTCACTGAGGCAGGTAAAAGGCACTGTAATTGCCCACACTTCACTGCCACATCAGCGGAATTGTCACTCACACAGCTGGACAGATACTGATGCGTGTTTGGCCAGGGGTGGGGTGGGGGGCCCTTGGAGTGGGAGGTGGGGGCCCGGGGGGTGGGAGGAGGGAGGTGGGGGTCGGCTGGAGTGAAATAACTTAATAGCTACTCTCCCTTGAAACAATTGGCGCGCGGAAAAAATGCGCAGTATTCAAAATATTCACAAACATTCCAGAATGACACCCGCGGTTTGGTCCAGTTTTTGCAATGTCATTCTGGGATGACACCCGTGGTTAAAAGGTTAAGGGGTTAAGTGGTACATGTATAATGTTAATGCTACCCTGGGTCATGCAATGGCTAAATATTAATAAACTAGATGTGCTGGGGTGCATCACTACCATAACACCCCAGCATACCCTGCTGAGCAATGTGAAGAGGCTGACATCCTCACTACATTTATGCACTATTCCCATTATCCTCACTACACTTGTACACTATTCTTAGTATCCCTGAAATACCCGCATGGTGGGGTGAACCCCACACCACCACCCCAGGAGGAGAGTATGAAGGAGTGATACCCACCCCACAAGGGGATGATGGAGAGACTGGCTTACCTGGCTCACTGTCCAGGCAAAAGCATCATATCTCTCCTGTGACCTGACACCCCTCTTTCCCGCAGCCAGACCATCCGGCGGTGTACAGGAAAAGTACACTACTCTTCAGTAGAAGGAATGCTCGCCAGAATTGGGGTGGGACTTGCAGTGGCAAGGTCCCAAGCACACCCTCGGATGCTGAGTCCCCTGGATCGGCCTCCTATTTAACAGAGGACTCATGAGGAGCCTCAAGGGTTGCTACCCCCTACCCTGACAGAAGGAGGGCACTCTCCACCGGAGCTGTGGTGCAACCCAACAGAGTTCATCCGACTTCTTCCTCCCGACGTCACCGGGACAGGCCCTTCCCTGACGGAAGGAGGACACGCTCCACTGGAGCTGTGGCGTAAGCCGAGAGGGTACACCCGACCTCTTCCTCCTGACATCATTGGGGCAGGAGTCCCAGGCCCTACGGCAGGAGTGCTGACTTCGCCAGAGCCTTAGCTGTTGCCAGGAGAGCCCATCGGGTGCCCACTCCCAGCCGCCAGGGCCGGCGGTTTCTAGGAGAGTCTCCCCCAACTCCTCCCGCACCCCTGTCTCTCGTAGGAGCACAGGCAATGCCGAACGGGGCTGCCTGATGGAGGGAATGTCCCCCAGACCTCCCCCGCACACCCCCGACCAGAGTTTTGGCGAGGCCCTTGGCTATCCTCTCTCTGCTAGTCCCCAGGCTCCTACAGAGGGAAACACCTCTTGCTCCGCCCACCCCTCTCCCTGTTTCTCTCCTCGAGAGGGTGGGACTTGCTTCCCTACAGGCACCTCACCTGAGACCAGACCGGGTGTGACGTCCCCAAGGCCAGGTGTCCGGTCCTTGCAGCCCTGCCCTCCCCAGGTGCTGACGGACTCTGCCAGGATGAGAAGCCGCAGTCCAGCCCTGACAGCCTGCTCCTGCAGATGAGACTGCAGTTCCTGGAGTCAGCGGGCCTCCCCAGGCACTCACTGTGGTAGCCAGACCTCCCCCGGCGCAGGTGGCCGCAGTTCCTCCCTGACAGCCGCCCCTTCCGGATGTGACAGTAGCCCAGCCAGGGCACCGCCCTACCCCCATCCGACCCTAGCCCTGGGCCTCCCCAGGTCCTCCCCCAGGACCCCGACGATGACTTAGGGCCAACACCGAGCAGCGTGTCTCCTGGCCCTCTTCTGCCCTAGTCCGGAGAGCCCTGCCTCCTGCCGGTCCATAGCGGCTAGGGAGCCGCCCAACACACCACCCACCCACTCCTCCAGGACTAGTGGCGACCTCACCAACCACCCTCACCTGTACTACTCACTGGACTGCCCACCTCCCATGCCCAGCCTCCATTTGAAGCTCCCTACATAGGTCCCCCTGCCTCATGGGCCATGTCCTCCCCTCCACCAGAATCGTGAGTACCAGATCCGATGATTGTACACTTCCCCAGTGCTGTTGGACCCCTCCCCCAGTGAACCAACCCCTGTGACTCCTCCCCTGTACCTGCAGTGCCTGTCCCCAAGTGTTGCCCAACCCTCCCCAGTGCTCTATCCCCCTCTCTCCTTCCTCCCCAGCAGCTACGGTGTTACCCCCCCCCCCAGTGTGCCATAGTGAACTCTACTACCTGTGATCTTGCGCGCGGAGTGCCCGACATCCACCCACGGGTCGGTTCCCCGACAGTGACAACCCTCCCCCAGTGTCACCCCCACAGGACAACATACGTCAGTGTGACCCTTCCCCAGTGTGCTCCCCCTCCCCTCCCCAGGTCCACAGTCCCCGTCCATACGTGAACAAACCCACCGTAGACTGACTAATACTCCCGCTTCCCCCCTTCAGTCAAGTGCGGACATTATATACCTTCGTCCTATGTGATGCATACATAGCCTAAGATTAGCTAGGGCATTGTCCATGTCACTCGGATATATTGTACTACCTAGGGCCTCGTCTAGGTCACGTGAATACGTAGATTTAAGGGCCTGAATATATGTTGTTGTCCATGTCATGCACCTGTCATACTTGGTATACTGTACTATGCTGTCCGTGTGTGTTGGATATGATGTACCTGACATTTTTGTGAAATACTGTCCGTGACACTTTGTGGACATAACCCTACCTCAGGAAGGTGTAATTCCATGTGCAGGTCAGACTTGCTGAACTAGGTGGAAAGTGATTGTTGCAAACATTATTTTAAGTCATTGTAAATTCCTCAGTTTTGCTCATAGAATGGTGTGTGTATTTGTCTTTTAATAATATATAAGTGTGCCTTTCGACCAGTGGTGTTTGTGTTTTTCCTTCCTTGCTAGTACTGACCCGGTCGTGAACAAAGAACCCAGGACTGCACTGTGTCTGTATCTGAGATGCCGGGACTCAGAACACGCTGCATAACAATCCCCACTACAATTGTCCACTATTCCCAGTATCCACACTGAGGAGCCAGGGCTAATGCTATGCTGGAACATTATGCAGTCACTGGTAGGGTATATGTTGAAATGCGTGATTTACAGCATAGTGCCCCCAGAAACTCACCGACACCCCCACCTGGACCCCACGGAGTAGCCGCAGCCGAACCATGGGATGCTGTGTGACAATGGCATAAGTCATCTCGGGCCGTGCGCCCCTGTAGCACCCAGCTGCCGCACCGTCGCCCTAGCAGGAAGATGACACTACCTACAGGAAGTGGAACCGCCAGATCAGCTCGGGGTGGAGCTGTCTGTCTAGCTCCAACTAGCGCCCCTCAGGAGACGGCTGATAGCCGCTCCTGCCTTCTACAGGAAGGTGCCTTCTCTTTAGGGACGGCCGATGGCCGCCCGCCCCTCGTAAGGGAACCGCTGTCTCACCGGCCTGAGGGTAATGAGGAGACGGCTGATAGCCGCTCCTGCCTTCTTCAGAAGGTGTCCTTCCTGGGAAGGCTTATAGCCGCCCAACACCCCCTCCTGCAGGAGACAGCCGATAGCTGCTCCCTCCTTCGTCAGACGGCTGATAGCCGCTCCGAAGGTGTTGTCCCCGAGATGGCCGATAGCCGCTCACTCCTCTGGCAGAAAGAGACGGCTGATAGCCACTCCCGCCTCCACCAGACGGCCGATAGCCGCTCTGAAGGTGTTGCCCTAGAGACGGCCGATAGCTGCTCCCTCCTCCGGCAGAAGGAGACAGCAAGAGGCCGCTCCTGCCTTTGTCAGACGGCCGATAGCCGCTCCAAAGGTGCTGCCCTAGAGACGGCCGATAGCCGCTCCCTCCTCCAGCAGAAGGAGACAGCCGATAGCTGCTCCTGCCTTCACCAGATGGCCGAAAGCCGCTCCGAAGGTGCTGCCCCCGAGACGGCCGATAGCCGCTCACCCTCCCTCCTGCAGGAGACGGCTGAAAGCCGCTCCCACCTTTGTCAGATGGCCGATAGCTGCTCTGAAGGTGTCCAGAGGTGCGCTGAGTCCCCCACTCAGGCCACGGCCAATAGCCAGGCCTTGGCGCCCTATAGTTGCGCCCTTGGGCAGCCACGGCCGATAGCCGGGCGCCACGGCCAGAGAGAGGTGCCAGAAGTGTCATCGCCCCAGCGTGAGATGAGAGCCCTGATCTCCAGCACTGAAGGACCCCAGAGAGGCCCTACAGCTTCCCCTGGCCTCTGCTCCCTACTCCTGTCCCTGGAGAAGATCCACCTGACGGACCCTAACTCAGGCCGGTGCCGCAGCCCCTCCCTGACGGTGCCCCTTGACTCTGGGGGCCGCAGCCCTCGGTTACTCCAGGCCCTCCCCAGGATGCCCGGGCGTGATCTCTCCACGCCCCGACGGCTAAAGACCTCCACTTCCGGCGGAGACCTGAGCCAGAGATTCCTGGACCTGTTTGGTCCCAGTCTTGAGGGCCACACTCCTGCACCTAGCGCGGAGACTACGGGCCCCTTCACCACCTGCAGCCCTGGACGAGAGAGGACGCCCCTGCGAATCGTCCCGTGCCCTCTCTGCACGCCCCCCCTTGGCGGTGCCCCTATTCCGGCAGAGTTGTCGCCGGCGTGTCTCCCCGCCGCTCCCACTATATGAGTGAATTATGTTAAGTGTGGTGTTGCCCCAGAATTAGTTAAGTGACTTATGCTAAGTGTGACGTTGCCCCAGAATTAGTGTAACAGTGGTACAGTGATTTAATGTATGTAGAATATCGGGGCGAGTGAAATCACGGGTGGATGAGTAAGGACGAGTGCAGAAACTAAGTTCTGGTGAATCAGACTCATGAGTGACGCCCTTGTGGAAAATCAGTAAGACTACTACCCCGAGAGATCCTCTATCGTAAAATATACAAATGTCCTTTGTTACCAGGAAACAGTAGAGAAAAGTGTTAATAATAATCTCCCGCTTGTATTACCATAAACAGTGAATTCCCAGTGTCCTCCACCCTCCCTTAAAGAATCTCCTCCCAGCAGTCAGTGTGTATGTAAGAACCTGGACGAGGAATAGAATCAATTGTCAAAATTCCTTTGCTATCAGAAAATACTAAGTTCGAATTAATAATACTTACTCCCTCCCAATATTACTATAACTCTGTTCTGGCCGTCCGCGCGTCACCCCTCGCCCACCCCCCCCTATGAGACACCCGCGCTCCCACGCGCACCGCAATCCTGTATTCCCTGTACACCTGTGCACTAAAATTAAAGTGTTGGCATCAGTGTCTGTTAAGCCTGTATCCTGCGAGATACTAATTATCTAGTTAAGGTTTTATTTTCTGTCATATACTGTGTTGTATTATCTGCTGTTTTTGTCCTGTGTCTGACTGTGGTAATATATGTGTAAAGGTTATTGCCTGGAGTTTTTGTGTCCTGCCTCTCTTTATTACACCAAGCCCCGGTCTCGAAAGAGGACCCCGCTACACGTTAGGTGTTCTAGGACCGAGGAGGCGAACCTTTTTCACCTAGCATTACATATATAGAAAGTATAGCTTAGTCTTCCTCTCGGGGGAAATAGTTCCATCACTTGGGGGGAAGGAGAAAAGATATTTTATTTCCCCTCTCGACCTGGGGGGAGCCATGGCACTTTTGCCCCCCTCCCCTCCCGATTCGCCACTGTATATGGCCGGAATGGAGGGGAAGAAAGGAGGAAGGTGAGGGGAGGTGTAGGTTACACTCATGTCCGCAGTGGAAGTTGTGGCTTCCTTACCGTTATGTCCCTCCTTCCCTCCCTCCTTCTGATTCTCTCCCCTCCCCCCTCCCCCTTGCCTCACTCTGCTTCTCTCCTTCCCACCCAACCTACCGCTCTCATTATTTTCCACTCTTCCCCCTTCCTCCCTACACACTTAACTTTCACTTCTCTCTTCCTTTCCCCCCCCCTTCCCCTTTGTCTCTCCCTTTCTCTCTCTCTCTCTCTCCCATTCCCTCATTATCTTATGCTACGTCATACACACCACTGATCTCTCTCTCTCTCTGGTTGATGTAGTCATTTTTGAGGGACAGCAATGAAGTATCAAATTTCATCATATACCATATTTTGTTTTTTCAATAAAAGATGGAGAAATTACAACTGCTCGCGACTCTGAGGTTGGTATTATCCTACTTTGGCAACCTACCCCTCAACTGTGCTTCTGATTTCGTGTATGAAACCCATGTGATTCGTGTATAATATGTTCGTGTATAATAATATTCGTATATAATATATTCGTGCATAATAATATGATTCGTGTATAATATGATACGAAATCAGACTCACTTTTGAATGGTAGGTTGCCAGGGTCCGATAATGACAATCTCAGAGTCGTGTGCCGCGACTATAGTCATAAAGTAATTTTATTAATATTTCTGTTATTGTTATGATGGTGATAATTATTATTGACCATCATCATCATCATCACCATCATCATCATTAGTAATAGTATTAGTACAGCCGTAGTGGCAGGGTACTTTCACCCTACTCTAGTATAGGTTAACATTTTCTTGGGAAACGGTCTGCCAGCCTATCATGGTTCGCACTTGGTTGCAGTCTGCTCGCAAGCATGCGATCACGTTGAAGAAGTGGCTAGCTAGCGAGACAATGCTGAGTCATGAAATCATAGTCGCAAATGGAGCATCAATTACTGATATTAATTTCGAATTACACCTAACTAACGGAGACAGAAATTAATATGTTCACCATTTATGAAATTTTAAGCAATTGGTTTTCTATACACATCCGACGCAAATGCACTTTCCAGTATTTACAACTAGCAAATCAGAAGGGGAGAAGGTGTCCAGTCGTGTCGCCATCTGTTAGCACATGTACGTTAAAATTAGGTTATGTCAAGTCAGGTTGGTCTGCATACAGTTAGGTTAGTTAATTTCAATACTGATGCAATAAAAGACGGAGAGACTGTTTAAGACGCGGACATAAAAATGCTAATAGGTGCAAATAGTCCCGCTAAAGTATAGGCTACTGGTAAGGAGCTGAATAACCATCCTCACCTCTTTATTTGCTAAGTACGAAAAACGCATTGCAGACAGATGCTTATAGACGCGAGAAAGTTCTTAGAGTTGTTTAAGTTAACTAATGAGCCTATTAATTTCAGTGTCTTCGTTGAATGTAATTTCGAAAATTATACTCAATCACCCTTGCTGGAGCTTTCTTACGTTGGCTTTTCTTGGTGATATTTTGTTTCATTTGAGACAAAAAATATAAAAAAAGAAAGTCATATATTAGCAAATAAGAAGAAAAAAAAAGAAGGAAGTTTTATTGGTAACATAGAATACTGGCTAAAATCACGTTACATAGGACCTGCCAGGGTTGTCAAAAGTACTGCGGAAGGTAGTCTCAGGAAGTCAGCTGCGTCCATGAAGGTTTCATCATTTAACCGAACCATCAGTACAGTGTCTGCACCACACACAGCCTCAGCCAAATCATGATCGCCTTGGGTGAATGTAGCCCAGTAGGATTTTAGGGGAATGTGCCAGTGTCCTCCCCAAATCTGCCACTGCTCTCTCTCATAGGCGTAGGAAGCGGGGGGGGGGGGCTATTGCCCCCCAGTCTTCAGTCAAGGCTGTATTCGGGCAGAACTCGCCAAAAATTCGGGCAGATATTTTCCTGTATATTAACCTGTCTTGACAGGGTTGTTCTAATGCCGTTTGGTGCGTTTTATTGCGTTGAGCCCATAAATAATTATGAAGTATAATACAAACTTTTTAATCATATATCCGAGACTTCTTTGCAGTCTCATATGAATTCATTCACTAATCGGCACATTTTAGATCTCATTCCCCCCAAAAACCAAGCCCGTTGTAGTCGTGGGGGGGCTCAGGGGTCTGGGGCTGGGACCTGATGGTGGAGGTGGTTTCCCTATGCCCTTCTTCCCCCCTATACCCTGCTTCCTCCTATACCCTGCTTCCCCCACCCTTGGGTCCCAGTCCTTGGCCCTACTAATTTTGCTTGGTTCTTTTTCTTCTCTTTTCTTCTTTTATTTTCTTTCTTCTCACCTTCCTAAGGTGTGAGAGCCGTGCTGATGGGATGCAAGGCTGTCTCTTTTATGTCAGTCGCAAACGGCCTCAGGGAACCATGGGTACGGTAGCCCTTGTTTCTTTCACCCTTACTCTTGACTCGGGCTCTCAGGAGTGGACTAGTTAATTCCCGCTTGAATAATTAGGCTCACCATGGCCAATAATGAAATTATAAAAAAAACCCAAGGAGCAACGGGAGATGCTCCTCCAAAACCTTCTCCCGGTCAGGTGGATCCCCCTCCCCCTACTTTTCCGCCTCTTTCTTCCTCTTCCTATCCTTCTGTTTCTTCTTCTCTCCCCCCTCTCCTTCCCCCTCCCCTCTTTCCAAACCCTCCAACAATAACATCAATTTTTGGTCGCCAGACATGGCCAAAATTTTTCAACATTGAACCCACAACAAATGACCTCACCCTCCATCTCTCTCTCCTTCAACAAATAGGTCCCGACGTCACTTTCACATCACGACCAAATGGAGACCGCCTCTTGACCGTTAAAACTGCTGCACAGGCTGAGAAGGTGAGGTCGCTCACCGATCCCTCTGGCCATCCCATCTCAGCAACTCCAGATCTCCAATTAAACTCTAGTACTGGAACTGTTCTCATTCCCTCATACATAACAATTGGAGATCGTAACTTCTCAGAATGTTCCGCAGACATCCAAAGCAATCTTGTCTGCACAACAACTACCAGTAATATCTGTTCAGTGCTACACACTTCCCCCCCAGGGGCGCCGCAAGTACTCCGCCAACATTGCCAAAATAATCTTTAAAGACCGCGATTTACCTGCCTCTCTCATCATTGGTGGTACACGACTTGCAGTCAAAGAATATACGCCTCGTCCTCGACAGTGCTTTTCTTGTTGGCGCTACGGCCACCCAGCTAAATACTGCAGGTCAGAGGCAGTGTGCCCAACCTGCGCCCAACCCGGCCACACCTCCTTAGCCTGCGTAGCACAGAACCAAGTCTGCCCGAACTGCCAAGGTTCTCATGCTGCCTCGTCCCGGAACTGTCCAGAATACATTTTTGAATCGGAAGTCGCAAGGATTCGCTGGAAAGAAGGTCTCTCCCTCCGTGCAGCCCGTCAACGTGCCCGTGATTTAGGATTCTCCTCCCGTGTTACCAATGCTCGAGTGGCCCGGCCTATTTCCACTACCTCTGCCACCTCTCAGTCCTACCATACTACAACCACGACACACTCTAACTGCTTTTCTACCATCACCTTATCTGACACACCTGTCCCCTTGGTATCGCCAGCCACCAGCTCCTCTACTATTTCAACCTCTTTTCCTGTCCCTACTCATACCTCCTCCTCACCTACCCCTCTGACTGTCACTATTGTCTCCTCTCCATCTGTCTCTACTCTCCCCTCTTCCACCTCCCCTTCTCCCTCCTCTTGTTCTGCCTCCTACTCTCAGGCCCCTTCAGTTTCTATTTCCAACTCTTTCTCTGTCCTAGACTCTTCCACTCCTACCTCCTCCTTGTCACTTCCGTTGTCCACTCCCCTCTCTTCCCCCCATCGCCCTTCCAGTTCTGCTGCTCCACCCCGCTCATCCTCTTCCCAACACCAACAGTTACTTCCTCTGCCACAGCGTGATGCCTGCCGTCTGCCTGCCTCTGGCAAACGTGGGCTGCCTCCCACCATATCGGATACCAAGGGTACCACAAAACCCACACACTCTCCCCCAACTCGTAAAATGCGAATTACTCGTCCTTCGCCCTCCGTGACACCAACAACAAAGATCCCTGTCTCAACCCAACGATCAGCTAGTTCCAACCCTATCCGGACTCCTCAAACCACTTCACAACCAGTTCCAGCTCCCCTGTCAACACCACAGATGACACAATCAACAGGTGCCGAGAGTGAAACTCTCTCAGATATTATGGAATACTTAGCAACTCCTTTACAAGAACCACTGAGTCCCCCCAAAATACGTCATACAGCAGAAGTCCATTCAGCTCCTTCCGATCTTCCTCCCACTCCCATCCCTCCTTCCCCTTCTGCCCCTCTTTCATGTTCTAATCCCTCTCCTTTATCCCTCCCTATGCCACCAGGCTATAGCGACCGTCCTACTCATTCACTTCTTCCACACTCTGCTCCTATTCCTACCATTGAACCAACCCGGTGATGTGTGATACCCGTTCAACATAAATTCGTTTTTTACTATATTTTATTCTTTGTAAATTTTTGGTAACCTTTTACTTTTCTTTGATTTTACTTTTAGTTCTTTTATTTTACTTTTTAGTGTTATACAATTTTAATATGTCTCGTTTACAATGGAACATGCGAAGTTTCATGGCCCACCGTAATGATCTACGTTATCTACTTTCAATTCACCATCCTTCAATAGTCTGTTTACAAGAACTCCGTTTGTCTTCCCCACCAGTACCCATACCTGACTATTGTTTCTTGTTTTCTCCTGCTTCTCTTCCTGTTTCCATCATTTTAGTTCATAACACAGTCCCATTAGAATATCTGTCGCTTCACACCACTGTTCCATGTCATTTTGTTCGTGTTTTTCTCGAACAATGGATTACGATGGTGTCTGTATATTTCTCTCCCTCCCAACCTATTGATTTCCCAGCTTTAACCCTTTTATTATCACAATTACCCACTCCAATTTTATTAATGGGAGATTTTAACTGTCGCCACGCTTTGTGGGGCGATGATGTTACAAATTTGCGTGGCCGCCACCTTGAATCTTTTATTTTTAATAACGATTTATCCATACTGAACTTATACACATTTTGACTCTAGAACTCACACTTTTTCCTGTCTTGATCTCTCCCTATGCTCCCCTTCTCTTTCCCTAGATTTCCATTGGTCTGTTCTTTCAGACGTTTTATATAGCGACCACTTTCCTATCAAACTTACTCTTACCACATATCGTCCTGCACCCAGACCCCCTCGATGGTGTTTCCCGAAAGCTGACTGGCCGTCATTTACTTCTCTGACTGTTCCTACTGTACCTCCTTCTTCATTCTCTACTATTTTAGATATGCTCACTTATTTTAATGAATTAATTCTTAGTGCAGCTTTGACCGTGATCCCTAGGTCGTCCCGTCCTTTTACTTCTAAGTGTGTACCTTGGTGGGATTCAGACTGTACTGTAGCACTCCGTGTTAAACGTGCACGTTGGAAGAGTTACCTACGCAAACGCAACACTGCGGATGAACAGAATGCATTTCTGCTGTTTAAAAAGGCCCGTGCCCGTCTTCGAAAGATTGTTAAACAGGCTAAACGCCGTAGCTGGAGGTCATACGTTTCCACCATTACTACCAATACACCCATTGCATCCGTCTGGAAACGTATACGCAAAATAGCGGGTAAGCATCTTCCTATGCCCTCCCCTGTCCTACACTTAGATGGAGAGTCAGTCGCAGATGCTCATCTAGTTGCTAATGGCTTAGGTCGTCACTTCAGTAATGTTAGTAGCGGCTCTCATCTCTCACCTGAATTTCATACCCTTAAAGCTGCTACTGAATGTACGCCTGTTGTCCTCAAGCTGTCGTCTAGTCAGTCATATAACGCGCCATTCACACTCCATGAATTGACCTCTGCCCTTCGTCTGTGTAAGAACACTTGCGAGGGTCCTGATGGCATACACTATAATATGCTCCGTCACCTTTCCCCTCAGGCCATGGCCTTATTAATAACTATTTATAATCATATCTGGACAGAGGGTGTTCTTCCCCCTTCATTTCGTGATGCTGTCATTCTCCCATTTCTTAAACCGGGAAAGCAAGGCCATGTCCCTCAAGATTATCGCCCCATTGCTCTTACTAGCTGTCTTTGCAAATTGTTTGAGCGTATGATAAATCATCGCCTTATGTGGCTCCTAGAATCCAAGCAACTTTTGTCTTCTTCACAATTTGGTTTTCGAAAAGCTCGCGGCACCTTAACTCCCCTCCTAAATCTTGAGACTTATATCCGTTCAGCCTTTGCCACTCAACAATCTGTTATCGCAGTGTTCTTCGACCTTGAGAAAGCTTATGACACAGCCTGGCGCTGCCATATTTTAAGCACAGTTCGCTCTTGTGGTATTGATGGTAACCTTGGTGTCTTTTTAAAGAATTTTCTATCAACTCGTTTCTTTAGAGTCTGTGTTCAACATACCTATTCAGACTCATTTCCACAATACGAAGGTGTTCCCCAAGGCAGTGTTCTTAGCACTACTCTATTTTTATTAGCAATTAATGGGATTGTTTCTTGTCTCCCAGTTGGTGTCCGTTCTTCTTTGTATGTTGATGATTTTGCAATATATGCCTCAAATCCTGACATCTCTGCCCTTGGTGCTCTTATTCAACGTGCAGTTTCCGCTGCCTCAGAATGGGCCACTTCTCATGGCTTTCGGTTCTCTCCTCTTAAGTCTCATGCTATTACTTTTAATCGTTCTCATCATATTCCTCAACCACCTCTTTTTCTTTATGGCTCTCCTCTCCCGTACAAAACCTCCGCTTCCTTTCTTGGCCTTCTTTTCGATTCCCGTCTTACTTGGAAGGATCATATTACCTCCTTGAAAACCTCAGCCTTGCAACGCCTCCGTCTCTTGCAAACTTTGTCTCATGTGTCGTGGGGTGCTGATCGAGCTACTCTCCTTCGCCTCCATATTGTTCTCGTTCTCTCCAAATTTGACTATGCTTGCCAAGTCTATTCTTCTGCTTCAGACACCGTCCTCCAACAACTTGATTCTGTACATCATTACGGTTTGCGTCTGGCTCTTGGTGCCTTTAAGTCCTCCCCAGTTGAGAGTCTGTATGCTGAATCAGGAGTTCCATCACTCTTCCGTCGTCGCGCTCTTCTTTCTCTTCGTACCTATGCTAAGTTGCACTGTTTTCCTCATACCCCTTCTCTACTTCCTCCCAGTCCTGACCCAGGCATATTTTCCACTCCTAGGACCAAGCCACCATTTGCAGTTCGAACCCGTACTCTTCTCTCGCGCTCCTCTCTTACTGTTAGTAATGTTTTTCCTTTCCGCACTTGTCTTTTTCCTCCATGGTTACTTCCTCGACGCCACATTTGTTCTTCCATTTTCCCTTATTCCAAGTCCAATTCTCTTCCTTTCATTCTTCGTTCTCGGTTTTCAGACCATCTCTCCCAACATTCCTCTGCAGTCCCTATATACACTGATGGTTCAAAAACTCCTGCTGGCGTTGGATTTGCGATACTCTTTCCTGACATTCATTATCATTTTAGCCTTCCTACCTATGCAAGTGTTCTAACAGCAGAATTATATGCCCTCTTGTTTGCGTTGCGGTATATTTGTCATGCCTCTTCTTCCTCATTTGTGATATTCTCTGATTCATATAGTGCTCTATCCCTTCTTCAGTCACCTTCGGCTTCTCACCCTCTGGTTCTTCGTATCTTGGAATGGTTGTTCCGTATCTCCTCCCGTCGTAAAACAGTCCAGTTCTGTTGGGTCCCAGGACATGTGGGCATCGCAGGCAATGAACGTGCTGATCAGTTGGCTCGCATGGCAGTTAGCAGGGATGTCTCTCCTTCCTTCCTCATTCCAGTCTCTGACCTTCTTCCTGCTCTGTCATCCTTCCTTCAGCACCGGTGGCAGTCTTGTTGGGACTCTATCACTAATAACAAACTACGTGTTGTTAAACCGTTTATTTCTCATTGGTTGACCCCTTGCCACCGTAATAGAAGGTGGGAGACGGCTTTAGCTCGCCTCAGAATCGGTCATACACGACTTACCCACTCTTATTTGATGTCTGGTGATCGCCCTCCCCTTTGTACTCGTTGCAATACCATTCTTTCTGTACGCCATATTTTCCTTGATTGTCCACTTTACACACTACAGCGACGTATTGCATTTCCATTTTTGTCTCACCTCCAACGTCCCCCCCTTCTTGCAGACTTTCTCCGAGAGTCATCGTATTTTCCCTCCATAATATCATGTCCTTCCTTACCTCTATTGGTCTTCTTTCCGACATCTAATTCCGTTCCTTTTTTCAATAGCCCCATCTGTGATATGATATACTCCTTCCATTGACCTATTTCTTCTGGCCCACCCAACGTACACAACTTGTAGCCGATGATCCGGCTTTGTGCTGGATTTTGGCACTAGGTTCTTATTGTTCTTCTTCTTCTTTAGATCTCATTCGGCGACTTCTGGCTACTTTGGCTTTATTTTTAGGGACATTGAGTTGTTTCAGCGATATTGGTTCCCACTGAGTTGGTAGCCCTACGTGTGCTTTGAGCAAGCGGAATACTATGACATGGTAAGACCCTCATGGTGCCGATATACCTTACCGATCTAGAGCTGCCATTTCTTCTGACATAGTATGATACAGATGGACAATTTCTTTAAACTGTTGTAGCGTATTTTATATATTTTTGCGTAAGTGGAGCACCACAACGTGTTGACTG
The DNA here is from genome assembly GCF_032717465.1 of Coenobita brevimanus. Lineage (NCBI taxonomy): Eukaryota > Metazoa > Arthropoda > Malacostraca > Decapoda > Coenobitidae > Coenobita > Coenobita brevimanus. Next base: position 36,730,567 of record NC_137063.1, read on the forward strand.
ACGGTTTACAGCTTGTACTGTAGGTACTGATTCAAGCATTTGTGCGAAATCTGGTGAATTTCTAATTATATGAAACTGACATTGACAAAATTCCTGTCAATACTGTACAGTATAATATACTATTTTCTGCTTGGGCTTGGTTTTGTTTACTCCAGTAATTGGACTTTACTGGGATTCATTAGTAATCTTAGGGTCTGTTGATTATATAGAGCTGAGGGGAGGGCTGTATCAAATTAGGTGATACAGTGTACTGGAGAGCATTACCGAGCTTTACAAACATGTGAGAGGACTAAACTTTGGTTCAAAGACCACATATGTAATATCGAGTATAAAGTCCTCCTGGGAAAGGTCGTTGCCTATAGGCCCAAATCCAAATTATATTGAACTTTCATTCAGCTTCTGGTGTATTCTGTCTAGTCAGTTGATGCGTTGCATGATACCTCCGTCAACTGTTGCTTAATTGTAAAAATATAAGTGCTAGTTAAGACTCAGAGTACTGAGTCCGATTTTCAAGTTCCTGTACTCTTCATTGCACCGCTTTAACACAATATGGTGCTTCTTATCATGTGCATTTGTCTCATTCCTAAATAATGAAACTGATGATGCTTCGAGCGTCTAATAATTTATAGTGAAGACCAGTTTATGGTAGAGAGATGATTCCAGTAGCTGATGTTATGATTCGTATAAAGTGATTTTAGCTTGGTTTAGTATAGGAATGAATCAGGACTAGACATTCGTATTCTAATAACCAGGCGGTGGGCGTACCTGCGGACAACGATGGGACAACAAAGACTTTCAAGCTTAGCAATCTTAAACATCGAAAGGTATTTTGTCAACAAGCCGAACATAGAGACTCATCGACATTTTCGGCAGTCGTCGAAGCAGGGAAAAGTAATTCTTCTGAACTTCTGAAGATCTATATGTTGCTGGTTTCGCACTCAGATGGAGACGAATGCCACTGTAACAGTGCACCTGACAGACGCCAATGGCTATTCATTAGAGTTCTGAGAGAAACAATATAACTGAGCTGACAGTTCTCTCCAAAGAAATCACAAGTCATACTGCAGTCGGACTGGTGTAAGAGTAGGACACATGCAACCTGTGTTTGTTTCAGCTTCTCCGCTCCTGAAGACATCGATTTTGGTGAACTGATAGGAACCGTGTTGGCGACCCAGACTCGAGCGACTATGGACACTTCAACTTTCACCGACTTTGAACAACAGAACAGGTGCGAGGTTCAACCAACATAAGTCGAAGTAAAGCATGAACCGAATGTAATCGCCTGAATCTCCAGCAACATTGACAGTATTTGAACGGTTGTATTTGAAAAGATTAAATACAAGTGTAAATAAAATGTGCATTATGTATTTGATAATTTAGGCGCCTAGTAGCTTGATTGGTAGTCTACTTGGGTCGCAGCACACCATGGCCTTCCAGTCACAGTTCAATCCCAGAGGTGTCCCAGGGTTTATCATTCGTGTAGATGCTACTAGGGGTGTAGTTCAGTCTCCTACCCTTAAATGTTCTGAACTAACTGTAGCTTACTTAACCTTGAGCACCTGAGTTCAGATGCTTGCAAAATGGGATTTGGCATTGACTTTTTTAAAATGATAAGTTCTTAATTTCTTTGTCAGTTTCCAGTTTGTCTAATTTGGTGTAACTGAGAATGATTTACATTCATAATTTGTATAGAGTGGAGCTATTTAGTTTAGTTTAAAGGCTTGTTTCTTTTGTAGGCAACCTTCTCAGTTTATTTATGATCATTATAGCGATAATTATTATTTGATTTTTGATGGAACGAATAAGTTGTGTTTTCATAGACAAAGCTTTAAGTTTAGTTATTATTTATAATCATATTTTTAATGGAGCGAATTACTTTGTTCTAATCGATAAAAAGAAGAAAGCTTTTATAGGCTATTATTTTTCGTATTTTCATAATGAATGATAATTATTACTCGTATTTGCATAAGCAACTGCACTTGATCTGTGATGTTAATGTTCCTGCTTTCTTCAGATACATACATGTTACTGATTTAACCTTACCCAAGATGGCTGTGTTTTGCATTCCTGTCATAAGACTTTCAAGGACCTCTTGTTTTCATTTTGTCTATTACCATTTTTTAGGAAGGAAGCTGTAGCACCAGCCGATCTGGGTAGTAGTCCTGAGGGTGATGGTAAGCTGGTGTTAGGGAGAGCTAGAACTCCCATTTCATCAGCTCTCAGCATAGTTCCTGTCCATTCCCCTTTGCTGATTTTTGTTCAGTGTTTCATTAACACGGAGAACAGGAGACCAGCATGCTCTCCAGTACATTCTTCTCCAACTATCTACACAACAGTACACTATACACACTTTACACACCACACCCTCTTTCTAGGCGTAGGGATGTGGCGACCCCACCGCCCACCACATTTTTGGTATAGTAAGCCCCGTAACCCCAACGATACCTCCCCGGGTGTGGCAAGGAACTCTGCCTTTGGGCAGGGTTTGGGGTAAAATCCTCTTTGGGCCAGGGTGCTAGAAATCCCCCTCCTGTAAATTTTTTTGCTACATTGACAAAAACAAAGCTACTTTATGCGGGCAAGTACTTAGTGTCTGGAAAAAAAAAAAAAAAAATATATATATATATATATATATATATATATATATATATATATATATATATATATATATATATATATATATATATATATATATATATATATATATATATATATATATATATATATATATATATATATATATATATATATATACGATTTTATTGACTCCAGTGGCTATTCACGATTAGGTAAAATTAGGTTTTTCACCAGGAACATATCTAGTCACACGGGGGAAATATAGTTATTAGCAAGACACTAAGTAAGAGTACCAAGCAAGGTGAAAAACAGAACCGAAATATCTTATGTCCCGATATGGATTCGAGCAAGAGGAGGAATTTCGGACAAGATTCCTTGCCCCCTCCCCCCCAAAGAACTGAACCTGCTACACCTAAACTCTCTCTCTCTCTCTCTCTCTCTCGTGGTTCAACCTAGCAGTTCGCGTGTCACAAAAAACTATATGGCTTAATTACACTTCCTGGATCGCTGAGTACAGTTATGATTCTCTCTCTCTCTCTCTCTCTCTCTCTCTCTCTCTCTCTTTAAAGTGGGGTTGTTGACATCGTCCCCCACAACACACTACCCCTCCTCCTCCTGACGGCCACATATGTTTAGCGTCTGTCATGATATACCGCCCTTACCTAGCCAGTCTGTCGCGGGTGTGTGTGCTGTGTGCAGTGTACTGGGATGTGCTTTAGTGTGAGGGTGTGTTATGTCTTTGTACATAGTTTGGGACTGTGTGGTTTGTTGTGAGAAAAATATTGAAGTTAGCTGTTATACTGTAAATCTTAATCAGTGAAGCCCCATAACTTTTTCTTCAGTCAAAATAACATAATCACACACCGCACTCTTCACAGTTACGTAATTTTGTCCTTGTTATTGTTTAGTCAGTTTTCCGGTGAAAAAAGGGCATCATAAAGGTTGAAATCCAGCAGATATTGTACATTACAAAAATTATAAAAAAATTACAGCCGGTATCAAGCATCTTTCATTTCGATGCGTCTATACACTTTCGTTTTAAAGACTCTAGTTCAGGTACAGTGTAAGGCAGACTAAAAAAGGTAATTCCGCAGCAGACCAACTACATTAAGGACCGAGAAGTTCAGCTAAGTGTTGCCGTACAGAGCAGGGCAGAAACGGGGTGAGCGTGTGGCTAAATGGGTTCTGTGTGTCCTCTATAATGGGGAAAGAACGCAAGCAGGGGGTTTAGAAGAGCAGTGATTAGTGTGACGGCGATAAAGGAGATAGAATCAACGCTGCAGCAATAAGGGAGAGGCTGTTAGAGGCAAGTGAGAGGAAGTGAACTGAGACCAAAAAATCGCTGATCTCATCCACTTTAAAAGAACTTTATGCTTCCCCTCCTTACAACACACACACACACACACACACACACACACACACACACACACACACACACACACACACACACACACACACACACACACACACACACCTGAGCTGTACTCCATACTGTCAAACAAGTGGCTAAGATCTTTGTAGATTTGGTAAGTAAAAAGAGTTTTTACAGGACGCGTAGAGTCTGTTCAGCACAACCTCTGAGAAGTTGATATTGGAAGTGGAGTGATGTGACCTCCTCAAAACAAATCACAAGGAAATGACGTGAGGGAATAATGAGGCCTAAGTTTGTGTTGCTGAAGACATACCCAGGATGTCGGAGAGTGTGGCGAATAGAGAAATGGAGGTAGAGAATTTTTGAGGCATTACAGACAAAATATCTTTTACCTGACCAGAAATTGTTCATAAATTAGAGGTCATACGTGTGTCATTTCCTTGACCCCCCGCTTCCGGTGACGTTCGTAATAATTAATTGTTGCTGCTTTCAGATTTTTTTTTTTTTATTAGGTAAGGCCTCTCATACTGGAGCGGTTTATTAACTCATTGGTGACCAGGGTTCCTGTGTGGGGGATATTACTGGAAGGGTACCGGCACTTAAGAATGACGTCCTCCGCCTATCGGCTCATACCTGCAAAAATCATAGGTCCGTACCCTTGGATCCTCCTTTATTAACCAATGTGTAACCACCCCCCTACTACAATGACTTTCTTCTTTTCCTTTTTTGTCCCTAGACAGTTCATTCGCCTCAGGAGGCATTCATTAATCAGTAAGGATCAGATATAGCCGTCATTAATTGCTTCATAATAATGTCATCCCTCAAACTCAATAACATAGTCCCCAGTTAGCAGGAATGAAGTGATAGGACGTCACCGGACAGAAGATGTTAAGGTTGTATCTAATTCTCTGAGGTCGAAAAGTCTCTATACGGTGAATAAAAACGTTAGGAAATTAAAATAGAAAAATGAAGAATACGTCCTTTGGCCCTTAGGATAAAGGCACTGAGTTTTTTTTCCTGCCACCAGGGACTTTATTAGGCTTCGGGGAGACATCTTGTACTGATAAGGTTAATTAAAGCTTTGTCTAATTTCTCCAGCTCAAAAAGGCTCCCCTTAGTTGAGTTCTTTAACGTTAGGGACAATGCGTAACAAAAGTATGTCTAGGAATTGAAGGTGTTAAGTGCTGTAGGGACTGCTGTGATGGACAACGAAAGGAGTATTTACAGCGGCTTTGGGGATCAGACAGCGTCACTTCCTCAGACATTTTCCCTTTTGCACCTTATCCTTTTGTGTGTCAGTGGCATAAACTGTGTCGACATTAACAAGATATTAATAACATGCGAGAGAATATTAAGGTGTAATAGGCAAAATATACCGCTAAGGGAGGAGCTGCGAAGTTTCATTTGTCACCCAGAATACGGTCATAGGATACACTGTGTTCTGTTACAAAGAGTCCAGTAATAAGCTCTTCGGCCACCCCCCCCCCTCCCCCCAGCCGACCCATTGACAGGGCATCATCATCATCATAGCAACCCCATATCACACAGTTTCAAAGAGGTGGGTACAACGTAGAATGAGAAAAAGCCAATACTAAAACAATAAATTATGGACACAATTGCCGGAAAAATAGGTCATCCATCTGTTGACTTAAGCTCATTACTCCAGTGACATAATTTCTATTTTTGTTGTCTCCAGACCGTTTTATTCAGAGCAGGAGGGATTTTCCAAACTGGTAGAGTTAGATTTACTCTTCATTAACCCGTTCAGTACTAGCAGTTTTTCCTAATTTGTATATAATCATCTCTTCATTAGCCAAAGAAAACAAATACAAAAGAATTATCTAGGTGCAGATGCTTCAGGACCCTAATTGGGCTTCTTTAAAGTCATTAAAATCTACAAGAGTGCAGCAATTCGTCTAACATAAAAACAAACAAACAAAAACATAAGTTACAGACAGGGCCGCTCCTACAGATGCTGCTGTATCTAACAAGTGAAAAAGTACAGGACATGCGGAATCATAGCAGGGTTGTAATACGATGTTTTGCAATAGCTTATGGGAGTGAAGCACCAAACGTCCGAAAAACGTCAGTGAACAGCAGACAGACATGATCACTGTCAGAGATCCTCCTGCATCTAAAAATACAGTACTTAATCGGAGTGAAGAAGTTAAATTTTAGGCCTAAAATTCTTGGCTCCATCACACAGGTTGTCCATGTGGTTCTTAAACCAGTCCCATGACGTACTTATTTTGATTTATTCTTGCTATGTCCTAACAATTTTATTAAATTTAAGAGATACTTTGCGAACTGGAGGACTTCCATATAGCTCGAGTTAATTCCCTCGTTACCACTGATGAATCAGATCGTTGAATATAATCTTCTGGTGGTAGCTTGATTAAATAAAAATATAACATCGAAGTGCAGATGTTGATCCTTAGACTGCGAAGTGTGTTGTCTGTTGTGCCTTTCATTTTAGTTTGGATTAGATGAATGCTCAAGAAAAACACAAGGCACCACAAATGTTAAACTCCATGACGATTGACGTTCTCGACTTCAATGAAGAATTTCGCATCTAATTCTATCCTATGACGGACGATTTTATTCAGCTCACATAACCACAGCTGAAGGATAAACTTGGGGGTGTATGCTCATGGGGTGTGAAACGGCGTTTCTGGGGCTGAATAACGTGTCAACCACCTTAGCTATAAACCTAAAATTTTCTCCTGCTAAAAACTGGCTTTATTTTTGGTGTTCTAAGCAATTTCTGAATATACAGTTGTGCCATTTTGGATATATTTGTTATATAGCTGCAGAAATAAATGATTCGTATGAATATACAACTTGAACAAGAGTGAGAGAAAGTGTTTTGAAATGTGAAGTTATGGACATTAACAAAGGTTAAGATCATCTGGCTGTTCAGCTGTTGACAAGCGAGAATGAAAATAAAAAGTAAGCGTGAACCGGACAGGAGGCAATGGTAAACGATACAAAGAGAGTTACTATGCCGCCATCAGCCTCAATCAATACCACCACTCCACGCCGACCTCCCTTACCAAATATCCATCAAATAAATCTCTAACTGATCTTATTCATGTAGGAAAAAGATAAGATTGCTTGAATTTGTGCCAGAAATGTACAAACGAAGAGGAAGAGCTAACTGTACTGTGTGTTAGAGTAACAAATGGTCTCGGGATATGCTTGTATAACACCCGCCGAGATAAGTTGCTTCAGTTAAGGCAATGCTGAATATTTCTCTATTGGCGATAAGTCAGGAAGTCGGATATTCGAATCCAGCCTAGATTATATATATATATATATATGTATATATATATACCATATCTACGTATGGGTATATGTATACATGTACGTATGTATTTATGTATGTATGTATGTACATAAAATTGAATAAAATCGTCTGGCAGCAGCAAGATAAGTAGTAAGGCAAACATGGGTAGTAGGGGAGTAAGGTATAGCAGGTAGTAGGCAGTAAGTATTCAGTAAGGGGTTTTTGTGTTTCATCCTCCGTTATTACAGGGGACGTAGATAGTACTCGTCCATCAGTCTCCATGGTGGTAAAAGAACAATAATAATACGGAAATCACTGTCCTTCAGTGGGTTGACAAAATCCCAGTGTTTTGTGTAAATTTTGTAGTGTTGCTTATGCTAGTACCCCGGCAAGAGATATATAGGTATATTGTGTTTAGTCTAAGGAAACAGTCGATTCAGCCTAACTTGGATTTTCATCAGCTGCGTCCGTCAACCGCTGAGGCACTGTGAACACTGCGAACGCTTGCGATTTGTTTGTTTGGTTTCAAGGCAACTGGATGTTCTGCTTATCAAACAGCCATACAAATCGCAAGAGTTGACCATGTTTATAGCGACTTAGTAAGTGACGGAAGCACCTCAGTGGCAGTTTTCTCATCATTGGATACTCCATTTTAATCCAGAGGTCTTGTCAAATTGCAGAAGTCTGTCAACAAGCGTTTCGGCTGAGTACCCCAACTGTGTTATTTAATGGGTATATCAGAATAAAAGACTACATAATTACGTGCTTGACAGATGATGATGGGTATATCTGTGTTGATGGTTGCGCTGGTTGGTGCGTGGTGCGCCAGGGGTCAGCAGTGTGGGGTCCCGACGAAGGAAAGACTTGAGGCGGCCAGGCAACTGCCTCCTACGCCTCCCCTGGCCACCTCCACGGCACACTTGGCGCAGCTGGCGGAGCAGGAGGCGCGGGCGTCGGAGCGGTTGAGGGCGATGGCTGGACTGCTGCTGGACGCTCATAACGCAATTACCAAGTATATTATACCACCATTACTCTCTCTCTCTCTCTCTCTCTGGATATATATATATATATATATATATATATATATATATATATATATATATATATATATATATATATATATACAGGGTGATTCAAAAAACGTTTTCATAAATCTGAGGACATATTCACCAGACAAAAATAAGACTATGTTACTCTATGACGTTTCTGGTTTTTGTAATTTCGATGATATTACACGTCTAAAGTTATCGATAAATAGAAATTTAAAGTCTCGGGAGTGACAATGATAATCTCATAGCTAACCCATGGCAGGAAGGCTAGGCAAGCACGTAATAATGCGGTTGGAGTAACTGTTCTGAATCGCTTTACAAATTCGAATTTTTAAACGTTCAATGCATTATTATTATTATTATTATTATTATTATTAGGCCTAGTAGTAGTGGTAGTAGTAGTAGTAGTAGTAGGAGGAGGAGGAGGAGGAGGAGGAGGAGGTGGAATACTAATTCAACATTTAATTATGTATTTTTTATTTGCTTGCCAAATTATTATTATTACTGTTATTATTCTTACTATTATTACTACTACTACTACTACTACTATTACTACTACCACCACCACCACCAGTACTTCTACTACTACTACTACTACTATTATTATTATTATTATTATTACTATTATTCTCAGTAGCAGTAGTAGGAGGAGGAGGGGGAGGAGGAGGAGGAGGAGGAGGAGGAGGAGGAGAAGTATTACTTACACTAAGTCAACATTTATTTATTTTTAAGTATTTATTTATTATTATTGCTGTTGTGTTTGTTGTTGTTGTTATTGTTGTTGTTGTTCTTATTGTTTTTGTTGTTTTTTTCCTGTTTTGTAATAATACTTATTTTTACTTTGTTATTTTATCTTTAAAAAATGAAGGACAAATGAAATGTAACATTTTTAAACATACTTAATTTACAGCTACATTAGAGGTATTATTGAGAGTAGATGTTCAAAGTTCCTTCCGTCTTCACTGATGTAAGCTTCAGCACGACATATTAGTGATTGTCGTACACGCTCAAACACTCTGGGTTGTTGCTAATTGTTGCAGCTGCCTCTGGAATGCGATTCCACAGTTACTCGCGAGTCTGGACTCAGTAGCTTACACTCTGATCTTCATGTGTCCCCACAAGTAGTAATCAAGTGGATTTAAATCAGGTGACCGCGGTGGCCATGAAACAGGGCCACTACGCCCAATCCAACTGTTGGGATACGCATCATCCAGGTAACTCTTGTCACACGAGCATAATGTGCTGGAGCACCATCGTGCATGTACCACATTTGTTGCCTGGTCCTGATGGAGACGACTTTGAGTAGTAGTGGTACATCCTCTTAAAGGAATCTTGCGTAAGTCTCCCCTGTAAGGCGGTGAGTTAGAACATGTGGCCCAGTGAGATGATCACCAATTATGCCGGGCCAAATGTTTATTGAGAATTTTCCTCGGTGTGCTGTGACAGTTGTGGCATGAGGATATTCGCTTGCCCAAGTGTGTGTATTGTGGAGGTTCATAATTCTATTGATGAGGCAACCACCGACAAAACACTAATCAGTCCTGATTATCACCTTCATGCAATACATGAATCTTTTGATGGTGATAAGGATGAAGATTATTTCGATTTAAAATTCTCCAAACGAATGATTGTGGCAGGTGATACTGAGAGGCAATTAGTTTTGTACTCGTGCTTGGATTTTCATCAATGACATTGAGAATCAGTTCCTCTGTATTGTCTCAGTGGTGTTCACGTGGCCGTCCTCTGTCTGGTCTCCGTGGTATATGTGAACTTGTTTCTCTTAACCGACGGTCTACTGTGAGAAATGTTGGTCATGATGGGAGTCAACAGTTGGGATATTTTTCACTGTACTGTCGCATCACTGTAGCAGCATTTCCCATAGCTTCTCCTAGAGCGAGGTGCATATCTGCGCACTCATGGTATCCATACTTCTCCATGGTCTGCCGTTCACTGAGCCATAAAGTATTCTTCCAATCATTGAAGCTTGCTGAACAGTCTTCTGATATTTCCAACCACCTCATGTGGTCATTATGCTCGTAGCACATAAGTAAACGAAACGGGATGAAAAACATATGCCTGTAGAAGTATCACCTCAAAAGTTATTCATACTCACAACTAACTGATCGTTTTCATTAATTTTGTTTGGATCAGTTGCATGTGAACCTTTCAATACTTGCGGGGTAGAGTACCTAAACATCACTATCATACTGTACTTGTCCGATTTATGTGCTTAACAGTCATAAACGGAGCATTGTTGCCATTCCATATTTTATTAACTCTTCAACCGCGGGTGTCATCCCAGAATGACATTGCAAAAACTGAACCAATCCGCGGGTGTCATTCTGGAATGTTTGTGAATATTTTGAATGCTGCGCGTTTTTTCCGCGCGCCAATTGTTTCAAGGGAGAGTAGCTATTAAGTTCTTTCACTCCAGCCGACCCCTACCTCCCTCCTCCCACCCCCCGGGCCCCCACCTCCCACCCCCCGGGCCCCCCACCCCACCCCTGACCAAACACGCATCAGTATCTGTCCAGCTTTGTGAGTGACAACACCGCTAATGTGGCAGTGAAGTGCGGACAATTACAGTGCCTTTTACCTGCCTCAGTGAACACAGAGTGGGTGTTTATCGTATGTGCAGTGTTCATATATGTTTATAGTATTATTATCAGAATGAGGTTGGCATTTGGTAATGGTGTGTGAGCGAGAAATAGCGATTTTAGATCGCTCAATTCTAATGGCACTGCCCATCCAGTGATAGTCAACGAAATCATGAAACCTATATCATTGCAAAGCCGAAGGTTAGTACTTTCTAATGGTACCTTATTTTTCGCTCTAGATTTATTCTGTGCAGAGCTATAAAGGTTTAAAGTTTGTTTACATTTTGGCTGGAACCCCAGAGGGGGGGTGCCAGTCGGGTCAAAACAATGCCCACGGTTAAAGGGTTAATTGCCGATCTGTGTCATTAAATATCTTTACCTTTTCTCCCCATTTATCTTGTACAGCGGACAAATGTAAGCCTTAACCCCTTAACCGCGGGTGTCATTCGAGAATGACATTGCAAAAACTGGACCAAACTGCAGGTGTCATTCTGGAATGTTTGTGAATATTTTGAATACCGCACGTTTTTCCGCGCGCCAATTGTTTCAAGGGAGAGTAGCTATTAAGTTCTTTCACTCCAGCTGACCCCTACCTCCCTCCTCCCACCCCCCGGGCCCCTCACCCCACCCCTGACCAAACACGCATCAGTATCTGTCCAGCTGTGTGAGTGACAACAGTGCTGATGTGGCAGTGAAGTGCAGGCAATTACAGTGCCTTTTACCTGCCTCAGTGAACACAGAGTGGGTGTTTATCGTATGTGCAGTGTTCATATATGTTTATAGTATTATTATCAGAATGAGGTTGGGATTTGGTAATGGTGTGTGAGCGAAAAATAGTGATTTTAGGTCGCTCACTTCTAATGGCACTGCCCATCCAGTGATAGTCAACGAAATCATGAAACCTACATCATTGCAAAGCCGAAGGTTAGTACTTTCTAATGGTACCTTATTTTTCGCTCTAGATTTATTCTGTGCAGAGTTATAAAGGTTTAAAGTTTGTTTACATTTTGGCTGGAACCCCCGCGGGGGGGGGGCCAGTCGGGTCAAAACAATGCCCGCGGTTAGAGGGTTAAATAAACATTTGCCATGTTTTTTAGCATTCGACAACAGTGTTCAAAATCTGAGGCACACACCGGAGTTTCATTGCTCAAATTGTGGCCGGTAAAAAAAACAACCTGTCTTCTTTTATGTATGTTAGGACTCGTGTATTCAGTGACATTACTACTACTACCACTACTGTACTACTACTACTGCTACTACTAAAGTAAGTAGGTAAGTAAATTCATTTTGTTCATTCATTGCCAGACGCCATGTATCCCAAACGGGGTGGCCAAGGGCTTAAAGTTAATTATTTTACAGGGAGGGGCACTAATCCTCCACCAACCCCACTTGACACGTAGGGAGAACGTTATGCCAACAGCATCTGGTGTTCCCAGGCGGTCACCCATCCTAGTACTAACCAGACCCAACGTTGCTTAACTTCGCTGATCGGACGGGAAGCGGTGTACTCAACGTGGCATGGCCATTATAAATAAAAAATACATTCATTGTCGAATTAGTAGTAGTACTCTCCCTCCTCCTACTCATACTACTACTACGAATAGGCCAAATAATAATAATAATAATAATGCATTGAACATTTGAAAATTCGAATTTGTATAGCGATTCAGAACAGTTATTCCAACTGCATTATGCTGGCCTAGCCTTCCTGCCATGGGTTAGCTATGAGATTATCATTGTCACTCCCGAGACTTTTTAAATTTCTATTTATCGATAACTTTAGACGTGTAATATCACCGAAATTACAAAACCCAGAAACGTCATAGAGTAATATAGTCTTATTTTTGTCTGATGAATATGTCCTCAGATTTATGAAAACGTTTTCTGAATCACCCTGTATACATAATACACACACAGAGACAGACAGACAGACAGACACACACACACACACACACACACACACACACACACACACACACACACATATATATATATATATATATATATATATATATACACACACCTAGGCTGCTTCCCCCAAGGAAAGGGAGGTAGCCGAGACAGGACGTCACACTCCCAATTTACTCATCCATTCAAACACATTCATTCACATCTTAGCCCCAAAGGGGAGAAGGGACAGATCCTCACCACATCACACCTCACAAGGGTCAACTGCGCAGTGCAATCAGTGATATCCGCAGCAGGGCCCGACAGCAGAGCTGGTTTACCCCTGCCACATCATAATAGACCCATCCCCTTACCCGCACCTGACCTGACTAGTTGATCAGACCAAATGCGGGAGAATATCCCCTCAGGGCTGCGTCATCATTTACCCATTCACAATTTCTCTCCATTTATTTCTGTCACGCACAGCCACTCTTCCTTGCTCAACAGACATCCCTCTCGCATCCAATGCTTTCTTCACACTGTCCATCCATCCTATTCGTGGTCTCCCTCTCAGCCTTACACCTCTCACATCAGATCTAGTTATCTTTTTCACCATTGCTCATTTTCCATTCTCTCCATATGCCCAAACCATTAAAAAACACCCTCTGCTCAACTCTACCAGCCATCTCCTGAAGAACACCAGTTCTCCTTCGCACTTCATCATTTCGCACTCGATCCATACGCGTCACTCCACACATACTACTCAGACACCTCATTTCCATTACATTCAAACTTTTCCTCTCTGCTACACCCATATTCCATGTTTCAGCCCCATATAACGCAGTTGGTACCACAACATCCTCATACAGCCTTCTCTTTAAATCCATTTTAAGCGAACGACATCTAAACACTTTTTCATTCCTCTCAGCACCTTACCTACTTCATTCATTCTAAACTTCACTTCTGCATCTATTCTTCCATCCACAGCAACATGTGACCCTAAATATTTAAAACACTCTACCTCCTCAAGCAACTCACCATTCAAAACTATATTCATCCCCCAACCATCTACCAACCTCGTACACTTCATCACTTTACTTTTATTCTCATTTACTTTCAATTTCCTCCTTTCACACGCTCTTCCAAACTCCTCTACCAACTGTCTCAATCTCTTCTCTGAATCAGCCACCAGTGCAGTATCATCTGCAAACAGCAGCTGCTTCAGATTCCACTCTCCACCATCAACATCAACATTCACCAAACACACACATGTATTCGTATCTTAGCCCATAGGGGAGAAGGGATGGATCCTCACCGCACCACACTGTACGAGGGTCAGCTGCGCAGTGCAATCGGCAACATCCACAGCAGGCCCGAAAGCAGAGCTGGTTTACTCCTGCCACATCATGATGGACCTATCCCCTTACCCGCACCTGACCTGATCAGCTGATCAGACCAAATGCGGGAGAATATCCCCTCCGAGCCACGTCACCATTTATTCATTCACAAATTCTCTCCAGTCATTCCTATCACGCACAGCCACTCTTCCTTGCTCAACAGACATCCCTCTCGCATCCAACGCTCTCTTCGCACTATCCATTCATCCTGTTCATGGTCTTCCTCTCAGCTTTACACCACCTCTCACATCCGACCAAGCTATCTTTTTCACCAATAGCTCATCATCCATTCTCTTCATATGCCCAAACCATTGCAACACTTTCTGCTCAACTCGACCAGCCATCTCCCGCATAACTCCAGTTCTCTTTCGCACTTCATCATTTCTCACTCGTTCCATATGCATAACTTCACACACACCCCTCAGATACCTCATCTCCACTACATTCAAACTTTTCCTCTCTGCTACACACATATTCCATGTTTCAGCCCCATATAACGCAGTCGGCACCACTACACCCTCATACAGCCATCTCTTTACATCCATTCTAAGCAAACAACATCTAAACACTTTTTTCATTCCTCCAGGCATCTTTATTCATTCTAAACTTCACTTCTGCATCAGTTATGCCATCCACAGCAACACGTGACCCTAAATACTTAAAACACTCTACCTCCTCAAGCAACTCACCATTCAAAACTATATTCATCCTTCTATCATCTACCAACTTCGTACACTTCATCACTTCACTCTTATTTTCATTCACTCTGAATTTCCTCCTTTCACACACCCTTCCAAACTCCTCTACCAACTGTCTCAATCTCTCTCCCGAATCAGCCACTAGTGCAATATCATCCGCAAACAGCAGCTGATTCAGATTCCACTCTTTACCATCAGCATTCGCCAGACTCAAACCTCCACCTAACACTCGCGTTCACCTCCCTAACAACACCATCCATATAAATATTAAACAACCAAGGTGACATCCCACATCCCTGACGCAGTCCAACTCCCACGGGAAACCAATCGCTCACAGTATTTTCCACTCTTACACACGCTGTGCTATTTACCTAAAAACTTTTCACTCTTTTGAGCAACCTATCATTAAGTCCACACAATCTCAAAACAGTCCACAAAGCCTCTCTATCATTTCTCTCATACTCTTCCTCTAAATCCATGAACGCCCAAAACACATCCTTTCCTTTCGCTAAATACTTTTCATACACCTGTCTCATAGCAAACACCTGATCCACGCATCCCCTCCCTCTCCTAAAGCCTCACTGCTCATCACCAATCACTTCCTTTGTACACTCTCCAACTCACTTAATTAACACTCTACCATACACCTAACCTACAACACTCAACAGATTATAACCCTATAGATATAGTACATTCATACTTATCACTCTTTCCTTTATACAACGGAACCACACAAGCACTTGCCCTGTCAGTTGGCACCATACCTCTCACAAAACACATTCAACAATCTTACTAACCACTCAACAATATTCGCTCCACCAGCTTTCAGGCATTCCACAACACACCCATCCATACCTGCAGCTTTCCCTGTTTTCATCTCCTTTACTGCCTCCTGCACTTCCTCCATCGTGATCAAAGAAGCAGTCAACTCTCCTAACACATTTATTCCTTGAACCCTTCCATCTGCCACAAACTCAGTCACCCTTTCCTCCTCTACATTTAACAGTCTTTCAAAATACTCTGCCCATCTCTTCCTTATTGTATCAATCTCAATTAACACCCTTCCATCCTCTGCTTTTACTCGCTCTTCCTTCTCAGACTCTCCCATTTGCACCCTTTTCACCTCCTTCCAAAACATTTTCTTATTCTGCTGAAAATTCACCTCTCATCTGCTGCCACTTTAGCATCACGCACAGTCCTTCTCGCCCTATTCCCTTTTTCTTTATACCTTTCATATGACACCTCATCCTTCCTCTGCAGCCACACTTCATATGCACGTTTCTTCTCAGCCACAGTCATACTTAGTTCCTCGCACCACTATCCACTTCCCTTTCTTGCACCACCACCCACTCGTCTCACACC
This sequence comes from Coenobita brevimanus, assembly GCF_032717465.1. NCBI lineage: Eukaryota > Metazoa > Arthropoda > Malacostraca > Decapoda > Coenobitidae > Coenobita > Coenobita brevimanus. Next base: position 36,746,792 of record NC_137063.1, read on the forward strand.
ACACACCTTTTCCGCATGCCCCACTACAGCACCCTTAAACAAGTGCCATTTCTCCTCCACATTGCCATTCTCCTGATCTTTCACCGCGTTACACTCATCTTTCAACTTCTCCTGACACCCTAGCATTTTCTCTTTTTTATCCAACTCACTCACTTTCAAAATCTTCCTGCCACACCTAACTCTCCTAGCTGTCACCCATCTCTTACCTACAGTACTCTCAACTTTCCCTCCACCAGGTAGTGGTCAGACTTACCTCCACCTTCCCCTCTCAAAACTCTGACATCCAACTATCTTCCTATTACATTCCTGGACACAACCACGTAGTCCATCAATGTTCTATCAACAACCCTTCCACCCTCCTGTCTCACCCATGTATGCTTATAAATATCCTTCTTCTTAAACAAGGTATTTCCAACCACTATCTTTCGCTCAACACACATCCATATCATTCGTACCCCCCTGTGGCGGAAGGGACACAATCTGGCCGCATTATAGGATGGTACCGTACTACCACTCTGCGGCCAGGTTGCATTGTTAGGAAGAATTCTGCCACCGTATTCCCTGCGTGTCGTAAAAGGCAACTAAAGGGGCGTGGTGTGGGGACTAAGGACTCTCTCCTGTTTTTTTTTTTTTTTTTTCGTTCCCACAATGAGACAGGGAAGAGAAAGGGATGGGGGATTGTGTTATCCCCGTATACCCTGAACAGTGGGTCTATGTATGTGCGTGGATGCAGTACGATTGAGGCTAAAAGGGAGGAAAAGTAGGAGAAGAAAGTTGGATGTGTTAGCTTTGAGTGAAACGAAGATGAAAGGGAAATGTGAGTCTAATTTTGGAAATGTGAATGGAAGAATGTCAGGTGTTGATAAAGGAAGGGCAAGAGAAAGTGTGGCCTTGTTAGTGAGCCCGGACGTGCAGCAGTGTGTGACTGAATGGAAGGAGGTGTCATCGAGACTGATGTGGGTGAAAGCGAAATTTTACGTGAGTTGTGGGTGTTTGTGAGTGCATATGTGCCTGGCAGCGAAAGGGATGCAGAAGAAGCGGAGTCTTTCTGGAGTGATGTCGATGAGTGTCTGCAGAGTTTTGGAACGAATGTGAATGTGGTAATGATGGGAGATCTGAATGCTAGAGTGGGAAATGTAGCAGTTGAAAGTGTAGTTGGTATGCATGGTGTGCCTGGAAGAAATATTTGTCTTATCAGCTGATCAGGTCAGGTGCGGGTAAGGGGATGGATCTATTATGATGTGGCAGGGGTAAACCAGCTCTGCTGTCGGGCCCTGCTGCGGATGTCACTGATTGCACTGCGCTGTTGACACTCGTGCGGTGTGGTGTGGCGAGGATCTGTCCCTTCTCCCCTTTGGGGTTAAGATGCGAATGAATGTTTTGAGTGGATAAGTAAATTGGGAGCGTGTCGACTGTCTCGGCTACCTCCCTTTCCTTTGGGGAAGCAGCCTAGGTATATATATATATATATATATATATATATATATATATATATATATATATATATATATATATATATATATATATATATATATATACGGTATCTCTCCCTCCCTCTCTCTCTCTCTCTCTCTCTACTCGTATATTGACATGTCATGACGTAGTGCTACTTAGAACGAAATAGAATTAAATAAATGAGTTAATCTGATGGTCGTCAGAACACTGTAAAGTAGAATATCATATGCGTTTCACTACTTCACGTATTGAAGAGGTTAATGCCACTGCACTCTGTATCTCTAAGGTACCTTGAGTCGTGGGAAGAGCTTGAGGCAGCCGATGCCACGTCAGCCAGCTTCGTGCACCACCCGCTGCACGCCCTAGCTCTCACCCGCCACACGGCACTCGGATGGCCAACCCTCATGCAAGCCCTCTCACCACTCAACACCCTTGCAGCGGATCTGGGTGGGTAAGGTTACGGGTTACTGTAGGTTAAGTATATGGGAAGGTGGTGGTCAAGTGATTAGGGAAGTACTGTTGTCTGAGAGGACATGAGTTCGATCCCAGGTAGGGGTAGGGAACACTCTGGGATGGAAATTTCATTAAAACAGTCGTAACTAGTCTTCCACAACACCAGCCTGGACGTCATAAAACACTCCTTCTGATACCATCACACCAGTCCTAAAAGATACAACCCTAGCCAGTATCCAGTAGGGATGCTGGGCGTGAAAGTTCAAGCGATGATATGTAAAGGTGTGTGACGCTATCTGTTGTGTGGGAGATAAATGCATTATGTAAGTACATTGTGATCAGGATCATCACCTCAACCACAATTCCCTCCGTAGAGACTGCATGATGGGCGAGGTAGAATCCAGAAAGGAGAGTACAAAAGTAGAACTGTCAAGTAGCTGTTCTCAGTGAGGTAGAAAAGCACTATACGAGCAAATATTTCAGGACAAGATCATTATACAAAGGAGGTAATAGCTCATGAGAACCAGATGGTAATGAATTTAATAATGAAAATGCAATGATCAGGCTATGGGGCAATTTGCTGCCTCAAGCTTATTTACTAGAAAACCACTCATTGTTTTCGGATATCGATTATCATGATAAAGACGATGAAAATGATAATGATGACAGTGACTAAATAATAACAAACCAGTAGGCGATAATGGCCTTCTCTAGGCGGACAAAGCTTTGTCAGCGGCCAGAAGTGAGTTTCGACACTAAAAGTCATTTCTATTTGGAGGTACTCCAGTGGAATATTCTACCTAAGAATCATGGCCCTGGCTTAATAATCTTCTGAGCCTTAGCATTTTGCGCAAGCTAGGTCGTAATTTTAGCGCTTTTCATATTTTCTGCATTTGATGACCTTTGACCCTTGACTTTACGGATATAGCCTAGGTCATGCGTGAACGAAGCACACTTTTAGTACTCATTAGCGTCTATAAGCATACAAAATTTCATTCGATTCCATCCATCCACTGTGGAGCTAGGGATCTTGAAATTCGTGGAATGGCCCACCAGAGGTACAACTTTCAGGTGGCGCTTCCAGTAACTAGAAGTGAGTTTCGACACTAAATGTCACTTTTGTATGGAGGTACTCCAGTGCACGTTCCACCCAAGTTTTTTTTTTTTTTTATACTAGGAAGAAGGAACCAAAGGCCACGGGCCCACAATAACTGCTCCTTCCAAGAGAAAAACAGAATACAAGAGAGAGCCAAATTCAAGATCCGATCATTTCGAGATGCCTGGACACACTGCATTTGAAAGACTGGAGATCATAGCTAGCAGGAAATACAGACAGAGGGAGACAGCTCCAAAGTTGACCTGTTGCATAAATGAAGGACTGGGAGTAACGGTTAACTCTTGCATTAGAGAGTTGGACAGAAAAGGGATGAGAGTTTGCTGCTAGACAGGTGCTACGCGCCCGTAGTAGAGGTGGAAGAATGCAAGCAGACAATTCAGAGGAGCAATGACCATTGAAGTAGCGATAGAAAAGAGATAAAGATGCAACAGTGTAGCGATGAGACAGAGGTTGAACAGAGTCAGTAAGAGGAGGAGAATTAATGAGACGAAAAGCCTTTTACGCCACCCTATTGAGAAGAGGTGTATGTGGGAAGCCTCCCCACACATGAGAGTTGTACTCCACACAGGAGCGGGTAAAACCCGTATATAGAGTCAACAACTGCGCAGGGGTAAAAAAGGAACGGAGTCGGCTTAACACAGCTAATCTCTTGGAAGCAGATTTTACAAGAGATGTAATATGATCTTTCCAAGATAAGTCCCGAGTGAATGAAACCCCAAGCATGTTCAAGCATGATGCAGGATTAAGCTGAATATTATTAAACATTAGTGGGTACACTTGGGGGTAGGGGGGTTTTCAAGAGTACTCCCCCAGTATCCCTGCTTGTTGTAAAAGATGACTAAAAGGGTTGGCGGAGGGTTAGTGCTCCTCCCCGGAAAACAACTAACTAAAAAGGCAAACAATAAGCCTCGGACAAGGACTGAACAAAAGATGACGACCAAGGACCGGACAAAGGACATGGTTATCGGAACTTGGAATGTAAGGGGAGCGAATGATGAGATGAAAGAGAGAGAGATTGTCCAGGTGCTTGAGGGTGTAAAAGTTGATGTATGTGGAATAACTGAAACGAAATGGAGAGGTGAGAGTGTGAGAGAAAGCGAGTATGGATGGGGTATATGTGCAGGAGTAGGTGAGAATGAGAGGGCAAAAGAAGGAGTATGTACAGTTGTGAGTAAAAGATGGAAGAAGAGCATAAGAGAGGATGGATCAGTTGGGTCAAGGATTGTGTGGGTAAGATTGAAAGTTGGAATACAAATGTGGGCGATTGTGTGTGTATATGTGCCAACACAAGATCGTGCAAGCAGAATGAGAGAAGAGTTCTGGACAAATGTGGAAGTGTGCATGGAAAAGTTTGGAAGGAATGAGAGAGTGTTTTTGATCGGTGATATGAATGGTAAAGTAGGGAATGTGAAGGATGGAATAGTTGGTGGGTGGGGTGTGCCTACTGAAATAGATGAGAATGGCAGTGCGTTAGTGGACATTTGTGCTGGGAGGGGGTTGGTGATAGCCAATACCCTCTTCAGGCACAAAATGATCCACAGGTATACTTGGTGAGTGATGAGAAGGGTGGGTGGTGAACTGAATGAAAGGAAGGCAATGATTGATTATGTGTGTGTGGATGAAAGGATGTGAAAATGTGTAATGGATGCAAGAGCTTATAGAGGTTGGGGGAGTGGACTTTCTGACCACTACTTGGTGGTGGCCAGAATCAAGGTCCAATTAGGATGGAGAAATAGAGGAAGGGAGGGACGGGAAGAAGGAGTATGTGTAAGGAGAGTGGAAAGGTTACAAGAGGATGAGAAAAAGGCAGAGTATAAGAGAGAAGTGGAGGAACGATTAGGCAAATATGAATTGGAGCAGATGGGGGACGTGGAAGGTGTGAGCAGGATATTTACAGAAGAAATATGTGCAGCATGTGATGTGGTGTGTGGGATGAAGAGAAGACGGAGGGGTGTGCAAGGAATAGCGTGGTGGAATGAAGAGGTGAGACAGGCTGTGGCACAAAAGACGAAAGCATACAATGAATGGATGAGAAATAGGGGCGTGGAAGAAGTTGAGAGGCGGAAGAGAGAGTTATATGTAGAAAGAAAGAGAGAGAGAGATGAAAAGATTTGTAAGAGAGAGTAAGAAGAGAGCGGATGAGGAATTTGAAAGGAACGTGAGTGTAAAGTGGAGGGACTGTAAGAAAATGTTCTGGAAAGAGATGAAAAGAGTAAGACAGGGTGGAAGTGAAGTTAGCAGGGGAGTGAAAGATAAAAATGGTAGATTACTAGTGGAGAAGGGAGAAAAAGTGCGCAGATGGAGAGAACGCTTTAAGGAATTGTTGAACATAGAGGATGGAAGTAATGCGAGTATAAATGGCTGGGGAATGGCTGGGAGAAGGAGGGAGGTGAGAAGACAGGAAGAAATCAGTAGGATAGAAGTTGTGGAAGCAATGAAGAAAGTTAAATTGGGGAAAGCCCCAGGAATTGATGGAGTGTGTGGTGAAATGCTGAAGTATGGGGGAGAAATAGTAGTAGAATGGATGTGGAAAATTTGCAGATTGGCCTGGGAGGAAGGTAGAGTCCCGGAGGATTGGAAGTCTGGTATAATTATTCCCTTGCACAAAGGAAAAGGGGAAAAAGAAGTGTGTGGTAATCATAGGAGCATCTGTCTTCTTAGTATAATAGGAAAAGTGTATGGTAGGATACTTATTGACAGAGTTAGAGAAAGAACAGAGGAATTAGTTGGAGGAGAACAGGGAGGCTTTAGGAAGAGAAGAGGTTGTGTAGATCAGATATTCATTCTTAGATCTTTAGTGGAAAAGTTCCTAGAGAAGGGAAAGAAGTTGTATGTGGCTTTCATGGATTTGGAGAAAGCATATGACAGGGTGGATAAACAAGGATTGTGGAAAGTATTAAGAATATATGGAGTAGATGGGAAGTTGTTGAATGCTGTGATAGATATGATGTTGCTAAGGCTGCAGTGCGTGTGGATGGTGAACTGAGTGAATTTTTCTCTTTGAAGGTTGGGTTGAAACAGGGGTGTGTCATGTCTCCATGGTTGTTCAATCTGTACATGGATGGGGTAATAAAAGAGGTACAAGGTAGGGTAGTGGATGTTGGAGTGGCCCTGGTGAGAGAGGGTAGTGTTTGGAAACTCCCTGTACTGTTGTTTGTAGATGATACTGTATTGTTGAGTGAAGACGAAGGGGAGCTGCAATGCTTGGTGGATGAGTTTGGGAGAGTGTGTATGAAACGGAATCTAAAGGTGAATGTAGGGAAGAGTAAAGTGATGGTCTTTGAGAGAGGTGAAGTCAGTGAATGTACAGCGAGGTTGGATGGTGAGGAATTGGAAAATGTGAGTACGTTTAAGTAATTGGGTAGTGTGATGAGTAAGGATGGAGGTTTGGAGGGTGAAGTGCTTGAAAAGGTACAGCAGGGAAGAAAGGTTGCTGGTTCCTTGAAAGCAGTGATAAGAAGCAGGGAAGTGAGCATGGAAGTGAAAAAGTTACTACATGACAGTATTGTGATACCAACTCAAACGTATGGAAGTGAAGCTTGGACGTTGCTGGAAGGACACAAGTGAAGAGTGAGAGCAGTGGAAATGAGTTATTTAAGAGGAGCCTGTGGAGTCACATGGAGAGACAGGCTGACAAATGAGAATATAAAGGAGCGTTGTGGTGTGGACGTGGATGTGATAGGAAGCGTTAGGAGGAATACACTGAGGTGGTTTGGCCATGTGGAGAGGATGGAGGGTGAAAGACTGACGAAGAGGGTGTATGTGAGTGAGGTGGAGAGGGGAAGAGGGAGGGGGAGGCCAAGGATGAGATGGAGGGATGGGGTGGAGAGCTATATGAGAGAGGGGGGGGGGAGTTGGGAGCGGGGCAGTGAAATGGAGGGGGACAGGGCGACGTATAGGCGATTTGTTTGTGGCCACTCCGAACGGGATTGAGGCGTCTGGCAATAGATAGATAGATAGATAGTTGTGAGAACTGCGTCTTTGATGCATTAAAAAAAAGATTATTTTTACCCTAGTCAGAGATACGAGTCAAGTCAGACATTAGGTGTGCCATAGCCTCATCCCTTGTTTGTTGAAGTGACTGCTGAGATAGACATTGAGGGAACTGAATGGAAAGGTGAAGGGTGGAATCATCAGCGTACGAGTGGATAGGATTAGATGTACAGCTTAGAAGGTCATTGATGAATAAAAGGAAGAGAGTTGATGATAGGGCAGAGCCCTGAGGAACACCACTGTTGATAGATCTAGAAGAACGATGGCCGTCTACAACAGCGGCTATAGAACTACCAGAAAGGAAGCTATAGATGAAGGCACAGATGGAAGGATAGAAACCGTAAGAGGGCAGTTTGGAAATTAAAGATTTATGCCAGGCTCGATCGAAGGCCTTTGAGATGTCAAGTGCAAAGGCAAAGCTTTCGCCAAAGTCCCGAAAGAAGGATGACCAGGAGTCTGAAAGGTAGATGAGAAGATCGCCAGTGGAGCGTCCCTGACGGAACCCATACTGATGATCAGAAAGAAGGTTGTGATAGGAAAGATACTTTAAAATTTTTCTATTAAGAATTGACTCATAAACTTCTGAGATACAGGATGTTAAGGCAATTGGACGATAGTTAGAGGGTTGGGAATGGTCACCCTTCTTTGGGACTGGCTGGATGAGAGCAAACTTCCAGCAAGAAGGAAAGGTACAAGTTGATAGGCAGAGACGAAAGAGTTTGCCTAGGCAGGGTGTAAGCACAGAAGCACAGTTTCTGAGGACAACAGGAGGGACTCCATGAGGCCCATATGCTTTGTTAGTACTTAGGCCAGTGTTGGCAGAAAATACATCAGCTGAAGAAACTTTAATGTCAGCCATGAGGAAGTCAGAGGGGGGAAGTGATCGAGGAACAGCACCGGAATCATCTAAGGTGAATTGGAGGAGAAAGTCTGAGCAAAGAGATCTGCTTTATGAGTAGATGAAATAGCTACAGAGCCACCAGAGTAGAAATGAGGAGGGAAGGATGATGAGGTAAAGTTGTTAGAAAGGTTTTTGGCAAGGTGCCAGAAGGAGCGGAAAGAATTCGAGTTGGACAGTTGAGAGCATTTATTACTGATGAAATTATTTTTAGCAGAGCGAAGAACAGATCTAGCACGATTCCAGACAGAAACATAAAGAAGATGTGATTCAGGGGTGGGTTGGCTCTGGTACCTTTATAGGCCCTTTCCTTGTTTTGGACAGCATTAAAACAAGCGTGATTAAACCAAGGCTTTCTTGCATTAGTCAATGGATATGAGAAAGGAATGTATGCTTCCATGCCCGAGAGAATAACCTCTGTAACGTTCAAGGCACACTCAGATGGCTTCTGGTTATGGCAGCAATTATCAGTCCAAGGAAAATCAAAGAAGTATTGCCTGAGGGCCTCCTAGTTAGCAGCTCCAAAGTGCCACAACCGATGTTTCTTTGGAGGGTCCAGAGGCCGTACTGGAGTGATAGGACAGGTTAAGGTAATAAGGTGGCTATTGGAGAGCAAAGATTAATAGTGTAAGCAGAAGTATTAGTCGTAAGGAAGAGGCCAAGTATGTTGGAACTCTCTCCAAAGCGGTCATTGATACTGGTAGAATGCTGTACAAGCTGCTCTAGGTCATTAAGGATAGAAAAGATGTAGCCTTGTTCTCTAGGTGGATCCGTGAAAGGAGAGGAGAGCCAAAGATGGTGGTGAACACTGAAATCTTCTAGAATGGAGATATCAGAATTATGGCCCTGGCTTAATAATCTTCTGAGCCTTAGAACTTCGCACGAGCATAGTCGTGATTTTAGCTATTTTCACTGTTTTTGCATATGATGACCTTTGACCCCTGACCTGGACAATGCTGCACATAGGTGTACAATAGAAAGTTGTAGTACTACTTAAAGTCTATAAGCATGCAGAGCTTCATGCAGTTCCATCAGGCCACATGGGAACTAGGGGCACTGCCGTTTCTAGCCCTTTGGGGGCCCTAAGCGAAATGATGTTTGGGGGCCTCTTACTTACATTACTCACTTTATGGCTCTTCCAATAATTGTCGGGTCCACCGTACCTCCTACAAAATTTATTTCATGAATATAAATAGAGTGACTCAACACGCATTTTAATTTATAAAAAAAGCCAATAATAGCAGCTCGGGGGCCCCCTGGTGGCTTTGGGGGCTCTATGCAACCGTGTAATTCGCATATAGTAAGAAACGGCACCACTGACTAAGGGTGCATTTTTGAAAACCGGTACTGGTTGCTAGGGACGGTGAGGCCAATCTTCCCAGGGTTGCCACTAGAAAACTGGAGGAGAGAGAGGTAAATGGATGTCACACTTCTGATAGGGAATGACCCCAAGGCTAAAGAAGCCAGAGCTTTCTGCGCGCATTAGTAATGCTTCTACAGCTCAAAACGTGAAAAGTACGAAAAAAGCGGTTTATCAGCCATTGCTAGGCATGGGGTAGTTGCCTAGCAACCAAAACCTTGTGGACACAACTACAGTAGGTCATAGGCTGGTCATTGTGTCCAAATCTGGTTGGAATCGGTTAATTCTGAAGGGTAGAAGTGCCTGCCACAATTAAACAAGACAAGAAAGAAAGACTAAAAAAGAAAGAAATCAAGCAAGAAGACGCAACTAACAATCAGGGCAGCATGAGCTGGCCGATAATGATGATACTGCTACTACTACTTCTACTATGGTCCTTTCGCAGCAAGAAGTCCGTTCAGGGTGTGGCAGAAGTTGGGATTTCCCCGAGTGCGACGTTGCTAATTTGACCACCAATTATCGGATTATCACTGTCTCACTACCTACCCCCATCCCACCTGTTTCTCTCCCTCTCTCTCTCTCTCTCTCTCTCTCTCTCTCTCTCTCTGTATATATATATATATATATATATATATATATATATATATATATTATTTATTTTCAACTTTTTCCACACCTAGGCGCGTTTTATTTTTAAGAGGTTTCCCCTGTAGGCCTAATCCTCTCTCTGACCTTGGGTCCCTCGCCGACCTCGGCGTGGCAACATGGGAAAAAAGCGCTGCCACGTGTCATAGAATTCATTGAAATCGTTGTTATAATTCTAAAAAAGTGATACTCAATGTACTATATACCTTCCTTTATTAAAAACAGAATATAAAAAACAATTTCAAATAGCACATAGATGGGAAATAAGAGAGAGAGAGGCATGTACTACGGTTGATTTGGAAGCATCGCTAGAGGTGATTCACCAGCTGGACCCCACCCTGAATGGACTTCTTGCGGTGAAAGGACCATACTACTACTACTAATTGTAATGCTAGGTGTTTTAGGTCGGCCTCCCATCCCTAGAGCACCTAGTGAGTAGCTGGGTTCTCTTTCTAGACCGGAGCTTAGACAAATAAGAGAGAGGCAGGACACAAAAACTCAAGGCAACACCTTACATGTGTATTACTAAATCTTACACAGGAACAAGCAGATGTCACAAATACAAATAAACTGGACAATTATAATTCTTGGGCTGCAGATATGTAATAATAGTATCACGCAGGATACCGTACAGGACCAGATTGGTTAGGGTGAACAACACTTGAGCTAGACACTTATGTTGGTGGGGGAGTTTAGATTTCCTAGGCTGGTGGTGGTGGTTGTCTGATTTCCCTGGGTAGCATTAGTATTTTACACTGGGCCTAAGCTTGGTCTTACCGAGATGTGCCGTCACTGTTGGATAGAGTGTTCACTGTACCTCGGCCCGTACATCACTATTACACTACTTCACTATGTACTCTGGTGGAGCTGGCGGTACTGGAATTTTAACACAGGGGCCTACTTATGATCTTCACGTGATACGGCGGCACTGTTCACTGTGGTAGACCCGTCCTTCACTGTCTCACTATTGCACTATCTTTTTCCACAACTTTCTTTTACGTTCTAACCACCGGCTCACTTTATTCTGTCACTCCTACACTGTCTTTATGCTGCGTGTGTTCACTTTCACTCACTGTCAGGTCGGATGTGTCACAGTCAGGTGCAGGGGCGGTGGCAGAGTCTCAGCCTCCCTACTGACGGGGCTAGGATCCACCAGGGGCTGCTCGGTCCCGGGGGCAGGGGACAATGCGTAGAGGTGTCCTCTCTAGTCCGGGGCTGCTGAGGGCGTAGGGGCCCGAGGCTTCTGGGCTCGGGGTGGGAGTCTGGCCCTCTGGGCTGGGGCCGAACAGTCGCCTGAACTTCTGAGTCAGGCGCCTGATGGAGGATGAGGATCTCCGGCGTCTGGGTGCAGGGAGGTCCCGCCCAGGAGTCTGAGGGGTGGTCGCGAGGCTGTGGTCCCTGAAGGTCGGGGACGCCGTTAGGAGTGAGCTGCAGAATCAGCCAGCATCGGGGTCCATCAGAGGTGTCTCCACTAGCTGTAGGGAGAAGAGCCCGGTGGTGGTCACAGGACCTCTCCAATACTCCTCCAGGCTAGGGGCTCCTTCCATGCTGTGGGTAGGTAGACCGGGCTCAACACCTGATGGAGTGGCTTCAGGCCGTCTTTGGCGGTAGAGCCCGGCTACTGGCCGTGGCTATCTCAGGGCACCTTCGGAGTGGCTACCGGCCACCTCCTGCAGGAGGGTAGAGCAGCTACAGGCCGACTCTCCGGAGGCATCTTCAGAGCGGCTTCCGGCCGTCTCCTGATGAAGGTGGGAGTGGCTTCCGGCCGTCTCCTGATTGACCTTTGGAGCAGCTTCCGGCCGTCTCCTGACTGACGTCCAGAGTGGCTTCAGGCCGTCTCCTGTAGGAGGGGGAGCGGCTACAGGCCGTCTCTCCAGGGACACCTTCAGGGCGGCTTCCGGCTGTCTCCTGACGAAGGCGGGAGCGGCTTCCGGCTGTCTCCTGATAGGCGTCCGGAGCGGCTTCAGGCCGTCTCCTGTAGGAGGGTGAGCAGCTGCAGGCCGTCCTTCCAAGGGGCACCTTCTGAGCGGCTTCAGGCTGTCCCTCTGGGGGGCACCTTCTGAGCGGCTTCAGGCCGTCCCTCTGAGGGGCACCTTCTGAGCAGCTTCAGGCCATCTCCTGATGAAGGCGGGAGCGGCTTCAGGCCATCTCCTCTTTTCCTCCAGAGCGGCTTCAGGCCGTCTCCTGTAGGAGGGTGAGCAGCTGCAGGCTGTCTCATTGAAGGGCACCTTCTGAGCGGCTACATGCTGTCTACTGATGAAGGCGGGAGTGATTTCAGGCCGTCTCCTTGTTTCCTCCAGAGCGGCTTCAGTCCGTCTCCTGTAGGAGGGTGAGCGGCTACCTGCCATCTCAGGGGTGCTGTTAGGAACTGGAGAAACAGTTCCACCTCGGTCTGATCTGTGGGCAGCTCGTCCAGCAGGTCGTCTTGTATTCCTGCTATGGAGGCGGCGGGCGAGTTCTGTGTCAAAGGGGCGCGCGGCCCGGGTGGACCTAAGCTCATTCGTGCCATGTACACTCCTCCGTGGGCTCCTTCTGGTGGCTCGTTGTGATCTGTTTTGATGTCCTGCTGGATTTTAATATTAATAATAACAGACCTTCATGGAACGAATTCGTATGTCTCTACTTGCATCGCGCAGTCCTTGATGTGGATTGACAGAAAACGATCAGCTCTTTCCCCTTCTCAGAATATGATATATAAGAAGAAAAAGAGATATGGGAAGTGTCTGTTTCTCTTTCATTTGTCTCGTACCTGTGTAATAGCCGAACTGAAACTTGACAAATGAATCACACTGTTCTGGTCGAGATTCGATCCTGTGCCCTCGCACTTCATAGGCGCGCACATTACCGCAGAACCAAAGAGAGGATCCGCGCTTTGTTTTTAAGCAACGCGGGTTTTTATAGACTCCGTTACACCTGAAATAAGCTATATTTTTGCAGAAAGGCCAAGAGACATGGAAGATTTTACGTGCTCCGTGTCCTTCCTTCCAAGACAAACCTGAGTTACATGAGAGAGTTGATCGTAAGTGTGTGAATCTCAGTCTGTACAATGACTGCACTGAGTGATGTTAAATAATTTCTTATAGCTTAGGAAACTACTGACCACGTTGGGTGGTAACCATATAATCAAATGGACGCATGGTGATCTGCTAGGTTAAGACAATCCAACCGGATGTCGCTCATATGAATTTACAGTCGAGAGATGGCCGGGTATTATTACTCCCATAATACAAGAGGTCACTCTCGCCCCTAAATGTCTGAGCTCGTAACCTACCTCTTGGTCCGTACGTTGTTGATGGGGCAATAAAGGAGAGACAATTTATCTACAATATGGGTCTTATTTGTAAGAATATCTCACAGTGAATCCAGTTTCATGAACGGGCGTTAGACTGTTATACCATTAATTAATTAACTTTCCTTCGTGCGCTTGTCAGAGTGGGCGGCAGGTCGGCAGGTGGCGAATATGGATGATCTGAAAATTGTGGCAGCAGGTGTGGCCAGATTGCATGACTTCTACACCCTCAACCTGACCGCCCTGGCTCACCATACCCTCACGTCACGTATTAACACACAACCCATCACTTCACCCATCAAGGCTACAGGTATATGTCTGTCTAACTGAAAGGATTATGCTCACATCTCTAGCGGTTGCTTATCGGGTAGGGGTTCAGAGGGTCCAGATCGGGCTGAACTTGTATCTTCCCAGTCAAGAACCTTTTCTAACTTGGGTATAATTCTTCCATTTCAACAATTCCCCCCCCCCTTCTCACTGGACTAACTAATGGGCCGCGATTAATGACAGTTAAAACCGAGTGATTCACATGAACATGAATAAAATGCTATTTATTGTCAATTAAGGGTTTTACTAATGATAATAATAATAATAATAATACTGTAATAACAATAATAATAATAATAATAATAATAATTATTATTATTATTATTATTATAATTATTATTATTATTATCATTATAAACAGTTTCGGCGCTTCGCACCATGAATCAAAGAAAAAAAGAAAGTGCAAATTACTAGAGGAATAATTTTTTCCTCGTACAGCTTCCGACTTCCATTTCATCGGGACTCGTGCCACTGCCGTCAACATGTGGAATGCCGGCGTGGACTTCTTGGCGGCAGCACTGAGACTGGTGGAGGACAACAGCACAGCACCACACCACCACCACAATTACCACTACCACACTGACCCAGATCAATTAGCTGTCTCTCTCAGGAAGGCCAGTAAGATGGTAAGTGTCTAACGTCTAATTCTAGAAAGCACTGAAGATTTCATATCACTTCTTCCTTAGCGATATATTCTGCAAATTACACCTGATATCCTTTTAATACTTACTAATGCAAACTATATCAATATTAGAATATTATAACTAGCATTCAGTGGAAAGTTAAGTTGCAGTATGCAAAATAAGTCGCTATGAAAGAGGTGCTACGTAGTCTCCTATGAGACTTAGAATACAGACCAGTTCGACCAGAGACCTTACAGTCAGATGATGTAAGTCTACTTTTCGTTTTATTCTCGCTATCATTAAACTCAGAGAAGACTTGCTGAGCTGGAGAGATAATGTATAGTCTTCATTAACTCCTCATAGGGGCCTCTTCTAAGCTGAATAAAATAACCCGGAGTAAGTAAGAATATAATAACAAACAGAAGACACTGCCCCACCGCTACAGCATTCTGAGGGGAAAAAAAGTAATAATTATGGGACAGAGGGATCCCACACTGTCTAAAACCTGATCCAAACCCACCTGTCTAAAACCTAGCCCTGGTGAAGGTCTGCCACTGGGCAAAACATCGTTTTCCTGGCATTAAACAATGCTCGTATATACCGGAGTTGTCCCAGGCGCAACCACTCGTGGGGTTCAGTGAAGTCTCACCCTGATCATTAGGCCCGCCGGAGTGCAAAATTTCGTTTTTTTCCTGTAAAAAAAAAAAAAAAAAAATCTGGAGTTGCCTGAGTCCCCGGGGGTTCCACCCTGACGATATTTGGTGTGGGTGAAGATCTACCACTGTGTAAATTTTCGTTTTCCTAACACACACACACACACACACACACACACACACACACACACACACACACACACACACACACACACACACACACACACACACACACACACACACACACACACACACACACACACACACACACACACGCACGCACGCACGCACCCATGCACGCACGCACGCACCCATGCACGCACACACACACACACACACACACACACACACACACACACACACACACACACACACACACACGCACGCACGCACCCAAGCACGCACGCACGCGCACACACACACACACACACACACACACACACACACACACACACACACACACACACACACACTGGCGCAGTCTTCTCGCTGGCGCAGTCTTCTCGCTGGCGCAGTAGTAACGTTCTCGCTTGCCATCTGGTAGACGGGAGTTCGCGCCTCGCTCAGGTTGCGAAAAGTTTCACTGAAGAAGTGGGTGGTTACTGTCCCCCTAGAGCAAGGGGACGGGTGTGTAGGTGTGTGAAGGTCACAGCCTTGCCCTTAGATCGGACTATATGAGCTCTCAGCTCCCTTCCGGGAGGGCAAAATGCTGACGATCACGACCATCAAGTGATCCTGACCGACCCGACCCGGTGAATTACACACACAATGGCCATGTATGCTGACGTTGACTCAGGAGTCCACCCCTTCCCCCTCTGTGGGGGAGGTCGTTCGGGTTTCCACCTTGAGGCCTACCACTGTGCAAGTTTTCTCATAGCTTTAAGGAAAGTTAACAAACACGACCTTTATCAGTTCCTGCGCCAACATAGGCCTACATCGAAAATTAGTATTGAAACTGCACCTGCCCTTCATTCACGGTGATGGAACCACGCCCACAGGTATTTTCATCATTAAACCCACGTCCATCCCGCAGTTTTGGACATCACCATGTCAGTCCACGCAGACCCCTGTTGGTGTATGCCGCCGTTGGTGGCAAGCAATACCAGATAAATTTTGTAGGTAGAATGGAGAGAGACTGGAATTGGTGAGAGAGTTTAAGTCCCTTGGAACAGTGATAGAAAAGAGAGGAAAATGTGCAAAAGAAGTTGAAAGTAGAGTGACACAAGGAAGGAAAGTAGCTGGTGCTATGAAGGCCTTGATAAAAAACAGAGGCTTGAGTGTTGCTGCTGCACGAGCTTATATGAAGGAGTGTTAGTGCCAACTTTAACATACGGATGTGAGACTATGGTGTGGCGTGAAAATGAAAAGTCAAAGGTAAGAGCAGTGGAGATGGGACTGCTGAGGAATGTATGTGGAGTACAGAGGGTGGATAGGATACGAAATAATGTGATTTGTGAAAGATGTGGAGTGAGAAAGTCGGTGGACACTAGAATCGAAGAGAGTGTGCTGAGATGGTATGGTCATGTGGAAAGAATGGATAACAATAGAGTGGTGAAAAAGGTATACCTGAGCGAATTTGAAGGAGGGAGGAGGCGAGGTAGGCCAAGGAGAAGGTGGAGAGATATGGTGGATGAGGGTCTGAGGAAGAGAGGTTTGGAAGTCGGTGAGACTAGGGAACTGACAAGAGATCGAGCTGGCTGGATGAATGTTGTGAGGAGAAGTACATGATTAGCGATTTGGTACCCCTTTTTAACGTGGCAGAGTCTGGACTGACTTAATCGGATACGTTTATGTGAAGTTACAGAACATGGTGAATGTTTTTGGCGTATAGGCTAGAGCCAGGATTCCGGGGGCTTGAATGATGAGTGAATGGAAGTTTGGCCCATTGGATTGGGCAAATTTGGGCTGTCTGGACATTGCCACTCCTTACCCTGCCCTAGGGTGGGAAAGGAGGTCCGGATGATGATGATGATGAGAACTGGCATCTGATCAGCAAAGTGATTTAAATTTCTTCCCATAATAGACACCGAAACCTAACCACACCAACCCGGACAGCTTAGAGAAATCTCCTCTGCTTTAACCATTTTGCCTGACCATACCATTGCAGCACGACGAGGTGCTGGAGCGCAAGGGTCGGCGCAGCAAGATCCACAGCGCCCATCCAGTACCACAGGACCCCACGCTGGCCAAGAAGAGGAAGTACCGCCGGGTCAGAGGAGAGGTGGTGCTGGGCAGGGTCGGCACAGCGCAACAAGGCCTCGAGCAGTCCGTTGCATTGTGTCGTGGGCAGGACCTCAGAGTATGTACAGTCAGGAGCAAACGTTCTACCACTATTGTACTAAGTGTGCGTCATACTTAGGACATGTCATTTTCTTCCCTGACGTGTCGCATCAAAAAGAATTATCTGTGGGCAGAGAATTATCCAGTCTCTCGTAGCTTCGGGATACGAGTATTAGTCAGTAGAGGATGGTAACAAAGGAGATGAAATATTAGACGGCTTTTGTTCTTGACTATAGTTTACATCAGTGAGTGCTAATCATTTAACATAAAACTTTACGTAGTCTACATATATATATATATATATATATATATATATATATATATATATATATATATATATATATATATATATATATATATATATATATATATATATATATATATATATATACAGTATATATATTCTGTGCTTTGCTACAAGGTAAATGAGTTGCATACAACTTATGCTGCAAAATGCATTATAGGACTGTATTGAATGCACTGATTAGCCTCACTTAAGAATCATCAAAATAAGTATGAAAATAATGACTCCAGTATTAAAAACAACAACTCATGCTTCTGATACGAGCGTAAATTTAAGATATAGGCAGGCTATTAGTAGGTCTACTTAGGGCTGAAATAGTGTTATGCATCTTCCTGTGGTTTATAATGAATGATCTCTCCAGTGTAGTAATTAAAGTAGCCTTAAAATATTGTACTGAATAGCCCACTGATTACATAATCACACTACCAAGGACTGAGATAGCGGCTGAATTACGATAGTTGATTCTGTATAACTATGTTATTAATCACTTTAATTAATTTTCAGTTCTTCTTACCCAGGAGTGAGATGGCTAATTTGCAATAACCTCTCCAGTAGAGCAATGAGCCTTCTCATGATCGAGACAGATCTAATATTCTGTATCAGTTAAAGGCAGACGACTGAGGCAACTGAGTGAGTCATAGAAGGCTGAGTGTTAACTAACCTTTAAAGCTGCTCTTATACATAGCTAAGATGCCTAATTTACTAAAGTCTCTCCAGTACAACTAAAATATGCTTATATTAAAGACAATGATACTAGAACAGTTCAGACAAACGCTTTTCAGTAAGCAACATCACACTTCCCTACGTACAGGCAATCACTGTTAAATGTCTTCTACAATATCACAATTCTTCATACATAACTGGTGCCCCAGATTGGGGGGGAAAAAGTAAATCATCTTTATGGGCAGCAAAGGAACAATAGTGAGATACTTTGTGTAATACGCTGTGGACTTATAGTAAAAATGTGTACGTTAACCCCCTTGCTCCCGTGACGTATAATCTTAGCTTATTCATGCTACAGGTCTTCATTCAACTAAGGAGAACCTGTCATATTGAAAGGCTCTACTATGTCTAACCTCTCCAGTTCGAAAAGTCTGTTTTAGGGTTATGGTTATTGTCTGGAGATGGCAAGAATATAACAAAATACGTCACCGGACTAGATAGATGGGAGAGAGAGAGAGATGTGGGGGGGGGGGAAGCAGTTTATAATGAAAGTATACTCTTCAGTCAACCAGCGTCAAATCATCCCTGTACTGCCGGTATGTGGACAACGGGTCACCGCTTTATCTGGTGGGACCGTTGAGGATGGAGGTGGTGTCGCTGGCGCCCTACGTGGTGACTGTAGACGGCGTGGTGACCGAGACTGAAGCAGCTGATCTCAGGAACACCTCCACTGCCTTCCTCGACACCTCGGGGACAATACGGTTTAATGGTGGCAGAGAGATCAGCTACATGAGGACCAGTTCAACGTAACCTACTACAGCTCCTTCATTTTACTGCAACCTGGCTCATATATATATATATATATATATATATATATATATATATATATATATATATATAAAACCTTTGGCAGCATATTTCACGTTGCTTAGTGACAGAAAAAGACAATACTACAACTTTGAATACTTTTCACACCGTTTTTTGTAACCAGCATCATATATAATTTAGTGCTGGTCTATTGTTATAAATCGGCATTCATGATGAAGAGATGGCAATTTTAGGTCGTTAAAGTAAATAGTATAGTTCGGGGCATTCACCTGGAGACTTACGATCAGTTTCCTGTTGTAACTTAGATTTGCTGTTGCAGGAAGAACTAAAGACACGGGAAGATTTTGTAATTCCTATAAGCTAACACTATAATCTACGACACTTTGCACATCACGTCTTCATATTATTTTGTATGGTATTTACATATTAATATCGACATAGTTTACTTTAATAATATATACGAGCATATTGAAATGTTTGGGTCGAATTCATAGTTACGAAATTTTAACTAACGAGATACAGTCCCATATCCTGAGGTCGTATATATAAAAGACCCTAACCAATTTTCTACAATAAACAAGTCTCCATAACAGCCAGTTTGCATAATTTTTCACTTTGATTTTCTAATTTGATGTTGAAATGTTCGGTAACTGTAGTCTATGAATGAAGATTTGTACTGTGATGTGTTTCTTTGCTATATGAGTGAAGACACTGGTATATATAGGTATTCCCGTACACAGTCCTAGGAGAGGTAATGAAATTAATATTGGCCCTGACCTTCCCCAGGGCGTGGCTGAACGAGCACAACAGTTGCCACCTATCACGCCTCACCAGCCGCATTGAAGGTTTGCTCGGGGCTAGTGCTGAGGAACACTACAGCTCAGAGCCGTACCAGGTAACATCACATATTGTATAGCAGGCAATGTCTCCCCCCCCCCCCTCTTCCCCTCTTCCCCAGACATCAACTCGGGAACATTGTGGCAGACTTGTTTTTGCTTATAGCCTACTTGAAATATAGGAAAATAAGAATTTACTGAACATGCTTTCTGCAGATAATGATACTTCTGGAAATTTGAAGCCTGCCTGTAAACGCGGAACTGGGAGCTCAAGCTCGTCGACCATCCCTGACAGTATTGTGAATTGTTTTCCATATAGCTTTCCTCCCCTTGAGATACATCCATTCTTCTTATACTCTTTTACTGTGTGCTTTATATAGCTAATCGCATAAAAATATTTCATGTAACTCCTTGCATTTCCACAACCGGCAAGGAATTGTGGGCGAACTTTCAACCGTGATCATAGTCTCGGTAAATTATTGTATGTTTGGGGACCCGAGTTAATGAGAGAAGATTCCCTCCCGCCTGACTATTGTTGATTGCTTTAGCAACACCTTCCTAGTTTTGGAAACGAAAAGAAACAATTGATCTCGACTATATATTATGCATAAGAGATATCCCCAAACCAATTGCGAATCTGACATCTCTGGCATATTTTGCAGAGGTGATGAACATCACTGTCATGATGATATTTAAGGAGTTTGGAGACGGGCCCGTATTTATCAGGTTATTGTGATTTTTCACAAGTAGCCACTCACATCAGCCCAAACCACTCACACTAAAAAGTTCCCTAGAAATTATTTATCAACGCTCTCAGAAAATCTCACAACTGTGATATTGGGCTCTCTAAAGACCTGCTCGTAAGCGTGGACACGTTTGAGGTTACAGTTACCAAAAGAGATTTGCCTGACTGCTATTTTGCAGAAGAACTGACTTTGTAATACAAACAAACATTATTGGACATGCACATTCTAACCTGTATACCGATATTTCCACAATTATACGTACTTATTTCCAAATATATATATATATATATATATATATATATATATATATATATATATATATATATATATATATATAAACTTCTTGCCGGTTGCGTCTTTTGTGGCTATTTTTAAAGCAGTTTTGCGACAGGGTACGTTTCTTGGTGTCTGCGACAAATGCTGTTTGTAATACAAATTTCAAGTAGTTTGTGACAATTAAATTATGTTTGAAATATGTAGAGATAACATATATTGGTGTGATGGTACAAGAGCAGAAAGTTAAATATTATTCCTTGCGATCCAAAAAGGTACGGTTCGATGGGTATAGGAGAATTGCCTTCCTGCACCCAAGGCCACGACTGCCCCTCACCTCACTCACTCAAGTGACAGTGTAAGCATACATGAAAAACATTTGCTGCAATTCAGTTGTTCCAAAGTATGCAATGGTCTCATCAGCAATGCACTGTCGCTTTTTCTGTGTTAAGGCCACTTTTAAATCTACGGTTACAGCCTGACTCCTCTCAATGCAGCTGTCATTCACTCGAACGAAATTAGTCATAAACACGATCATCATATGATATATATATATATATATATATATATATATATATATATATATATATATATAGTAAATAGATAGATAGATAGATAGATAGATACATACATAGATAGATAGATAGATAGATAGATAGATATAGATAATTATAGATATCTATATCTATCTGTCTATCTATCTATCTATCTATATATGCAGAGACTTCACTTCACCGTGAAGATATGTATGTAAACTAACCACAGGAGAAATGAAAGAAGCGACAGTGAGTACTTTCGTATATTACATCTTCAGACAGAGTGAGAGTGAGACAGAAACGTAAAGGGTAGAGGTCTTTTATGCACACCCGCAGCAGGTAGTGACACACAGAACAATGGATGACCTGAATTTTTACCTGCGGCTTAACTTATGGTCACCTGCAGCAGGGAGTGGAACACAACAAAGGATGACCTGAATATAAAAATGCACGTGACAAAGGAGGAGGGAGTAGGAGGGGAGGAAAGGGGAGTGGGAGGGAGGGGGAAGGGGGAGGGGAGGAGGGGAAGAGGGAAGGGGAGAGGGGGGAGGTAGGAGGGGATAAATACTGCTGCCTAACTTAAGACCTAGAGGATTAATGCTTGGTGTGTCCCACACAGGTGTGACTACACCACCAGGAGATGACAGGGAACAATCACGTGTTAGTCTGGGGGATACTGCTTTAAATTTAATTCAGTTAACAATTTATCACACTTAAAATGACCATAGCTCATGTTTACATTCTTTTCATATGTGCCAGAAATTAGACAAGATTCTATTACATTTCTTTCATCTAAGCTTTTTGATCTTGCTAGAATCTTGGAGCCTGTCCAGTCAATATGGTGATCACTGGATGCTTTGTGCTGAAATAAACCAATACTCTGTTGGGCTGTCCTTACACTGTATTTATGTTGTGAGATTCTAGTTTCCACACAAATTTTACATAGGACAATCTGGAAAAGATTTGGAAACTAGAATCTCACAACATAAATACAGTGTAAGGACAGCCCAACAGAGTATTGGTTTATTTCAGCACAAAGCATCCAGTGATCACCATATTGACTGGACAGGCTCCAAGATTCTAGCAAGATCAAAAAGCTTAGATGAAAGAAATGTAATAGAATCTTGTCTAATTTCTGGCACATATGAAAAGAATGTAAACATGAGCTATGGTCATTTTAAGTGTGATAAATTGTTAACTGAATTAAATTTAAAGCAGTATCCCCCAGACTAACACGTGATTGTTCCCTGTCATCTCCTGGTGGTGTAGTCACACCTGTGTGGGACACACCAAGCATTAATCCTCTAGGTCTTAAGTTAGGCAGCAGTATTTATCCCCTCCTACCTCCCCCCTCTCCCCTTCCCTCTTCCCCTCCTCCCCTCCCCCTTCCCCCTCCCTCCCACTCCCCTTTCCTCCCCTCCTACTCCCTCCTCCTTTGTCACGTGCATTCTTATATTCAGGTCATCCTTTGCTGTGTTCCACTCCCTGCTGCAGGTGACCATAAGTTAAGCCGCAGGTAAAAATTCAGGTCATCCATTGTTTTGTGTGCCACTACCTGCTGCGGGTGTGCATAAAAGACCTCTACCCTTTACGTTTCTGTCTCACTCTCACTCTGTCTGAAGATGTAATATACGAAAGTACTCACTGTCGCTTCTTTCATTTCTCCTGTGGTTAGTTTGCATATATATATATATATATATATATATATATATATATATATATATATATATATATATATATATATATATATATATGCAAGGAAGAAAATGGGAAGGGAAACGGATTCAAAGTTCATGTTGGTTGGCCATCCTGTTCCTATACTAGCGCTTGTGAGAAACTCCTAGTCCCTTGTGATAGCTAGACCTACCAACCACTCCTAACTGAGGGACTGAGATGTGAAAAGTCACAAAGCTTACGAGGTTTCATGAACAGCTCTTAGGATTTCTCTCAAGTTTATGAACACTCATAAGCCCTTACGAGTAGCCAAAAGGATTTAGGAACTCTGATCAATACCGCCAAGAAATTTACCCAGGAACACTACAATATCGCAGTTATGCAAAGCATTTACGCCATATTTAAGTGGCATAGGAAACTTCGTGGCATCTTTACCTTGGCGATTTATTTAACATATTTCTCCTTTGTATCCTCCTAAATGGTACTGATGCATAGTATATTGATATTAAAATAATATAAACAGAAAAAGAAATAATGTTAAGGGTTGATTTTAAAAAATCGCTAAAGAAGAGGTGCTACGAAGCCTCCCATAGGCTGAGAGACACTGTGAAATGTGAGAGATGTAATAATTGAGTATAATGTAATCTAATTCATCCAGTTATGCAGTCTTGATGAAATTTTTATATCTACCAGTGCATCTAGAAGTGATAAAAAATTCTAAAGGAACCACCTGAAAGCTTCGCAACACTTTCTTAGGGGGGGGGGGGAAGTGCATGCTGGACGTTGGCAATGAAGCAGTCGAAGTGTTCCTTCTCAGAAACATTTAACTGTCAACCATTCGCTCTTTATCTTATTTGTTTGCTTACATATTTATTTATATTGTTTTTTTTTTCCTTGTAATGAGGGTTTACTTTCCTTATGACTGTATACTTTGTTCGCACCCTGAGGCTTCGAAGCATAATATTGCATATTACACTTTAATATTTTCTAGTGTCATTTATAATATTTGCAAGTCAATACCAACATGCTTGAGTAAGTGTGCATTACGGTATAACATAGCAAATAAATCACAGAGTGAAAGGTGGTACAAAAGCTCCCAAGCCAATTAGAATATGGCACTTTATATGAAAAAAAATAAATGGGAAAGTAAAGCTGACACACCTTTTTCTGCATGGTACTCCTACGCTGCTGAAGGTTGTGAACTATGGTGCTGGAGGCCACTATACCGTGCATCACGACGCACTGGCTACGCCCTTCATCCAGACACAGCGCTTTGCCACCTTCCTCATTTACCTCTCCAGTGTACCCCAAGGCAAGTACATTACGCTGTTTGTTCCTTGTATAAATGAAACCCTTTCAGTTTGTGAGATATCCATTTTATTATTGTTATCTCAGACGATTTTCTTTAGCTTAAGTGGCCATCCGTGTGTGGGGGGAAAGGTCAAGATGATTAAGTGAAGTTGCTATGACTCAGGGTTGTCTGGTCAACCGGAGACAAGCAATAGCCCCCGCAGGGCCATTCCGTGCAGTGAACCCATGATCCCTTACGGCAGACAGCGCCTCGCCAATGATACCCGCGGCAGTGTGAAGGTTTCGTTCCCGGATATATTCCCGATGTAGCCTATATTGCTATTCGGCACTCCGTGAAAATAGAACCAATAAGCTCACGTAGTGAGTGCGGAGGTTCGAATGTCTAGTCAGCTATGCCCGCACAAGTAAAGGAAACTATTTTAACGGGTAACTTGCTTCTTTTGTGGGCAGATATAGTAGATTAGATTAGGTTAGTGACTATAGCTGCTAACCTAACCTAACCTACCCTACCCTAACCCAACCCAACCCAACCCAACCCAACCTAACCAAACCTAACCTAGTACATTTGCCCACAAAAGGAGCAAGTTACCCGTTGAATTAGTTTTGTTACTTGTGCGGGGATACCTAACTAGACCTGCTACCAGTACTGAATGCTGAAGAATAAAAAAAGGAAAAAAGAAAAAACGCACTCACTGTACGCTGATTGGTTCTGATTTCTGGGAAAGCCGAATAGCGATAGACATCGGGAGTATGCTTCGCGGATAGACGCCGCATTTGTGTCTCCACTCTGTTAAAAGGGGCACCAGAGTATAGGATCCACATCACCCCGTTATTTAGTTATATGGTGGTAGGTGGTGGCGACCATCATCCACTCACTTGATGTAGTGCTGCCTACTTTTTCCTTATCCTTTATCATTCTTTTTCTGTGCCTGCCCTCCTCTCTTCCTATATCTCCCATCTTTCCTGTCACTTCTTATTGCTCTTCTTTCCTTTACAGGTGGCTTTACATTGAGTAACAAGCCAAATGGTTTCCTGTAAGCCAAGAAACCATTTACAACTCTGAGTGGTAACCATATAACCAACCCATAAGTGCTCCCTACGTGTCAACAAGTGGGTTGGTGGAGGGTTAGTGTCCCTCCCCATAAAACCAATAACTCAGAGTCAAATGGCCACCCCTTACGGGATTGTGGTGTCTGGCAATAGATAGATAGATAGATTACCACCCAGCGTTGTAAATGGTTTTCTGAGTTACAAGAAACCACTAGGTTTGTCACTCAGTGTATAGCTACCAGAGGTGGAAAGAATAACAATAAAAAGTGACTGATGAGATTTGGTAAAAAGGGAGAGTGGAGGGTAGACAGAGAAAAAGAAACAATAAAGGCGAAGGAGGAAGTACGCAGCACTGTATCAAGTGGGTGGATGCTGATCACTATCACCATAATAAATGTAATAATATATATATATATATATATATATATATATATATATATATATATATATACTGTATATCATCATCATCATCATCATCATCAGCCGTTTGAGTATCCACTGCAGGACGGGCCTATCCCGACCGAAGTCGGGACGATACAGCCAATGTATCTCTACCAAGTGGCTTAGGCTGTCTAGTAGAGATTGTATGTAGGGTGAGAAGTGCTTGTAAGTGTAATTGTAGTGTTGGAGTGGCTTTGGATGTGTGTGCAGTCTGTGAACCTAGTGTAATCGGCCCGCGCAAGCCGACTGGGTGCAAGCATACTTTACAGAAAGCGACACTGGTTCAACCACAGCACCCCTTGTGTCTGCCAATGCAGTACGTGGGCAGGTGAACACTCCCAAAGTTTATTACCCTGGCGGGGAGTGAACCCTGGATATATATATATATATATATATATATATATATATATATATATATATATATATATATATATATATATATATATATATATATATATATATATATATATCCTATTGGAGCCCAGTTTCCTCAATATAGGACGGAACTGGGAATTTTCAAAACTTAATAAAGTAGGGAACCCCCGGGTGGAGACCTATGAGCTTCACGAATATGAGCCGATAGGCGGAGGGCGGTACGCCCCCTGCCAGCACAATCCCTTGCCCAGGAACTCTGGGAGCCAATGGGATATACAGTATATATATATATATATATATATATATATATATATATATATATATATATATATCTATCTATCTATCTATCTATCTATCTATCTATCTATATATATATATATATATATATATATATATATATATATATATATATATATAATATTGAGGTGGGAGGTGTGGGCGCCCATCGTGGCCATCATCCATGCAGTTAGTGTTTGGTTTCCTGTAAACCAGGAAATCATTTACAACGCTGGATGGTACAACGGGTTGGTGGAAGGTTAGTTCCCCTTCCCGGAAAACAAGTAACTAATAATACGAACAAGAAGTCACGGACCAGGAATGACCAACAGGTGACGACTAAGGACCGAGCAAAGGACATGGTACGGATTGCGACATGGAATGTAAGGGTGCAAATGATGAAGTGAAAGAGAGAGATTGTCCAGGTGCTTAAGGATGCG
The DNA here is from genome assembly GCF_032717465.1 of Coenobita brevimanus. Classification (NCBI taxonomy): domain Eukaryota; kingdom Metazoa; phylum Arthropoda; class Malacostraca; order Decapoda; family Coenobitidae; genus Coenobita; species Coenobita brevimanus. The sequence goes on from NC_137063.1 coordinate 36,773,638, forward strand.
AAAGTGGATGTATGTGGATTAAATGAAACAAAATGGAGAGGTGAGAATGTGAGAGAAGGGGAGCATGGATGGGTTTGTTCATTCGTTTAAAGATTTCCTGCACATATAGTGCAGGCCGGGCCATACATTAGCCCGGTCAGTGGGGTATGGGCTGGTTGAAATATAGTAAGGGGGGAGAACAGGACCTGGGAATTGCCCAGCACACACGTCCTGTCTCCTGGCTGCCTTTGTGGTGTGTGTGTGTATGGATGGGGTGTATGCACGGGAGTGGGTGAGAAAGATGGGGCAAAAAAAGTGTGTATTGTTGTGTGCATGAGATGGAAGGAGAATATAAGAGAGTATGGGTCAGCTGGCTCAAGAACTGTATGGGTAAGACTGAAAGTTGGACGACAAATGTGGGCAATTGTGTGTGTAGCCTATGCGCCAACGCAAGATCGTGCAAGCAGGGTGAAAGAAAAATTCTGGACAAATGTGGAAGCGTGCATGGAAAAGTTTGAAAGGAATGAGAGTGTTTTTGGTTGGAGATATGAATGGAAAAGTAGAGAATGTGAAAGTAGATGGAGTAGTTGGTGAGTGGGGTGTGCCTACAGAAATGGATGAGAATGACAGTGCTCTAATGGACATTTGTGCCACGAGGGGGTTGGTGATTGCCAATACCTTCTTCAGACACAAAATGATCCACAGGTATATGTGGCGATAGATGAGAAGGATGGGTGGCGAACTAAAAGAACGGAAGGTTGTGACCGATTACGTGTGTGTAGATGATAGAATGAGGTGTGTAATGGATGCAAGAGCATACAGAGGTTGGGGGAGTGGACTTTCTGACCAACACTTGGTGGTGGAGAAAGTCAGGGTTGAAATGAAGTAGAGGAATAGAAGGGAAGGACAGGAGGAGGTAGTTTTTACATGGAGGGTGGAAAGGTTACAAGAGAATGGAAAAAAGGCAGAATATAAGAGAGAAGTGGAGAAGCGATTAGGTAAATATGATTTGGAGCAGATGGGGAACGTGGAAGGTGTGTGCAAGATATTCAGAGAAGAAATCTGTGCAGCATGTGAAGTGGTGTGTAGGGTGAAGAGAAGACGAAAGGGGGTGCAGGGAACAGCATGGTGGAATGAGGAGGTGAGACAGGCTGTGGAACAAAGGAAGAAAGCATATTGTGAGTGGATGAGAAACAGGGGTGTGGAGAAAGTTGAGAGACAGAAGAGTTATATGTAGACAGGAAGAGAGAGGTGAAAAGATTAGTAAGAGAAAGTAAGAAGAGAGTGGAAGGAACTGGAGTGTAAAGTGGAGGGAATGTAAGAAAATGTTCTGGAAAGACATAGAGTTAGACAGGGTGTTAAAAGAGTTAGTCGGAGAGTGAAAGATTAAAATGGTAGATTGGTGTGAAGAAGGGAGAAAAAGTGAGCAGGAGAGAACACTTTAAGGAATTGTTGAACATGGAGAATGAAAGTATTGGGAGTATAAGTGGCTGGGGAAAGGCTAGGAGAAAATGGGATGTGAGAAGAGAGGAAGATATCAGTAGGATGGAAGTTGTGGAAGCAATGAAGAAAGTCGAAATAGGGAAAGCCCCAGGAACTGATGGAGTGTGTGGTGAAATGCTGAAGCATGGGGGAGAGATAGTAGTAGAATGGATGTGGAAAATGTGCAGATTGGCCTGAGAGGAAGGCAGAGTCCCGGAGGACTGGAAGTCAAGTATAATTATCCCCCTGTACAAAGGAAAAGGGGATAAAGAAGCGTGTGGTAATCATAGGGGCATTTGTCTTCTTAGTGTAATAGGAAAAGTAGATGGTAGGAAACTTACTAACAGAGTTAGGGAAATCAACAGAGGAATTACCTGGAGAAGAACAGGGAGGTTTTAGGAAGGGAAAAGGTTGTGTAGATCAGATATTCATTCTCAGGTCTTTCGGTTCTAGAGATGGGAAAGAAGTTGAATGCGGCCTTCATGGATTCAGAGGAAGTATATGACAGCGTGGATAGACAAGGAACGTGGAAAGTGTTAAGAATATGTGGAGTAAATGGGAAGTTGCTGAGTGCCGTGAAGAGTATGTATGAAGGTGATAAGGCTGCGGTGCGTGTGGACAGTGAATTGAGCGAATTTTTCTATTTGAAGGTTGGATTGAAACAGGAATGTGTTATGTCTCCAAGGTTGTTCAGTCTGTATATGGATGGGGTTATAAAAGAGATACAAGGTAGGGCAGTGGATGTTGGAGCGGCCCTAATGAGAGAGGGCAGTGTTTAGAAACTCCCTGTACTGTTGTTTGCAGATGATACTGTGTTGTTAAGTGAAGACGAAGGGGAGCTGCAAGGCTTGGTGAATGAAATCTAAAGGTGAATGTACGGAAGAGTAAAGTTAAGGTCTTCGAGAGAAATGAAGCCACTGAATATACAGTGAGGTTGGATGAAGAGGAAATGGAAAATGTGAGTGCATTTAAATGCTTGGGTAGTGTGATGAGTAAGGATGGAAATTTAGAGGGTGAAGTGCATGAAAGGGTACAATAAGGAAGGAAGGTTGCTGGTTCTTTGAAATTATGATAAGAAACAGAGAAGTGAGCATGGAGCATGGAAGTGAAAAAGTTACCGCATGACAGTATTGTGATACCAACTCTAACGTATGGAAGTGAAGCTTGGACCTTGTTGGAAGGACACAAGTCAAGAGTAAGAGCAGTTGAAATGAGTTATTTGAGGGGAGCATGTGGGGTCACACGGAGAGACAGACTGACAAATGAGGATGTGAAGGAGCGTTGTGGTGTGGATGTGATAGGAAGCGTTAGGAGAAACACAGTGAGGTGGTTTGGCCATGTGGAGAGGACAGACAGCGAGAGACTGACAAGGAGAGTGATGGGAATGAGGTGGAGGGGGGAGGGAGAAGGACGGAAAGGCCAAGGATGAGATGGAGAGTTGGAGTGGAGAGGTATATGAGAGAGGGGTGTGTGATCTTGGAGCAGGACAGTGAAATGGCCGGGGACATGGCGACATGGAGGCGATTTGTTTGTGGCCACCCCTTACGGGATTAAGGCGTCTAGCAATAGATAGATGGACAGATAATATTACATGCAGTATCATGGTTGCTCATCATAATCGTATTCTTTATTGCCCCATCGGTGCTGCAGATAATAAAGATAATGCTGTAATTGTTCCTAGTTTACATGAAATACTATTTATCCGTAGCTTTATCCTATGTGCAGGATAAATATTCGTAGCATTAATGAACGGCAAGGTTGAGTTTCTACCTCTGACGTGCAATACAGTAAGATGATTCCCTCACGGTCAGCTTAATTCAGTAACTGGCCCGTATTCTTGGTATGAGATTTCTAAACACCTCTTCCTGAGCGATTTATTTTGCATGCCACACATTAATATTTTCCTTGTTGTTATTTATATCTTGGTAATATCAGGAAAAGTTTGCATCAGTAATATACTGTACATGAAGTTTATAAAGGTGTATTGCGCGAAGAAAATCGAAACGGAAAAGGTATTACGATTATCTTAACGTCAATAATAATTAGGGGCGGACATAAACAGAACATGAAAATGGGTTGGAAAATGGGTGACCAAGCCTGATTATGAAGTGACCCAATGAGATGTCTTTAAGAAGGGTTCAAAGGTTTTCTCCCTGATATTTGAGATGACCAAACATATTTCACTGGTGGCCAATGCCAACCCTGGGGCTATGACACTAACAATAAAACGACCTGTTTACCATTTTCACCCAGCGTTTTACTGTTGCGAAAAAATACCTGGCTTAAGTTAACAGGAATTACTCCTGTTTGTCTTTGTGTTTTATCCTAATCGACACTGATATGATTAATGATGATGTACCGCATTCTAGGTGACACTGATTTCGTAGCCATGTCTTAGTGATTTATTTATTTTAGCTATTACACCATTTCCTCTGTTATGTTATTGATGCAATCTGTATCGATATACAGTATATATATATATATATATATATATATATATATATATATATATATATATATATATATATATATATATATATATATATATAAGGATAATTAATATTATGGTAGGTGTTTTTACGGCGGCTTCCCGTCCTAGAAACGCCTTGCCTGCAGTTGGGTTCTTTTCAAGACCGGGGCTAGACCACAAACATTAGAGGAACAGGACATAAAAACTCTAGGCAACAACCTACACGTATATTAACAAATTCTTCGATACAGTAACAGGCAGACAATCTCCCAGTATTTATGTCACATCAATTCTTGGGCTGCTGAATCTGGTTGAGCGTATCTCGCAGGATACGCGACTGACGCAATAGGTACGAGTATATCAGAGAGAGTTGGTGTGGCACCGTTCACTGTCTTTAGGCTCGTGCCGTGTTATTAGGAATGAGAGTTCAGATCTAGTTATTTCACTGTACACAGTCTATCATTTTAGTGGCTTCTTGTCCTGAGGGGACTTACTGCTTCACCATGCTACACTCGTGCTAGTTCACTAAGGGTGGATGAGATCACACGGGGGGGGGGGGGAGTTAAGGATCACTATAGGTTGGCACAATCACAAGAGGGGAGGAGGGGTGTTGGTTATGGATAGCTACTGTTGCACTGGATGTCCGTTTTTCTCTCGGCACTGTCCTTCACTTTAGTTCACTTCGTTACACACACACTGGGTCACTTTTTGTGGGCAAGGGTGGGCATTGTCTCCTTCCACGGACTGTGGGCGGGACGTGGTGAAGGGCCTCTCATGCTGGGGTCTGGGGGTTGAGTCTGGTCTACGGGATACGGGCCAACAGCCTCTCCAGGCGTCTCCGTATGCGCCTGGTAGGAGAGCAATGTTGCTTGGGCCGGGGGCTGGGGAGGCCTCACCCCGGGGTGCTGGGGGCGCCGTCAGGGTCCCGGTGGCTGCAGTCCCTTTCTTGGTGCCTCACCATCAGAGTGGGGCTGTGGCGTTGTTCCGGGCAGGGGTCCATCAGTGGCAGGTCTTCTCCAGGCACCGGTTGTAGGGAGAACAGCCCCGGGGACAATACAGGGCATCACCACCAGTCCACTAGCTGAGAGTCTTCTGTCTGGGGGCTGCCTAAATCCGGGCAGGGATGGGGACACCTGGCTCCACTGCAGGTGGTTGGGGAAGGGCGGAGGCCACTCTCATGTAGCGAAGTCACAGGGGGCGAGGGGCTTTGGTAGCGTTCCTCCCTGGCATGGCTGGAGGCCATAACTGAGGTCCCTTGGGCATGAGGAGGAGGGCAGCTAGAGGCTGTCCCTACCCTGTTTGCGCAGCTATAGTAGCCGCAGCGAGAAATGAATGCTGTGGTGGGGCAGCCGGTCATCCGGGGATTCCCCCACTGTAGCCATATCTACATGTCACCGACCATAGAGGTAGGATGTCACCGACCATCGGCCACCGCTGCAGCCCCGCTCCATGATCCTTACCCTGTGTCTCTGGCTTTCTCTTTCTCTCTCAGTTTCTATATAAACGGCTGTATTTCCGAAACTAATTATGAAATTATTATGACTTTTGTTCCACACCACCACTGAGGTAAAAATCAAGGAGAGTTTTCTGTATAAAGGTTTCCCCCCCTTGTCTGAGGGCAGGTCAGTTCTGGCGAGTGTATAATTATAGGTCAGGCGGAGGTATCGGCAAGGCCGCACTCCCCCGCTCATATGCCACATTTAGGAGGGGGGGGAAACCTTTATACAGAAAACTCTCCTTGATTTTTACCTCAAAGGTGGTGTGGAACAAAAGTCATAATAATTTCATAATTAGTTTCGGAAATACACCAGTTTATATAAAAACCGAGAGAGAAAGAGAAAGCCAGAGACACAGGGTAAGGATCATGGAGCGGGGCTGCAGCGGTGGCCGATGGTCGGTGACATGTAGATATGGCTACAGTGGGGGAATCCCCGGATGACCGGCTGCCCCACCACAGCGTTCATTTCTCGCTGCGGCTACTATAGAGGCCGTCCCTACCCTGTCCACACGGCTGGAGGCCATCACTGGGGCCTGACTTCTTGACAGGGCCGCAGATGGGGCGCAGCTGGAGGCTGTCGCTGGGGCCCGACTTCCTGACAGGGCCACAGATGGGGCTCAGCTGGAGGCTGTTGCTCATCTACAGGCGCGGCTGGAGGCTGTCACCGAAGCCCTGTATGAAGGGCGACGTGCAGGCGAAGAGCAGCTAGAGGTCGTCTCCCGTCTACAGGCGCTGCTGGAGGCCGTCGCTGGTGTCATGCCCTCCAAGACTATTGCAGGAAGAAGGGGACGTGCCCTTCTTTCCCCGTGTGCTGCTGGAGGCCGTCACAGGTCATGCAGGGGGAACAGGCATTCCAGGTGGAGTGGCTAGAGGCCGTCTTGTAGGTGGAGCGGCTGGAGGCTGTCTAGGGCTGTGAGTGGCCAGAAGCCATCTCGTAGGTGGAGCGGCTATAGGCCGTCTCTGGGACGTTGCTTAGAGCAGAAAGTTCAGCTCTACCCCGATCCTGACACAGGCCGGGATAGTGAGAGGGTAATGTGCCCGGGCTGAGGTGTTCATACCGGGCCGGTTCTGGCGGGTAGGGACATGCGGCTCCTAGGGACTTGCGCCCACATAGCACGGACATCCCACTCGCTCCATCCAACCCTCCATTGTTGCCTCCTGGGGGTGTCGTGCTGTCATTGGATGTCGGTATTTCAATTAATATCCAGAAATATCAGGGGTATAATATGCAACATAAGTACCTAAGTAGGTCACACGGAACTTGGACATGTATTACTGCGAATATGGCCTTATGTTGACAACCACATTCTCTTCGACACTGGAGATCTTCTAGCACTTATTTCTAGCGACTGTTTTTGTATGTGCCACTGAGCTCTATAATAATCAGTGGCATATACCTTAATATAGGCTACTCTTGTATGTTTTTCGTTTTTTTTTTTTCTTATAAACAGCTTTCGTTAGAACCATGCGATAAACCAAGCTGTAAGACAAAACTGTTTGCTGAAGAAGAGCTGATCATAAATATCCTAAGCCAATCAAAATCCGGACCAGTGACGATGACATCCCTGATAAAATTACAAGTGTAATGGGATGCTTTTAAAGCCAGTATCCGATAGAGGGCACTGCGGACTCTAGTTCAACACATTCCCGCTCTGTTTAAAAAGCTTATTCCTATCCTATCTATCTATTGCCAGACGCCTTAATCCCGTAAAGGATGGCCACAAACAACTCGTCTTCATGTCTCTCTGTCCCCAGCCATTTCACTGTCCTACTCCCAGATCACACCTCACTCTCAAATACCTCTCCACTCCATCCCTTAATCTCATCCTTGGCCTCCCCCTCCTTCTCTTCCACTCCACCTCACTCACATATACTCTTCTCATCAGTCTCTCGCTCTCCATCCGCTCCACATGGTCAAACCACCTCAGTGTGTTTCTCCTAAAGCTTCCTATCACATCCGCATCCACACCACAATGCTCCTTCACTTCCTCATTTGTCAGTATGTCTCTCCATGTGACCCCACATGCTCCTCTCAAATAACTCATTCCAACTGCTCTCACTCTTGACTTGTGTCCCTCCAACAAGGTCCAAGCTTCACTTCCATACGTTAGAGTTGGTATCACAATACTGACATGCAGTAATCTTTTCACTTTCATGCTCACTTCCCTGTTTCTTATCACTGCATGCAAAGAAACAGCAACCTTTCTTCCTTGTTGTACTCTTTCATGCACTTCACCCTCTAAACTTCCATGCTTACTCATCACACTACCCAAGTACTTAAACGCACTCACATTTTCCATTTCCTCCTCATCCAACCTCACTGTACATTCAGTGGCTTCATTTTTCTCGAAGACCGTAACTTTACTCTTCCCTACATTCACCTTTAGATTCCGTTTCTTACACACTCTCCAAACTCATTCACCAAGCCTTGCAGCTCCCCTTCGTCTTCACTTAACGACACAATATCATCTGCAAACAACAGTACAGGAAGTTTCCAAACACTGCCTTCTCTTATCCACTGCCGTACTTTGTATATATCTTTTATAAGCCCATCCATATACAGACTGAACAGCCATGGAGACATAATCCTGTTTCTATCCAACCTTCAGATGGAAAAAAATCACCCAGTTCATTATCCACATGCACTGCAGCCTTAGCACCCTCATAAATACTCTTCACGGCATTCAACAACTTCCCATCTACTCCATATATTCTTAATACTTTCCACAATCCTTGTCTATCCACCCTGTCATATGCTTTCTCTGAATCCACGAAGGCCACATACAACTTCTATCCCTTCTCTAGAAACTTATCCACTATAGACCTAAAGAATGAATATCTGACCTACACAACCTCTTCCCATCCTAAAACCTCCCTGTTCTTCTCCAACTAATTCATCTGTTATTTCCCTGATTCTGTCAATAAGTATCCTACCATATACCTTTCTTATTACACTATGATTGCCACACTCTTATTTTTCCCCTTTTCCTTTGTACGGGGGAATTATTATATCTGACTTTTAATCCTCCGGGATTTTACCTTCCTCCCAGGCCAATCCCCACATCTTCCACATCCATTCTACCATTATCTCTCCCCATGCTTCAGCATTTCACCACACACTCCATCAATTCCTGGGGCTTTCCCCACTTTAACTTTCTTTCTCGCTTCCACAACTTCCATCCTACTGATTTCTTCCTCTCTTCTCACACCCTTCCTTCTCCCAGCCATTCCCCAGCCACTTATAATCGTATTACTTTCATTCTCTATGTTCAACAATTCCTTAAATTAGTGTTCTCTTCATCTTCTCGGTTTTTCTTCCTTCTTCACTAGTAATATACCATTTTTATCTTTCACTCCCCAAATAACTTCTTTAACACTGTGTCTAACTCTCTTGACCTATTCCAGAACATTTTCTTACATTCCTTCCACTTTACACTCAAAATTACTTCCAAATTTCTCATCCGCTCTCTTCTTACTCTCTCTTAGTAATCTTTTCACCTCTCTCTTCCTCTCTGCATATAACTTTTCCGTCTCTCAGCTTCCTCCAAACCCCTGTTTCTCATCCACTCACTATATGCTTTCTTCTTTTGTGCCACAGCCTGTCTCACCTCTTCATTCCACCATTTCTTTGTTAAATATCTACACTGTTGTGTGCAATTGTGAATCATAGTAATGTCACATACCATAATATAAATAATACAAATAGAAAACATGTGGAATAATCATTGCGGACAACCCCACCATCTCAATGGTTCTGTAATATTACTGTTACCAAAATGCAGTATAATATCACCGAGGGCAACCCAACACCCCCAGAAGGAGCCCACAGAGGAGCATATACAGCGCACCTAGACTCCGGGCGACGGGGACATAAGTCTGCCTGGGTCGTGCGCCCCTATGACCCAGAGCTGGCTCATATTTTTGGCTATAACATCTCACACTCGTCCCCTTACTGGCCCCAAGGAAACGCCATATGCGAATGAAGCCATCATACATTAATGAATCAACTCCGCACCCTGATAGAAGCCACCAAGGATGACGACTGGCCCACCCATGTAAAATCATGCAATGGGGCATCAACTCCTGCCCCCGAGAGGACGGAGTTTTGCTGTATGAGCGAGTGTTTGGAGAAGCACCCCTTCTCCTGCCCCTTCGGCAGCACTTACCACCCCCCGCTTCTACTCCCACATCTGACCCACTACACCATCTCAAACAACGGCTAACCCACCTTCAAAACAACCTGGACCTCCGCCTCCACACCGCCTCCAACCCTTGCAAGCCAGGCTACACTGTTATGATAGCGCAGCTTCCCACCCTCCACAAGCTCGCGCAGCGCTTCACGGGGCCCCATACCATCATCCACGTCCCTAACTCCTACCAGGTGACAGTCGAATATCACGGCACTTTCCGCACTCTCAGAAACTGTCATGTACACCCTTTTCATGCTCCTGCCTCCCCTGCCCCGTGCCCCGCCCCACCCACTATCCCCTTGCCACTTCCCTCTACCTCCTATGACTGCTACATCTCCCCCTCGCCATCTCTCTCTCTCCCTCCCCTTCCTCCGCCGCCTCCACCTCACCTCCTGCCACGCCTCCTCACACCTCACCTGACAACTCACCGATGACACCAACTCCTCGCCTCTCCCCCATCTCCTCACCACCCACCACCCCGTACCCTATGCCCAGCACACCGTGCCCCGCGCACACCCCCACGTCCCCTCAACCCACCACACCCCTGCTGAGCGTGTGCTCTCGGTAAGGACAACACCCGTACCGCCGGCTCATCAGGTCGTATTACTGCCCACAAACCTTGGCAGTTATTGGCGATCGACATAGTGGGTCCCCTACCCAAATCTCCCCAAATCCTCCCACCCGCCGCCCACACATACCCCCTCAACCTCACCTACCCTGTCCCACACCCCCCGACCCCGCCTACCCTGTCCCACACCCCCGACCCCACCTGTGCCGCCCACGCCCCCACTACACCACCACCCACTAAGCCTGCACTCCACTCCATGCACTGTGCCGGCCACACTCCTACAACCCCACATCTGCCCTCGCATGCCCCGCGCACCTCACACACGCGCCGACACTGCACCCCCACATCAGTGCCCACACCCACACTTAAAACAACCATCACACGCTCTGGCCGCCTTTCCCGCCCGTTACACCCACTCCCCCACCCCACCCACCTCGCTGCAAAATCACACTCCAAGCCCTGCCCTAAATCATCTCACATTCATGCTACACCAGGCCCAAATTCCAGCCACCTACCCTCCCCAGAGACGCCGAGCCGAATTACCCCAGCATAAAACCCCACGTTCGACATCCATCTCCAGCATGCAGCACAGCCCTGCACCAAAGACAACACCTATCACCATGAGGATTCGCCGAGCCATCTGGGCGTCGCCCTTTGGACGAAAACATCGAGTCCGTGGACCCCACCACCTCCTACGACTCCTCTGCTCCTCCACTGACCCATCCACCCTCTTCATCACCTGTGACGAGCAGCTAGACAAGAACTCAGCCACCACAGCCTGGCACGCCCTCCTCCACCAACACCTACAGCCAGTCTACCACACCTATGACACCAAAGTTTACCACCTCCAGTCACAGGGACGTGACTTTTTCCTAGCAGATGGTGGTAAAATGCGGTATAATCTCACTGAGGGCAACTCAACACCCCCAGAAGGAGCCCACCGGGGAGTATATACAGCGCGCCTGAACTCCGGGCGACAAGGACATAAGTCAGCCCGGGCCGCGCCCCTATGACCCAGAGCTCCCCCACCGCCACTATAGCAGGAATATGAGACTACCTTCCAGGCGAGCTGACTACCAACAACCATGGGGTGGAGCTGTTACTCCAGCTCCAGTCAGCACCCCTGAGAAGGCCGGTAGCCGCTCAACCCTCCTACAGGAGATGGCCTGCAGCCGCTCTGGAGGCAAACAGGAGACGTCCTGTAGCCACTTCCGCCTTCATCAGGAGACGGCCAGAAGCTGCTCTGAATGTGTCCCTAACGTGACGGCCTGTAGCCGCTCGACCCTATTACAGGAGAAGGCCTGCATCTGTGCCGGAGGTAACCAGGAGACGGCCGGTAGCCACTCTGAACGTGCCCCTCGAGAGACGGCCTGTAGCCACTCAACCTTGCTACAGGAGATGACCTGCAGCCACTCCGGAGGTAATGAGGAGACGGCCGGTAGCTGCTTCCACCTTCGTCAGGAGACAGCCGGTAGCTGCTCTGAAGGTGCCCCTTAGTCAGCCTGTAGCCGCTCCCTCCCCCAGGGCCACGGCCAGTAGCTGGGCCTTAGAGACGGCCAGTAGCCATGCCCCTAGGAGGCCAAGGCCAGTAGCTGGGTCCTACGGTAGGAGACGGCTGGTAGCCGCTCCTCTGTCAGGTGCTGACTCCTGCTCACCCACCTACGACCCAGAGGGAGCCCCCAGCCTGGAGGAGTACTGGAGAGGTCCATGACTACCACCGGGCTCTCCTCCCTGCACCTGGATCCTGAAAGGACTCGCCTGACGGGCCCCGACGTGGGCTGATCCCGCAGCCCCCTCCTGACGGCATCCCCGAACACCAAGGACCACAGGCCTTGGGACCTCCAGACCGCCCCCAGGAACCCCAGGCGGGACCTCCTTACATCCAGACGCCGGAGATCTTCACCCTCCATCAGGCGCCTGAGCAAGAAGTTCAGGCAGCTATTCAGCCCCAGCCCTGAGGGCCAGACTCCGGCCCCAAGCCCCGAAAGCGCGGGACCCTTCACCAGCAGCAGCCCCAGACAAGAAAGGACGCCCCTGCGCGTGATTCCATGGCCCCTGAACACAGAAGCCCCTGGCGGAACCCAGCCCCGTCAGTAGTGGGGCCGAGTCACCTCCGCCGCCCTTGTACCTGACCACCATGACGCCAAGACCCAAAAAGGGGTGACAGTGAGACCACAGTGTCCGCGACATAGCAAAACAAATGCAGAACAGTGAATTAAGAGTAAAAAGGAAGCCAGTGAGAAAAGCATGAAAGGCAATATAAAAGAGTGGTGGAATATACAAGGTAACAGCGAAACGGTGAACACGGCAAGACAGTGAAATATGGATCTATCGCTGTGAACGCGCTACCAAATCATAATGACGCATCACACTAAGAACATACGCAGGCCTCAGTGTTAAAGTAATAATTACACACAGTGAAATAGTGTCACCCATTTCCACCAATATATAGAACTTAGACTTCCTGCAATAATAGTGCACAACCCCTCTGCCCTAAGTGCACTTCACCTTACCCGACCTTGTCCTGAGTAGTATCCTACGCGATACTAACAACCCATACCTAGACCTAAGAATTATAATTGTCCAGTATACCTGTATTTGTGACATCTATCTGTTCCACTGTAGAATTTAGTAATACACGTGTAAGGTCGTTGGCTTGAGTTTTTGTGTCCTGCCTCTCTCCTATATGCCTAAGCTCCAGTCTAGAAAGAGAAACCAGCTACACACTAGGCGTTAGAGGGACGGGAAGCCGACCCTAAAACACCTAGCATTACAATGCAAATATTATAATAAGTGGCAACTCCGTGCCCAGTAGATCGTGAAAATTTTAACAGTTGCATGGTTGCCCGTTGGTTCACTCAGTATCCACCAATATGTGACAGGGGATGCATTTATTAGTCATACTTCAACTTTTTTTTTTTTTTGTCACTCCTTGTTGTTCAGTAATTCTCCAGGCATGATTGATTGTAGCATTAGCTACTCTCACCGAGGAAACAATGCTGTGGGCTGGAGTGGAGTGACAGGACATGTTATCTGTAATGCTAAGTGTTTTAGGGTCGGCTTCCCGTCCCTCAAACGCCTAGTGTGTAGCTGGGTTCTCTTTGTAGACCGGAGATTGGACAAATAAATGAGAGGCAGGACATAAAAACTCGAGGCAACAACCTTACATGTGGTTTGCTAAATTCTACAGCGGAATGGGCAGATGTCACAAATACAGTTATGCTGAACAATTATAATTCTAAGGGTTAGATATCGGGTGTTAGTATCGCACAGGGTAATGTTTAGGACAAGGTCGGGTAAGGTGAATAGCACTTAGGGCAGTGAAGCTAAACACTACTATTTGGGAAAGTCTAGGTTCTGTATGTTGGTGGAATTTGTGGCACTATTTTCACTGCTGGGAGGCTAACTGGTTCGTCTGTCGTGTCGTTAATTATTACTCTTACACTGGGGCCTCTGTACGATCTTAATGCGAGGTGGAATCACTATAGATGGTAGCGTGTTCACTTGAGACAGACCCCTATTTCACTGCCTTGCCATGTTCACTGTTTCACTGTTATCTTACTTATTCCACTTCTCTTTTATATCATTACTGATGCTTCCTCACTGACTTTCCATATTCTGATAACTCACTGTTCTGCCCTTGTTTCACTATGTCACGAACACTGTGCTTTCACTTTCACTCACTTTTGGGACTGGGCATACTGGAGGTCAGGTACAGTACAAGGGCAGCGGGAATGACTCAGCCTCACTACTGACGAGGCTGAGCTCCACCAGGGGCCTCCGTATTCAGAGGCCACGGGATCACGCATAGGGGCGTCCTCTCTTGTCTGGGGCTGCTGGTGGCAAAGGGTCCCATGCATTCAGGGCTCGGGATGGGAGTCTGGCCTCAGGGCTGGGGCCGAACAGCTGCCTGAACTTCTCGCTTAGGCACCTGACGGAGGACAAAGATCTCCAGCATCGGGATTAAGGGATGTTCTGCCCAGGGGTCCTGGGGGCAGTCTGGAGCTCCCGGAGGCTGCGGTCTCCAGCGGTTGGGGACGCCGTCAGGAGTGGCCTGCGGCTTCAGCCTCCGTTGGGGTCTGTCAGGTTGTGCCTCTCAGGAACTGGCTGTAGTGAGAAGAGCCCGGTGGTAGTTATGGGACCTCTCCAATACTCCTCCAGGCTGGGGTCTCCCTCTGGGTCATGGGTTGGTGGGCAGGAGTCACCACCTGACGGAGGAGCGGCTACCAACTGTCTCCTGCCGTAGGGCCCGGCTACTGGCTGTTACCTTCTAAGGGCATGGCTACCTTCTGTCACTAAGGCCTGGCTACTGGCCGTGGCCTGGGGAAGGAAGCAGCTACAGGCTGACTCAAAGGTACCTTCGGAGCAGCTACCGGCCGTCTCCTCATTACCTCCAGAGTGGCTGCAGGCCGTCGCCTGTAGAAGGATCAAGCAGCTACAGGCCGTCTCTCAAGGAGCACCTTCGGAGCAGCTACTGGCCGTCTCCTGATGAAGGCGGGAGCGGCTACCAGCCGTCTCCTCGTTACCTCTGGAGCAGCTGCAGGCCGTCTCCTGTAGGAGGGTCGAGAGACTACTGGCCGTCTCTTGAGGGGCAGTCCTGACGAAGGCGGGAGTGGCTATCACCCATCTCCTCATTACCTCCGGAGCAGCTGCAGGCCATCTCCTGTAGGAGGGTCAAGTGGCTACTGGCTGTCTCGTCTAGGGCACCTTCAGAGCGGCTTCTGGCTGTCTCCTAACGAAGGCGGGAGCGGCTACTGGCCGTCTCCTCGTTACCTCCAGAACGGCTGCAGGCCGTCTCCTGTAGGAGGGTTGAGCATCTACCGGCTGTCACAGGGGTGCTGACTGGAGCTAGAGTAATAACTCTACCCTGTGGTTGTCGGTGGTCAGCTCCCCCGGAAGGTAGTCTCACTTTCCTGCTATGGTGGTGGTGGGCGAGCTCCGGGTCATAGGGGCACGTTGCCCAAGCGGACTTCGTCCCTGTCGCCCAGAGTCCAGTTGTGCTGTATGTGCTCCACCGTGGGCTCCTTCCGGGGGTGTTGAGTCGCCCTCAGTTATACTATACTGCATTTTATTATCCTTTTGAAATATTAAATGAGATCAAGAATGCGCACATATTTACCGTACTATTTTGACTTGGTAAGTGACAGTGAAAACACATACGTGAAAATCATGTGTATACGCAAAATAATACCAAAATCAGCAAGTATCATACAGAATTGAGTACGGTGTATGGTGTATGTCAGCACTGTCCGAAGGCGAGTGATAATGTTTTTTTTTTTTTTTTAACTCTGGTAGGCTGGATGTCGATTGCCGAGATTTACGTCAGCTGGAAAAAAAACGACTATAGAGTATTCTACATTCTGGGAAAAGCAACAGTTGCCAACTCAGAGATGCCCAAAACATGCCAGACTTTTCTTACACTGCATAACACTAAATTATTTAGCATACAAACTTAAATTAAATTACAGTACATAATTTAACAAGCAATCACATAAATAAAACATCATAGAGAGGAAAAAAAATAAAAATTCATGTACAACTTACAAAATAACTATGCTTACAAACATCAGGCTAACTGGCAACTCTGACTCGTACCGGAACTACGACAGACATCGAGAATTCACCAGAACAATCTAGCTAACAATCCACCTTCTCAACACTACCGCCTCCCTGGTCCTTTGTCGTCCCGACAAAACTACACAATTTACACGAATATGACCCTTAATCCAAACTACACATTTAATGAAACACAAAATAATCCTTCAACTTATCGGATCTTCTCCTGTGCCTCTTCCAACGATGTTCCTGCTCTTCCACACAGTCCACTCCTCTTGGAATGTCTTGATCCTCTACCCAATTTACTTCTTCCCTTGGGAAACTGTCACCATCCTCTTGTACTTCAGCTCCTTGGTCCTCCCTAAACATCCTCAACTGCGGGTGAGCACAGTTCCTAGGAGACATCCCAGCTACACTGTCCTGGCCCATGGTACTGCCACAGACAATTCACGTGTACCACCTTTGGGCGAGACTTCCTGGCTCCCCGAATCCGGTACTTTATGTCTGATAGACGGTCCAAAACAGTGTAAGGCCCGTCTCACGGGCTCTGCAGCTTCAGTGACTGTCCCTTCTTCCGCCGAGGATTGTATAACCAAAATTTGTCACCATCCTTGATGCTCACCTCACTTGCCTTGGCATCATACTTGTAATTCATCATTTCTCCTGAAAACTTAAGGGCTCCTCGCACTTGATGATGTACCTCAGCCAAGCTTCCCTGAAGATGCTTTGCATTGCTGGAGGTGTCTGTAGGCAGCTCTTCACTAGGTGGTCTTCCCATTAACGGGTAAATGTAACTGGTGGCCCAACATCAGTGTTGCAGAAGTGTAGCCGTTAGACTCACGGGATGCAGACCGATATGCCATCAACAACGCAGGTAATTTCTGGTCCTCTTCTGTTTGCCCCTCTATGCAATACTTGGCCAATTCTTGTCCCAGGGTCCAGTTGAATTTCTTCACCATCCCATCTAACTGTGGCCTCAGTGGGGTCGTCCTAGTCTTCTTGATCCCCAATAACTTGCAGCACTGACGGAACACAGCAGACTCGAAGTTTCTACCCTGGTCTGAGTGTAGCTCTTGTGGCATCCCAAAATGACAAAAAAACTGGTCAACCAACACCGGAGCAACAGTCACTGCCTGTTGATCAGGGATGGAATAGGCTTTTGGCCACTTGGTGAAGTAGTCCATGGCGACACATATATACCGGTTTCCTCTTTCAGTGAGTGGCAGAGGCCCAGCAATGCCCACCGCGACTCTTTCCATCAGTGCACCCATTTGGTACAGGTGAAGAGGGGGGACAACCACGTTTCTTGGGTCCCTTCTTGGCACAACACACATCACAGGCCCAACACCACTATTCGACGTCCTGATGCATGCCAATCCAGTAGAACCTATGTCGCAGCTGACTTAGAATTTTCTTCACTCCCAGGTGCCCATTAGTGATTTGGTTATGGAACTCATCCAAGATCTCGGACCTTATCTTCTTCGAAACCACCAGTTGCCAATACTTGCTGAGGCCATCGGTTGTCTCCCACTGACGCTCCAGTAGTCTGTTATTCAAATGAAGAAAGTCCCACTGACTTCAGTAGCGCTTGGCCGCAGGGCTTAACCTGGAAACTTCTTCCCAAGATGGCTGCACTGTACTCTCCTGCAGCCACTGTAACACTGGTTGTAAATCTGCATCCTCCATCCACGTCCTCTTCAGGCCTTCTTCATCTGAAGCTTGCCCTGTCACAACAGCACGGTGGCATTTCTTGGCAAATTTCCAGTTCCTACTGCATTGCTTACCGTCTGTTCTTCCATCTTCTTGCACACTGTTCATCAAGGTTCTCTGCATTTCCTCAGTGGTGGGGCTTCTTGGGAAAAACTGGCTGGTTGTTGACTCTTGTCACCAGCCTTCACTAATTTACCCTCATTTTTCTCATTTGGAAGCTATAGCTGAAGTGTCCCACCTCACCACATGTTCAACACCCGTTTGTTGCAATGTGGAATTACCTTGCACTGTTTTGTTCTTACTCCTTCTTCCATTAGTAACAATCACCTTCTTGTGTCCCAGCTTCCCGCAAAACCAGCAACCTCCTCCGGTCTTCTCCTGTTCTCTCGACCACTTGTTGCAATCCACTTTCCGATGTCCTGGCATCTTACAATACCAGCAACTTCCTCTGATCTTCTCCTGTTTCCTCTTCCACTTATAACGATCTTTTTTTCCTATGTCCTGGCTTTTCACAGTACCAGTGCCTTCTTTCAAAATTTTCTGCACTACGACCAGCTTGAAAAGTGGATGTACTGAACCTGATGTAGGACTCAAATTCTAGAGGCCTAGCTAGTGCTTCTTGCATGCTTCTTGGTTGTGCCTGCTTCACTTGCACTTTCAACTCTGCACTATCCAGAGTATCGATGAACCGGTCCCTCAGAAAAATAGCCAACAGGTTAGGTGCTGCTCCAGGGTATGCCTTGTATGCCATGCTCTCCAGGTCATGAGCAAGCTGCTGTAGAGATTCGCCTCGAGCCCGTACACGGCTCCGGAATCTTGCTCTATAAATCTCAGTCTGGTACATTGTCCCATATCTGCGCTCCAGCACTTCTACTAAAGAGTGATAACTGTTCCTCTCCTCTACTGACATCTGGCCCAGGATTTCCATTGCAGAACCGTTAAGGCTACTAGCAAGCTGCACTGCCCTCTACCTGTCATCCCAACCATTCTGATCAGCAGGTAACTCAAGCTGTGCATGATAAGCTTCCCAAGATACTCTATCATCAAATTCCTGAGGTTTCTTTTTAATAGGACCCCCATTATAGCCATGCACTTCACTGGTTTGGGACCTAAAAACTGGGACATCATAATTAAGTCCAGGACTTAAAATTTCTGCATTCTGATTATTCAACTCCGTAATGCTACATTTAAATGCTTGGGATCCGTTGAGATTCACCATACACCGTCCATTCTTTTCATATGTTCCTTGTACACTAACCTGAGGCTCAGCAGTGCAATATTTCTCTATAGCCTCAATTTTCTCACTGATTATCTTCACATGGTCGACTACTTGCATCAGCTGGTTATCTACATGCTGTTTGCACTCCATCACAATTCCCTCACCAATCTTCAGCTGGTTGTCCACGTGCTGTCTGCACTCCGTCACTATTTCCTCACTAATTGACTTCAACTGGTCGTAAACATGTTGTTTGCACTCCGTCACACTTTTGCCTACCTCATACTTCTGCTTCCGTAGCTCAGCATAGACTTCCTCCTTCAATTGTTCCTGTTCTTCCTTCATTTCCCCCGAGAAAGCATCTAGCTGTCCTTGCATCCTCAGTTGTAATTCCCTCTGTTGCTCCTGCAATGCCTCTTGAAGCTGTTCCCTCTGTGCTTGCAATTGCTCTTTGATTTCTTCATTCTGTGCTTGTAATTGTACACTTTGGGCCTGTAATGGTTCTTTGAATTCTTTCTGTCCTTCGTTCTGTGCCTGTAGTTGTACACTTTGGGCCTGTAATTGCTTCACAATTGTTGCCAGGGACATTTCCTCCTGTCCAGCTCAGGACCTTGTCTGCATACCCCCTTGCACGATGTTGAAGATCTGACTGATACTCCTGACACCAATGTTACGTCCCCGTCCCACACTGCCACAGGCTTCAACAACCGTAGTTCAGTATAGGAAGGACGTTGCCCAGGGAGTTGGTCTTCCTATGGTCGGCCTTTTAGTGTGCAGTAAGACCACCTGAGGCGTTGTAAAGTAAACACTGGCTTCTTAAGTTCACTGTCTTTATTTTCTAAATAATTACACTTAATGCTTTCCAACGTCACTATTTTCACAGGAACCGAGGATACACAAACTGCAATAGCACTTCATTCACTGTTTGCCAACAGTACTTCACTATTTTCACAAGTACCGAATGCACTTAAACTGCACTGCACTACACTCAGGCTGAACTGAAAACCGACTGAACCTGCTCTAGTCTCTTCCCATCCATATATAAGCTTCTTATATTCTAGAGTTCTACATTCTGGGAGAAGCAACAGTTGCCAACTCGGAGATATCCAAAACATGCCAGTTATCTTACACTGCATAACACCCTAATTTATTTAGCATACAGACTTAAATTACAATACATAATTTAACAAGCATTCATAGAGAAACCATCATAGAGAAAAAGAACATCAAAATTAATGTACAACTTACAAAACAACTGTGCTCACAGACAGCAGGCTAACTGGTAACTCTGACTCGTACCAGAACTACGACAAACATTGGGAAGTCACTAGAACAATCTAGTTAGCAAACCAGCTTTTCAACATTACATTTCTACTAAATGTGGTGGAAGTGAGGTTATTATTATATAGTTGGCTCAGACTGCATAATAAGCCTAGTGGGTATTTTGACTCATTCAGTCTCTATGCTGGCTTAAGGTTGGGTAAATACTGGTACAGGTGACCCTTTCACGGAATCCACATTCGCAGACTGACTTATTCGTGGATTTTTATAGAAGAGAGGGTCCGACTTTCGCCGGTGCAGCTCCGGTTATTCACGGGCTCTTTCGCGGCGTTGGTTTGTTCCCACGTGAAAACAAGCTGTCTCCTGTCGTCTGCTGTCCCTCGTGCCTCTCACTCGGTCTCAGTCTTTGCCTGACCACCACCTCCAGTATTACCGCCCCTGCAAAGCCATTTTTCGCTCCAAGTTTTTGTGATCTTTCACTGCTTTCACGCTTGCTAAGGTATCTGTGAGTGTAAGTGTCTTGCTGCATCGTACGGAAGAGGTAAGAAGTGCATTATTTTTCATGATTAAGTGATTGTGATAAAAAAAGAAGTGTGTGGTAATCATAGGGGCATTTGTCTTCTTAGTATAATAGGAAAAGTGTATGGTAGGATACTTATTGACAGAGTTAGAGAAAGAACAGAGAAATTAGTTGGAGAAGAACAGGGAGGCTTTAGGAAGGGAAGAGGTTGTGTAGATCAGATATTCATTTAGATCTTTAGTGGAAAAGTTTCTAGAGAAGGGAAAGAAGTTGTATGCGGCTTTCATGGATCTGGAGAAAGCATATGACAGGGTGGATAGACAAGGATTGTGGAAAGTGTTAAGAATATATGGAGTAGATGGGAAGTTGATGAATGCTGTGAAGAGTATGTACGATGGTGCGAAGGCTGCAGTGCGTGTGGATGGTGAACTAAGTGAATTTTTCTCTTTGAAAGTTGGGTTGAAACAGGGATATGTCATGTCTCCATGGTTGTTCAATCTGTACATGGATGGGGTAATAAAAGAGGTACAAGGTAGGGTAGTGGATGTTGGAGTGGCCCTGGTGAGAGAGGATAGTGTTTGGAAACTCCCTGTACTGTTGTTTGCAGATGATACTGTGTTGTTGAGTGAAGACGAAGGGGAGCTGCAAGGCTTGGTGTATGAGTTTGGGAGAGTGTATAAGAAACGGAATCTAAAGGTGAATGTAGGGAAGAGTAAAGTGATGGTCTTTGAGAGAGGTGAAGTCAGTGAATGTACAGCGAGGTTGGATGGTGAGGAATTGGAAAATGTGAGTACGTTTAAGTACTTGGGTAGTGTGATGAGTAAGGATGGAGGTTTGGAGGGTGAAGTGCTTGAAAGGGTACAGCAGGGAAGAAAGGTTGCTGGTTCTTTGAAAGCAGTGATAAGAAACAGGGAAGTGAGCATGGAAGTGAAAAAGTTACTACATGACAGTAGGCTATTGTGATACCAACTCTAACGTATGGAAGTGAAACTTGGACGTTGTTGGAAGGACACAAGTCAAGAGTGAGAGAGGTGGAAATGAGTTATTTAAGAGGAGCCTGTGGAGTCACATGGAGAGACAGGCTGACGAATGAGGATATAAAGGAGCGTTGTGGTGTGGATGTGGATGTGATAGGAAGCGTTATGAGGAACACACTGAGGTGGTTTGGCCATGTGGAGAGGATGGAGGGTGAAAGACTGACGAAGAGAGTATGTGAGTGAGGTGGAGGAGGGAAGAGGGAGTCTGTCTGCCTATTTTCGAGACTGCCGGTATCCTGTGTGATACCTGTAATATAAACCTACCAGTCCGAGCTTTGTCTTTGTATATATTCTTGTGGATTGTCTTGCTTTCTGTATTAAGAATTTGGTAATATACATGTAAGGTTGTTGCCCTGTGTTTTTATGCCCTGTTCCTCTCACCCTGTGTCTTAGCTCTTGTCTAGAAAGGGAACCCAGCTATACCTTAGGTGCTGATAGGTCGGGAAGCCGCCCTAGAAACACCTAGCATAACTGGAGTTGCCTTCAATGACGTTTTCTATTTGTATGATGTATATTACTGTATATGACATTACTGTGGTTCAGTTTCACGCAACGTTGCTGATATTACAGAAGGAGAAATAGGCTTTTTAACAACGCGGGAATGTGTTAAGGGGGAAAACTCAATTTTCGGATCAGAAATCGTTTTTTCCCAAAAAATTTGTGTGAAACAATTATGGCATACCGCATCTGCTCAGCAAGTTTGGCGGCCGTAGGAGCACGTGTTTTGCCAGCATGCGTTTTTTAAATTTTAAATGGTGATAAGGGTGAAGCAGCCCTTTAATGTCCTGTTCTGAACCACGTTACATTTCGTTGTTATTTTGCTTTTTAGGTTTTTAGGGAGTTTATGTCATAATATTACTGTACGATACTCTTGGCACCATTCAGGCCATCAGTGAGTGTACGGCAGTGGGAGTAGCAGCTCAGTGTGCTAATTTTACTGGGAGTGGGTGTATGTGCAGCTACGACTCTCTGTTTGTGTCGGCTATTCTCCCGATATTGTGTACTGTTCCCCTGTTCAGTCTGTGGAAATGCCTGCCCTAAGCAAGAAGAAGCAGCGACAGATTGAGAATGGGAAGAAAGCAATGGAGAGAAGATGGAAAAAGAGCGAAAGTGAACCTCAACCATCAACTGCTTGTGACACCTCGCAGCCTTCTGCCAGCATCACGCCACCAACGCCTGTTTCAGCTGCTGCTACACGACATCTGGCTGTTGATTCCACAACAACATCATGAAAGTACAGATGCTGACAAGAGTAATGACATCCTGACTGTCTCGTTGTAAGTTGAAGTGTGAAGATTGTGGTGGACCATTGAAATCATTATTGCAAACAAAGCATACAGACCACACTCTGCCAAGTGCAGCAACGACTGTCTTGTAGGGAGTCTGCTCATTGAACTCCGTAAATCTAAGGAAGAAAAGATTTAGTGAGGGAAATTTAGTATTGGTGTACCACTCGCTAGCACATGGCTATGGATGGAGGGGTGGGGGAGTGGCGAGGACGGCCCCCAGTTGCAACTCACATGTCACTTGAGGTGACCTGACTATGATTGACCTAATCTGTAATCTAACCTCCCTGAGACTGTCCAACAGAGTCAGGTATGTAATAATTATTTTTTTATTGGTATTATGTTACACTAGCACGTTGTTATAAAGAATTCCAGAAGAGTAAAACAAAAAATGCCGTTCTCTCAAAATGTTGTTTTTTCACATTCAAAATGTAACAACTTTGTTAGTAATTGACCGATTCTTTTAATTATTTTGCATTATAATCATGAAAGCAATATCTATATTCACAGCTGTCGGCGATCTTTAATTCTTAAACATTTTTTTATAAACGAATGTTTAGTGAGGGCATGTCCAGGTTTTTGGGAAAGTGTAAACCCATTTTTTTTTTTTTTTGGTACTTCTACATTTCATATACACATGGGAATAGTAGCGAATCATCATTTAGGTGTCAACTGTCTGTGTGTCAAAGGAAATTGTTATAACTTATAGCAGTTCTGCGCAGATACGATTAAAAAAAAAATCTTTCTGCACGGCTTAAAATAAGTCCAATTGTGCTGAAATTCTGGACAGAATAGCAATTTATAGTCACACATTTGGTGTATAAAAAGTTTTGAAATCTGCGAAAAATTAAAGTCGGAAGACAAAAATTCATTTTACCAGATGAAAAATGAGATGGCTCCCTTAAAGCTCACAGTGCCCCCTATCGGCCCGGGTTGGAGGTTTTTAGGAGCACGCCATTCTCTACCAAACAGGCACGGCGATTCCACTTATATTATAACAAACTCACGACTTTAAGGTAAGAAATTTTGGTACATCTCCAACACAGATGGTTAACTGCTGAATTGTTCCTGTAAGAAGTATTTGAGAAAAACAAAAGATACCAATCTGGAGTTTAAGGAAGCGGTCGCTGGCATCATATGTTTACCGATTTCTCTGACTGGCCACGTTAACCCGCCCCATCCCGACCACTTTTCCACCACTGACTCCCCCCAATCCCGACCATTTTAGGATTTTTTTTTTTTTTTTGCTCAAACCTTCGCTTTTGGTGAGAAACATCGAAAATTCATAGAGAAATCGCTCACCTGAGGTTTAAAATGCTCGATACAGGTAGGAGTACCTCCTTACCTTACTGGGTTTTCTATCAGGCTGGCACCAAAGAAAACGAGTTTTATGGGAGGATAACTATTTCACACCACTCATAAACGGTATTTATTTATTTACTTGGTACGAATTTATATGTAGTACGAGAGTATATTGGTTTTCAAGCAGTAATATAGGCATTATAAGCATTGTTTCACTCACTAATACCTGACCTTTTTTTTTGTCACATTACCTGATTATCATTTCTGTTTCTTCCTCTAATGCTATGTAAAGTTTGTTCTCCACATTGTCATTGATTGGGGAATCACTCTGGCCCTGAATTTCGTACCGTGGCATGACATGGCTATAGTGGCCAGGTCACTGATAACAGGTGAATTGCTGAGACAATGGCATGCAGGGGGGGGGAGGAGGTCATGCTGGGTAAGGCATTGTCCCTGCCTGGCATCTTGTAGAGGAAGGTGTCATGTGTATACGTACCAAAAATCACTCGCGAAAATTGAAAATTGTGCAAATTAGGGACCTTGCAATTTTTTCACATTTATGTACGTTGACGGGATTGGCAGTGACAAAATGTGTGGACGTTAAAGAACGTTGACAGAACGCCGCGGGTTAAGTTCGCTCCGACTGGATGTCTGGGTCCAGACTTCTCGGTTTCAGGTACGTTGCGACCTTGGGTTCTTTGTTCTCGACTAGGTCAGTTACAGGCAAGGAAGGAAAAACACAAACACCACTGGTCAAAGGCACACTTATATATTATCAAAAGAACAAACACACACCGTTCTATGAGCAAAACTAAAGAACTTACAATGATTTAGAAATAATTATAAGCAACGATCACTTTCCACCTAGTTCAGCAAGTTCTGACCTATACACAGGATTTCACCTTCCTGAAGTAAGAGTATATCCACACAGTGTCACAGGCAATATTACCACATTAGATCAGGGATGTCATATTCCCATAGACAGACAATATAGTACAGTATAACTATTCCATCAGGCGCGTGACATATATGATGGCATATATTCAAGTCCTTAAGCCTAGGAATTCGCGTGACATAGACGAGGTCCTAGCTAATACAATAGTTATGCGTCACATAGAATGAGGCCCTAACTAACCTTAGACTATAGACGCGTCACATAGGACGAGAGTATTATGATGATTCACGCTCAATGGGGGAAGGGGATTAGTGAGTCTAGGGTGGGGTTATTCATGTGGGGGGCCGGGGTCTGGGGGCTGGGGGAGGGAGAGAGAGAACACACTGGAAGGGGATCACACTGAGGTGTACTGCCTGGTGGGGGGGGGGGGAAGTGGCACTGCGGGGAGGGAACCGATCCCAGGGAAGGGGTGTCGAGCACTCCGTGTACGAGCTCACTGACACACTGAAGGGAGATAACACCGCAGTTGCCGAGAGGAAGGGGGAGGTGTACGGGGGGGGTGAAACACTGGAGAGGGTTATAGAGCACTGGGGAGGCACACCGCGAGTACGGGGAGGGGGCACAGGGGTTGGTTCACTGGGGGAGGGATCTAGTAGCGCGGGGGGGAGCAGATGGTCACAGTGCCTGGTACTCACAGTTCGTGCGGAGGGGACGACACGGCCCACGGGGTAGAGGGACCTACGCTGGGAGCTTCAGCTGGCAGCCAGGCATGGGAGGTGGGCTGCCCGGCAGGTCGTGTAGGGGATGGTGGTCTGTGCAGCCGCCACTAGTCCACGAGGAGTGGGCGGGTGGTGTGCAAGGCGGCTCCCTAGCTGCGATAGCCCAGCTGGAGGCAGGGCTTTCTAGGCTAGGGCTGAAGAGGGTCAGCAGGCACGCTGCTCAGGCCAGCCCTCAGTCATCGTCCAGGTCCTGGGGGAGGACCTGGGGAGGCCTGGGCCTAGGGTTGGCCGGAAGGATGTCCTTACTGGGCTGTCGTCTTGTCTGGCAGGGGCAGCCATCAGGGAGGAACTGCAGCCACCTGCACCGGGAAAGGGCCAACCACCACAGCGAGTGTTGGGGGAGGCCCGCTGTTTCTGGGAGCTGCACTCTCGTCTGGAGGAGGGGGCCATCAGGGTTGCACTGTGACCTTTCGTCCTGGCACAGCCCATCAGCACCTGGGGAAGGCAAGGCTGCAAGGACCGGACACCTGGCCTCGGGGACGTCTTACCCAGTCTGGTCTTAGGTGAGGAGCCTGTAGGGGAGCAATTCCCACCTTCTCAGGTAGAGAGTTGGGGAGAGGGGCCCCTTACTCTGCGCAGAGGTTGTGGGAGGCACTAGGGGTGTTCCCCTCTACTGGAGCCTGGGGACTGGCGGAGGGAGGGCGATTGAGGGCCGAGCCTCCTGCTTGGCGGGCCCATAGGACCCTGCCAAAATGCCAATCCGGGGTATGCGGGGGAGGTCCAGGGGACTCTCCCTCTGTCATGCAGCCCTGTTGGGCACTGCCTGGGCTCCTAGAGGAGGCAGGAGAGTGGTAGGAGTCAGAGGAGACTCTCAGGGACACTGCCGACCCAGGCGGCTGGGAGATAGTGCCCGTTGGGTTCTCCCAGCCACAGCCACGGATCCAGGAGGGCCTGCGCTCTGGCTGTTGGGCCTGGGACTCCTGACCCTGTGACAGTGGGAGGAGGAGGTCGGACGAACTCTCTCGGCTTTTACCACAGCTCCAATAGAGCGTGCCCTCCTTCTGTAGGGGTCGGGATTCCTGTCCCAGCACTGGAGGGAGGAAGAGGTCAGACGAACTCTCGGCTTTTGCCACAGCTTTAATGGAGCATGCCCTCCTTCCAGCGGGGAAGGTTTTTTCCCAGGGATGGGGCAAGAGGTCGGATGAACTCACTCGACTTTTGCCACAGCTCTGACGGAGTGATCCCTCCTGCCGTAGGGGGATGGCAACCCTTGAGGCTCCTCCTGAGTTCTCTATTAAATAGGAGGCCGATCGAGGGGACTCAGCATCCAAGTGTGTGCTTGGGAGCTTGTTAATACAAGTCCCACCCCGATTCTGGTGAACGTTCCCACTGCTGAAGAGTAGTGTACTTTCTCTGCAGACTGCCGGGTGGTCTGGCTGCAGGGAAGAGGGGTGCTGGGTCACGAGAGAGATATGTTGGTTTAACCTGGATGGTGAGCCAGGTAAGCCAGCCTCTCCATTGTCCCCTTGTGGGGTGGGTGTCACCCCCTCACACTCTCCTCCTGGGGTGGTGGTGTCGGGCTCACTCTGCCGCGCAGGTATTTCATGTCCCATGTCAGCGCTATGGAAAACTTAATAATTTAACCAAGCCTAACCTAACTAAACCAGGTCTTGGATTTGACAGCATTTCAAATGTAAAAATGCGTGTTAGGAACGTAAAATATGGCCAGCTATAATGGCAGACATCTGTGGAATATTTACGCATTCTAAATTCCCATTTATAGCTTTTGGAGGAAAGTTCATAAAAATCCCCAGTACCTGTGGTAATCCAGGAAAAATAACAAGTAGCCTGTGAAGGATTCATTTCAATACAGGAATGAAAAGACCGCTCCCGTTTGGTAAAGAATACATGAATGTCCATCCGCGATCCACCGCAAGACCTGCCTCGGGCCATGAAACCATCAGAGGGGTAAAGAAAGGGGCTTAGTGAGCAGAGAAATGGGAAGGATGGGCTAAGTTTGGTGGGCATTGGGGTTTGTCAGGAAGATATATCCTCTGAAAATGAATGTTGTGTGTAGGAATAGTTGTCTGAGTGGAGTAAGGGTTTATTTCAAAATATCCTCCACGTATGAAAGTTTCAGGAGTGGTAATGAAATGGGCATGCAGATAAGCTGTAATTGTGTTGGAGTGGTAGGGTTGGTCCATGAAAATGTATGCTGTAAATATAGGTGCTGTAGGATCAATGGTTTAAGTGCAGTGAAGGCTGACTTCAGTCGAGTTGTCTCCAGCAACAGATAAGTTCGTTTTGTTTTCATGTGCTTGGCACATTTAGTTGATTTCTTTAGATTTAAAATGCCGGGAATAGCGACAGAGGGCAACACAACATCCTCAGGAGGAGCGTATGGAGGGGCAGACACAGCGTGACCTGACCCTGGGAGGCAGGGACATAAGTCCACCCGGGCCGCATGCCTCTATAACCTGGAACTTGCCCGGCGCCACCATAGCATGAAAAGGAGACTACATGGCGGGTTAGCTGACCCTCGACAGGAGTAGGGTGGAGCTATTACCGGTACTCTAACTCCAGGCAGCACCCCAGCGATGGCCGGTAGCCGCGCCATTTTTGAGACGGCCTACAGCTGCTTACCCCTTCTTCAGGACACGGCCAGTAGCCGCTCCCGCCTTCGTCAGGAGATGGCCGGTAGCTGCTCTGAAGGTGCCCTAGAGACGGCCAGTAGCTGCTCACCCCTCTTTCAGGAGACAGCCAGTAGCCACTCCCACCTTCATCAGGAGACGGCCGGTAGCCACTCTGAAGGTGCCCTTGAGACAGCCAGTAGCCTCTCACCCCTCCTTCAGGAGATGGCTGGTAGCCGCTTCCGCCTTTGTCAGGAGACAGCCTGTAGCCGCTCCGAAGGTGCCCTTGAGATGGTCAGTAGCCGCTAACCCCTCCCTCAGGAGATGGCCAGTAGCTGCTCCCGCCTTCGTCAGGAGATGGCCGGTAGCCGTTCTGAAGGTGCCCCTGAGACGGTCAGTAGCCGCTCACCCCTCCCTCAGGAGACACCTTCGTCAGGAGACGGCTGGTAGGTGCTCCTAAGGTGCCCCTGAGACGGCCGGTAGCTGCTCTCTCATACGGGCCACGGCCAGTAGCTGGGCCCCAGCAACGGAAGGAAGCCGCGCCCCTAAAAGGCCATGGCCAGTAGCCGGGCCCTACGGCAGGAGATCGCCAGCAGCTGCTCCTCCGTCAGGTGCTGCCACACCCCCGTGACGTGACATCCTCAAGGAGGAGGGTCCCAGTCCCGAGGACCTGTGGAGAGGCCCTGTGTTATCCCGAGGGGTGTACTCTGCCCAGCCGGCTCCAGAGGGACCCTACCTGACGGATTTCAATGACGACAGATGCCGCAGTTCACTCCTGACGGCGTCCCCGACAGCAGGAGGCTGCAGCCACCGGGCCCTCGAGGCCACCCTCAGGACCCCCAGGCAAGGCCTTTCCCCTCTCTGACGCAGACGACCCTCATCCTCTGTCAGGCGCCTGTGTGCACGCTTCAGGAGGCTGTTCGTCCCCAGCCCTGACAGTGCAGGGCCCTTCGCCGCCCCCAGCCCCGGACGAGAGAGGATGCCCCTACGAGTGATCCCATGGCCGCTGGATACAGAAGCCACAGGTGGGACTCAGCCCCCATCAGGAGTCGGGCTGTGAGTCCTCCCGCCGCCCCCCACCAACCATGCTGCCGCCCCACCGACCGTGAGTGACAGTGAAAGTGCAATGACAGTGTAATAGTGACTGGAATATTGGGCAGAACATTATCCAAGAGAACATAAGTACAAGGCCTAGTAATGTGTGATAGTTGTGATTTGGGCAAACAGTGACATAGGAGAGTAAGAAGAGAGATCTAATAAGAGTGCAGTGATTTCAGTGAACAACAGACTCGGCCCTCATAGTGTAATTCCTCTGCACTGCAAGACCAGTGAAATACTTGCCCAGCCTAAATACAGTTCATATTCCCCTCTAAGTGACAGTGATCTATTCTCCTGCCCGAAATACTACAAACACTTGTTATTGTGCCATTCACCTGCTATCCTGAACTATTGTCTAAATAGTATCCTGTGTGATACTGCGATATTAGTACATGACTTATATTACCCAGATTCCTGTTGTTGTGACATCTACCTGTTCCACAAATAGAATTAGTCGATGCACATGTAAGGTTGTTGCCTTGAGTTTTTGTGTCCTGCCTCTCTCTTATTTGTCTAAGCTCCGGTCTAGAAAGAGAACCCAGTTGCACACTAGGTGTTCAAGGTACAGGAAGCTGACCCTTAAACACCTAGCATAACAAGATTATTTCTTTTGTATTATAAGAGAATTTACGAACTGGAGGGGTTAGGTATACCGGTAGCCATTAAAATCGTTTGGAGTTACAAAAATAAAATAACTAATGGATCATCCAAGTGAAGGTGTTAAAGGAGAGTGTTGTGTGTACAGGTGGATGGACAGTGTTCCCGTGGCTAGGCGTCGGTGTGGCGCCAAGGAGAGGCATGGCACTCCTCTGGTATAACGTCGATCGCGCCGGCAGGAGGAACGTGCTACTCGAACATGCTGCATGTCCGGTCTTGATGGGGGACAAGTGGGGTTAGTGATGATGATAGCTGCACAGTTCACTAATACTTTAAGATACTATCTGTGCTGACATTTTCTTCATTTTCCAAGTGCCCATTATAATGGAACAGGTTCATTAAAGTAATTTTTTAGGTTCTTAGAGTAAACAATATCTGTGACTGGGGAGCTTCAGATGACGTGCAGATAATTCTGGTCAACAAACTCCTACAGGAGGTAAAGATCTTTATAGGCTACTGTCAGTTAAGAGGGTTCAGCACGTTTGTGCATACACCGGACAAATTAATAATTTCCACATGTTTGTATATACAGTACAGTACTCATGAACTGTTGTAATATTGTAAATGTCAGAATGCCCTTTGCCTTGCAGTAATCAACAAGTGGCTGCAGTATGGTAGTCAGGCCTTCAAGCTGCCCTGCCTTCCAGACCTATTCGCACAGTTTGCCCTCCCTTACCGCTAACATCATCATCATCATCATCCGGACCGCCTTTCCCACCCTAGGGCAGGGCGAGGAGTAGCAACGTCCAGACAGCCCAAGTTTGCCCGTTCCAATGGGCCACGCTTCCATTCACTCATCAATTCAAGCCCCCGGAATCCTGGCTCTATCTGATACGCCAAAAAACTTTCACCACATTCTGCAGCTTCACATAAACGTATCCGATAGCGTCAGTCTGAACGCCGTCATGTTAAAAAGGGGTGCCAAATCCCTGATCATGCACTTCTCACAACAGTCATCCTGCCAGCTCAGTCTCTTTTCTGACCCATGGCCTCACCGACTTCCATACCTCTCTTCCTCACGCACTCAACCAGCATATCCCTCCACCTACTCCTTGGTCTACATTGCCTTCTCCCTTCTTGAAATTCACCTTTTTCACCACTCTGTTGTTATCCATTCTTTCCACATGACCATACCATCTCGATACACTCTCTTCGATTCTGGTGTCTACAGACTTCCTCATTCCACACCTTTCAAGAATCACATTATTTCGTATCCTATCCACTCACATGCAGACTCCACATACAGTCCTCAGCAGTCCCATCACTACTCTCACTCTTGACTTTTCATTTGCATGCCACACCATACAGTCTCACACCCATATGTTAAAGTTGGCACTAACACTCCTTCATGTGAGCCTCGTGCGGCTGCAGCACTCAAGCCTCTGTTTCTTACCAAGGCCTTCCTAGCACCAGCTACTTTCCTTCCTTGTGTCACTCTACTTTCCACTTCTTTTGTACATATTCCTCTCTTTTCTATCACTGTACCCAGGTATTTGAACTCTCTCACCAATTCCAGTCTCTCTCCCTCTCTCTCTCTCTGCTCACTGTAACATCACACTGAGAGTCACCTTCTCTCTCGATTAGCATCACCTTGCTCATTCCTATATTTACTCTCGAGGCACGACGCTCACAGACATCAGCAAGACTCTGCACTAGTCTACCAAGTTCTTGTTCGGTATTTGCATGTAGCACTGCATCTTCAGCATACAACAAATTTGAGATATTCCATTCATTACCAACTCCATCGCTCTCTCCATTACTCGCGTTTGTACTTCTTTCCTCACCCCTTTCGTATATATGTACCGGTATTGAACAACCATGGAGGGATCACACAACCATGTCGCACACCCACAGTGATCCTGAACCATTCGCTTAGATGCCCATGTACCCTTACACATGCCTCACTACCATCATAAAAACTCTTGATGGCACCTAGCATCTTACCATCTACTACGTACATGCGCAAAACCTTCCACAATCCTTCTCTGTGTACTTTGTCGTTTGCTTTTTTCAGATCCATAAATGCCATAAACACCTTTTGGTCCTTCTCATGCTTTCTCCACTATGTCTTACTGCAAATGTTTGATCCACACATCCTCTGCCACTCCTAAAGCCACCCTGTTCATCACCCAGTAGGACTTCTGATATCCCTCTTACCTTCTCAATAATTACTCTTCCATATACCTTCCCTACAACACTCAATAAACATATACTACGATAATTCTTGCACTCACTTCGCTCACCTTTATTTTTGTACGGGGGTTCAATCACAGCCTTTTTCCACTTTGCTGGCAGTTTCACTTATTCAAGCCTTCTTACATATCTCCAACAAGCACTTCATTCCGCTTTCTCCACTACACTTGGTCATCTCTGAATACACCTCATCAACCCCAGCTGCTTTCCCACTGTTCAGCTGCTTCACAGCATTCTTCACCTGTGCAAGTGTCACATTTCCTGGCACTGCATTCCTTCTCTGCACATCCCCAAAACCAATCATGTTTACAGCCACTCTGCTCTCTCTGTTCCCACTCATCAGGCTTTCAAAATGTTCTTTCCATCTGGTCCTTATTCATCCCCATGGGTTAATAATCTACCACGTACATCCTTCACACTTTTTGCATTTTTTCCGCTGTCACTTCTACATTTCCGCA
This sequence comes from Coenobita brevimanus, assembly GCF_032717465.1. Taxonomy (NCBI): domain Eukaryota; kingdom Metazoa; phylum Arthropoda; class Malacostraca; order Decapoda; family Coenobitidae; genus Coenobita; species Coenobita brevimanus. The sequence goes on from NC_137063.1 coordinate 36,806,383, forward strand.
CCTCTTTCAAGAATAACTTACAGTTTTCAGAGTAATTTGCAATTATTTTTCTTCATTGATCATCATTTACTCCCTTCTTTTTCCTCTTCATTACTTTCTTCGCGTGCTTCTTGCTCTCAGTATATTCAGTTATTTCAGTTGAACCCCTGTTCTGTAGCCATTCTAGCCACTTCCTCTTTTCCTCCATTGTTCTCTTAACCTCTTCTTGCCACCATGCCGTACCTTTCTTCTTTGTTGTTACTCTTCTACACCACACATAGCTTTAGCATTCCTAACTAAGCAATCCCTTAATGCATTCCACAGGCTGTCCAGATCTATTTCATTCGAACTCACTGATTCAAACGCCTCCCCTACTTTGGTCCAGTATTCATCTGCCATTTCTTTGATACTCAGCTTCTCGACTTTCAGTCTTTCTCCCTGACTGCTCCTCTCTCTCCTGATCCACCTCACTCCTCTCAGTTTGATGTTGCATATCACAAATCTACATCGTCCTCTCACGGCCCTCGTATCAGCAACGATCCCCATCATCGACCTCTCTACGAGCACTTAATTAATCAGGCTCTTTTCAACACGATTCCCGTTCCTTCTATACCACGTATATTTATGTGCATCTTTGTGTTTGAAATACGAGTTACAAATGTACAACCTTCATTCCTGACACATATCCTTCAGTTGCTTCCCATTACTATAATTTTCTCCGGGTACCGGTACTTCATTACAACCCATTAAGTCATCCTTAGGACCAATGCCACTGTTCCATTCATATCATCCATTACGATCACTTTATAGCTCCTGGGCATTTCTCCCACTGCTTCATCCAGCTCATCCCAAAACCTGCCCTTCTCTCTCACCTGTCATCACACGGTGCATACGCCACAACCACCGCCACTTTCACTTTCTCAGACTTGAACTTGACATATATATATCTCGAGCTGACACATTTGTAATCTCTCATTCCACTCTGCCACACATCATTCATCAACAAAGCAACCCATTTCTTGCATCTTCCTTGCCCATTCATGCCCGACCTTACACATGTTACACCTTCCCACTCCTCCACTTCACACCTTTTCATCTTTGTTTCACACAATGCCATCACGGCATATCTCGAACACTTGAACACGTTCACCACTTCCACCCTCTTGCTCTCCTCATTCCACATGGCCATGCAAATTTGTCCATTGGCTGGGGCCCTGGGCACGTATAGGGCCGTCTGAGGCTCTCCGAAACGTTTGCTATGGCTAAGTGATTCTTAGGTAGGGGAATCTGGGGGATACCTAACCCGGCCAAAAACCCTGGTTATATGGTTACCACCCAGCGTCGTAAATGGTTTCCAGGGTACAAGAAACCATTTAACTTGTCACTGTGTGGAGACCGTAAGGCATTCCTACACTGAGTGAGTGGATGAAGGGAGCCCCCACCTACCACCCCTAACAACAACATAAAAATATACCAGGTCATAATTCTTCACACACACACACACACATACACACACACACACACACACACACACGCAGTAACTAGCACATAGGTTGGGCGTGTATCACTGAGCTCCACTCTGGGGATACCTAAATTGTATCTATTTATGGGGCAAGCTCGTATCAGGCTAATTTAGGTGATTACTCATCGTAGCAAAACAAGAAATAACAATGAAGTGTAGACTAAAGTAAGTATACCTGAAGTACTGTACCCACCCCAGAAGGAGACCATGGGGAAACGCTGCCCACCCCATGGGGAGACGCGTAAAGGGCCCGAGCCAGATGGGCCCACGTCCCCAGCCACCATGCACCCCTCTTCCCTGCAACGGAGCCAGCAGGGAGTACACCGCCCTGCCGCACTACACTCCAGCTGGATCAACACTCACCAGCATCGGGTTGGGACTAGTCCTCTCACAGTCCTCAGTAGGTCCACGGTAACGTCCACCGTACTTGCCAAACCAGGAACATCCACCAGACTTCCCTTGCCTACAGACCCTGCAGGGAGCAGAGCCGTGGCAACATCCACCGGACTTGCTGTGGAGGGAACGTCCATCGGACTTCCCTTGTCTGCAACCCACCACCAGAAGCAGGGTCGTGGTAACATCCACCGGACTTGCCGCAGAAGGAACGTCCACCGGATTTCCCCCACCTGCCGTCCCAGAGATGAGTGGAGGCGCGGTAACGTCCACCGGACTTGCTGCAGGAGGAACGTCCACCAGACTCCCCCCACCTGCTGTCCCAGTGACGAGTGGAACTGTGGTAACGTCCACCAGACTTGCCGCAGAAGGAATGTCCACCACTCTTCCCTCACTTGCTGTTCCAGGGAAGAGTGGAGCCGCAGTAACGTCCACCGGACTTCCCTCACCTGCTATCGCAGGGACAAGTGGAACTGCGGTAACATCCACCAGACTTGCCGGGAGGAAAGTCTACCGGACTTCCCCCATCCACTACCCCTGAGGCTTCTGACGAGGGCAGCGTCCCTTGCTTGCCTCACCCCTCCAGCGGCCAAGTGGGACGCCCCTCCGACTCCTCCCACACACCTAGGGGCGGAGTCTGCTCCCCAGTGAAGCCCCTGTTGGAGAGTGTCTGGAGTGGCCCCATCGTGAGCCTGGGAGTGTGCTCACTGCAGCTGGCCCCTCAACGTCTCCAGCCACTGTTGGACTCCCTGAGTACGAGAGGCCGCAGGCAGACCCTGACGTCTTCCCCACGCTGGCGAGACCGCACCCCCCAGTCGTCAAGGGATGCCCCAAGGACCCCAGGCCAGGACCAACTCAGACCCTCTGGCAAGATGCCCATCTCCTCCAAGGGCAGGTGCAGAGCTGTGCGCCTGCTTGCCCTATTCGGCCCCAGTCCCAAGGGCCGCCACATCCCCCAAGGCCCCGCCGGAAGGGAGCCTCTCATGACACTGCCCAACAGCCCACACCGGACGATCCACCACGCGGTCAGAAACCTGTGCCTTTCACGGGAGCGCACATCTGACAGGTCGCCTCCCACACCTGACCGCCACCTGCAACTACTTGACCTCTCCTAGTCCACTCACCTATCCTTAAGTACTAATATTGCATCTGTATGTGCCACATATACTGTGTTTTGAACTGTATCTTTGTATAGTAATATACAAGTAAGACTGGTTATCCTGTGTTTGAGCCCTGTTCCTTTTGTTGCATGCTCTAGACCCAGTTGAAAACCCAGTTGAAAAGAACCCAAGTCAAGTTGCCCGTAGGCCTACTATGAGGACAAGGAGTTGAACTCAGAGTACGCAGCATAATGATATCAGTGTCGTGGAATGTGATGAATTTTCTTACGTCAGCTGGACAACACCAAGGTCAGCAGACGACAGAGTGATGCAAAAACTGTAAGTAGAGATGTTTTCTTTGAGATGGAAAGAGGCCTTTAGAAGATGTTAAGAAAAGAGACAAAGGTAAAAAAACAGGATAACGACTGTTACCCATACCTGGTTGAAAAGGAAACTTATGATAAATTAATTGAAAGAGTAAGTAATCTAGAAAGATCTTTTCAGTGAAGAAATCAAGAATGAGCTACGCAGACAGAAGGGAAAAATCAGGAATTAATAAAGGTAATAAACAGAAAAGCCACAACAATAGATGAGCTATCAGCTGAGGTAAATTCACTGAGAACAAAGGCTAGTGAAATGGGATGTACAGTTGAGTTCATGAGTCCCTGGACACATCTGGAGGTACCGGTATCTGGCATCCTCTTACCACACGACGTAGTATTAATCTATGAATGAAGGCAACGATTTGTGTCATGCCCGCCAATTGGTTACACAGGCTCAGTTCCATTGGTTACCAGTGTGAGAATAAAGAATTGCATTATTGCGTGACATTGTCAGTATAATGGTAGTGTTATCACATGGTTCAGTCATACTGGGTAGATGTATCAGCATTATTTATATACATCCACAGTTGGTTAATCTGTAATAATGAGAAACAGGAGCCAATGGCATCCTGTGTTACATGTAGTGGGATTCGCTTCAGAGGATAGAAACAGCATTCATACTGACCAAATTAAGTTACAGTGGTGTGTCTGCGTAGCTAATTGATGTTTAACATATATTTTGGTCTGACGGTGCCTGAATCCTTCGTTGATGTGTTCTAATACAGTTTGACCTAAGGAGCTCTGCATCATTTCATACAGAGTCACTGTGTAATGGAACCCTGTGTGTGTGTGTGTGTGTGTTCCCAATATATCTCATGAACGACTTGAGAAATCAATATGAAAATTCAGGGTATCAAGATATTGCAAAAATCTTAGCCGAGTTCGAAAATGGGCAATTGAGGTCAAGGCCAAGGTCACCAAAATGGCTGTCAAAGATCAGCCAGCTTTTATCGCCAGCCTTTAACACCATTATATCTCATGAACGACTTGAGCTATCAACGTGAAACCTCCAGGGTATAAAGATATGGTCAAAATCTTGGACTTGGCCAACAGCACATTCTGGCTGGCGATTAGCATTCGGCTCCCGTGTGCTTTTCTTCCATTTACATTTTATTTGCTTGTACAAATTTTTTTATGGGATAGTAATTCGAACCCGACAAGTTCCTGCGTCCTTCTGGCGTCGTGGATGTGTTTGATTAGCATCAGCGGATATTATATAGGCTTACCGATATTCATTTAGTGATTATTCATGCAATGCTAGGTGTTTTAAGGATCGGCTTCCCGTCCCTTAAACGCCTAGTGTGCAGCTGGGTTCTCTTTCTAGACCGGAGCTTAGACAAATAGGAGAGAGGCAGGACACAAAAACTCAAGGCAACAACCTTACACGTGTATTACTAAGTGTTATGCGGGGTGTTTTTAGTCCGACCTCTCATCCTAAAAACGCCCGTGACTGAGCGGGGTCCTGTCTCCGGACGGAAATAAAGCACCAACAGAGGAACAGGGCATAAAAACTTGGCAGTACGCCTTAACACATCTATTGTATTAGTTCAATACACCTTACAATATAAGAACAGAGAGACACTGGATATGGCATGAACAGGAAGACAGAGCGGGTTTACTATAGTCTGTCTCAGGAAACATGAGGGAGAGAATTTTACAAAGCCTTTGCCAAAATCGGAACAAGAGTGACCGTGTGAAGGATTAAGAGGTCCCCATGGGATTCTGGACCTTCCTCCTTCCCTCTTCTGTTTTCTTTCCTCTACACACACACACACACACACACGACGCTTAAATAATAAAACAATGTGTAGTCTCTGTTTATCTATCAGTGCCCAGATATCGGTCCATATGAGGGGGGATGGAGGATGGGAGTGGCCCGGGTTGGAATGTGGGGAGGGTTAGGGTAAGGAAGCCAATGAAATAGCCATGAAAGATGAAGAAGAAAAATTATTTTATTTTATTTTATTGTTTTATTACTATTCTTTATGAAAAAAAATGTTATGAAAAAACATAAACTGATTTACAATAGTTTTACTGATCGAAGGATCAACAGTAGCATTTCCTTAATAAATATTCATTATACTCTAAAATTTACATTGGAAATACAATCTCTCTCTCTCTCTCTCTCTCTCTCTCTCTCTCTCTCTCTCTCTCTCTCACTCGATATTCATGCCTCCCTCATCTAAACCTTCTTCTTCACTGGTGGAATAATTCGCCACGTTATTGACGAATTCTTCGACCATGTGATTGCACACAATGTCAGATTGAGCACAATGTCATTTCTGATATATTCCTGTTCTAGCTTTCTCGTATGCTCCATACATTTTTGCCAGTTTTCTGGTGTCACTTTCCTCTCTGCATTTCTTGTGATTTCCTCCACCACACGCATTATCTGATTATTATTGGAATTCTTTTTTCTTACTTCATCTTTCACTTGAGCCCATATAAGTTCTATTGGATTTAATTCGCAGTGGTAGGGCGGAAGTTGTAAAACCTCATGTCCTTGGTCTTTTGCGATAGTGTCTATTTCATACTCTTGCCTGTCGTTTCTTTCCACCAGATCTAGCAGCTCTAGCTTGGAGTGTTGTGGGTTGTGTTGAATGTTGTTCTCCCTCAGCCATTCTATTATTTTCATTTTTACGGGAAGCCTGCGTTGGTGCTTTATTGAGGATCTTAGAGTGGTACGAAGCGTTGTCCAGAATGAGCAGTGAATGGGGTGGGATGTTTGGGAGTAACTGGTCTTCGAACCATGCTTTGAAAGTGTGGTGATTCATTGATTGGTGGTAATCTCCTCTGTTACCATTCTGAGATTTGAACATGTTCAAACCTCCACGCACGAATCCATCCTCTCCGCCTGTGTGTATAATGATAAATCTGGATCCTCTGCCACTTTTCACCTTCAGGCCCAGTTTTCCATCTGCAGTTGTCCAGCATTTATTGACACTCGTTTTGATTAACCCAGGGCTCATCTATGCAAATCTCTTGCCGTGGGTTGATTGATTCTCTGTTTTCTTGTATTTTTCTTAGATAAATTGCTCGTGCTAAAGCAATATCACGTCGTTCCATCAGAATTTTTCGTCCTTTATCTGATTTCTTGAAAGTATATCCATTCTTTCTCAGGAGTCTGTGAAGGCTTGCTCTTGATCCCTTAAAATTAATCTCCTCCTTTACCTTCGCTAAAATTTGATCCAAATTCGGAACTTCACCTCTCTTACAAAATGATGCGACAATTCTGCGAAGACATGCCATATCAAACGCGTCCATGCTGTCCACCACTGGAGATAACAAACGCCATCTTAGAACGCTCTTTTTCAGCAAAATTGCCCTTTATCAGTGCTCATTTACCCCAACCTAACAAATTTTCTTAATTCAACCCAGCCTTATCCTAACTTGCTTTAAGCTAACCTAACCAGTTTTAAGGTAACCTAACCAAATTAATCCTAACCTAACCTGACCTATCTCCAGCGCTAACTATCATTTTTACAACATAAGTATTAATTGAAAAGTTTATTACTATAATAGTATATAAAGTGAATCTTTCTATGCTATTAAATCTAAATATACAACGAATAACTGGTCCAATATTTTTCGTTTATATTTAGCGCTTTGTAACTCAAAAAAAAAAAAAAAAAAATTGCATCCAAAAACAGGAACCAGAGTTCATATTGACCTGTGAGCATAGCGGGTCACTTATACCCATTCATTCATTGGCTGTGTGTGTGTGTGTGTGTGTGTGTGTGTGTGTGTGTGCGCCTCTTGCCCTCAGGCCTTGTCCCTGGCCAGCCTGTATTCCCACAGGTCGTTAACTCAGGTGCGTGCGGCCTTTGACAGTGACTTTGGAGTAAAATAGACGATATTCTACCCTCATCTTTCTTGAGACAGACTATAACACACAATGTACACAATACACACAAGAATGTCAAGGGCAGAATTCATATATATATATATATATATATATATATATATATATATATATATATATATATATAAAATGCGTGACTTACAGAGCAGTGACCCCGAAATGGAAACAGAAGAATACCGTAGTGCCCCCGACAACGGGGCAAGTGAGATACAGCCCAGTATGCCCGGGAACGTGCCGAAACCCCACACGGACCCCACGGGGTAGCCACCACCAGTTGGAGCAACCCCCAGCAACAACAGCATATGTCAGCCCGGGCCGTGCGCCCCTATATCACGCAGCCACCACGCCGTCGCCGTCGTAGGAGAAGGACACTACCTTCACGGAGTGGTATTATTGAACCAGCTAGGGGTGGAGTTGTTCTAGACACTCCAGACAGTGCCCCTCAGGAGACGGCCTACTGTTGCTCCCGCCCTTGTGAGACGGCCTATTGTCGCTCCGAAGGTGCCCTGGTAGAGATGGCCTATTGTCGCTCTGAAGGTGCCCTGGTAGAGATGGCCTATTGTCGCTCTCCCCTCCTGCAGAAGGAGACGGCCTACTGTCGCTCCCGCCCTCGTGAGACTGCCTATTGTCACTCCGAAGGTGCCCTGGTAGGGTCAGCCTATTGTCACTCCCCCCTCCTGCAGAAGGAGACGGCCCACTGCCGCTCCTGCCTTCGTGAGACGGCCCACTGTCTCTCCAAAGGTGTACAGTGGTGCGCTGACTTCCCCACTCAGGTCACGGCCAATTGCCGGGCCCCGACACCTGAGAGCCCTGCCCCTGGGCAGCCACGGCCAATTGCTGGGCCCCTCAGATGAAAGGAGGCAAGGAGCGAGACGTCACCCCGGCAGAAGACGAGAGCCCAGGCCTCCCGTACCAGAGCAGCCTGGTCAGGCCTCACAGCCTCCCCTAGCCTCTGCTCCCTATGCCTGGCTCTGGAACAGACGCACCTGACGGGCCCCAGTGTAAGCCGGTGCCGCAGTCCTCCCCTGTCGGTGCCCCTAGACGCTGGAGACCGCAGTCCGCAGTCTCTCCCGATCCTCCCCAGGACGCCCGGGCGCGATCTCCATACGCTCCCACGACGACGTAATGCTCCCACCTCCGGCCGAGACTTACACCAGAGGTTTTTGGAGCTATTCGGCCCCAGTCCCAAGGGCCACACCCCTGAGCCCAGCCGAGAGGCCACGGGTAGCCCAGGACGCGAGAGGACGCCCCTACGAGTTGTCCCGTGCCCTCTCGGCACGCCTCCCCTTGTTGGTGCCCTAGCCCGGCAGGATTGCCGATGGCGTGTTCCCGTCCCTGCCCCCTAATGATGAATACGTGTGATGATGCCCAGAAACAGTGCAAGTGATTTAGGTTAAATGTGACTTTGCCGAACGTAGTGTAATATCGTGCAGTGACTTAAAATAGTGAATACTGGGGCAAATAAGATCACAGTGAGAGAATAAAGGACGAGTGTGTGAACCAAGATCTGATGAACTATATTTATGAATGACATCCCTTATATACAGTTAGAAAGACTGTGACGCCTGGAAATTCCTCTGTAGTAATACACCCCTACTGCTGTAAACTCTAAAGAAATAATACGAGAAAGTGTTAATGATATTCCCTCACTCACGCTACCCGTAAATCCTGTACGACACTCCCTTGTCCCAGTACCTAGTGTAAGTGTAAACCAGGAATAGAATCAGTTACCAAAGTCCCTTTGCTATTGGAAAACGTGTATTTCCCATTGTTAATACTTGCCTCTCTCCAGTATTACCATAACTCCATCCTAGCCATCACAAGTCACTCCTCGCACCCCCCCTCCTCCCCTCCCTCCTCCCCCCCCTTGTGAGACTCACTCCCCGCATCTCACGCGCGTGCCTATATTCACTGTACCCTGAATACACTAGGCTTAATTGTGTTGGCATTAATATCAGATAAGCAAGTATCCTGTGAGGTACACATATCCTAGATAAGGTTTTTATTTCTTGCTATATATTATGTTGTAATATCTGCTGATTTATCCTGTGTCTGATTGTGGTAATATACGTGTAAAGGTTATTGCCTGAAGTTTTTGTGTCCTGCCTCTCTTTATTGCACTAAGCTCCGGTCTGCATTACACTGGTGGCAGCGGTGGGATTCTTGACTCAGGCGTAAAAGAGAGGTAGTCAGAAATATTTGGCAAAATGGCAACTAAACCGCACGTTCAGTTACCCAAGTTTGACCCCAACCAGTATGATATGCACAAATATCTGGCAATAATTAAACCCTTACTGGATATTGGCTTTGAAAATGACCCACAGAAAATTGCAGTCACACTACCACTATTGGGTAAAGCAGCGGCGAACATAGCACCGATAATCGTCCCAGAGCTTACCTGGCAGAACGTTACAAAGTTCACTGTACAAGCCATCACCCCATCATTAGGGAAAGTGGTGGCTCTATCTCAATTGGATAGTTTTTCATTCGACGGGGATTTGGCTAATACCCTGATACAGGCAAGACGCCTGGTTACTGCTGCCTACCCGGAGGCAGATGAAGAAACCTGGGATTAGCATACATTTAACATTCTGCTCAGAGTGCTTCCGAGTGTTGTTAAACAACATTTCACTATCCATGACCCAACAGGAGACATGGATAGAGATATACAGCTGATACGGCACCTCCTGACCGCCTGCCCTTCTTCACAGCAAATCAATGTGGTTAAGAAATTCCCCACCGGACCCCCGGCTCCTCCAACCACACCATGATCACCTCTGCCTCACACCAGCCCGACCCCGGCACCTAGCCCGCCCAGGGCACACCCTTCCCGTTGGCGCCCTGCCCCGCGGGAAAACCCAAACCTGATCCTTGTCAACCCATGGGAATTCACAGCCTGCAACTCCCGCTGCCCCCTTCATGACATACGGGACCAGCTTAAAGCTGCTCGCCGCAGAATCACAGCACCGGGTTCGTGTAAAGTGTCCGCCTTAGAAGGCGAGGCCCCAGGGGACGAGCTGATGCCCATGGATGAGCCCCATTCAGGAGAACCGGAGCAGGAACAGGAGAATGAAAGCCCTAGACAGCTGGATTTTTAGGCCCGCCCCTGCACCAACCCACGGTGGCGGGGGCCATTACCCCTAAGTATTGCCCCCCAGTATACCACAAGATGAAAATAAACGGCGTGAAGGCCAGACTGCTAGTCAATACGGGAGCGGCCAGGTCCTCCCTTTACAGCCACTATTTCTCCCGCTACAGATCGCTGTTTGGCCCACTCCGCCCTGCTACCACTCACCTTGTGGATGCAGGGGATGGTCCCCTGCCCATCCTTGGGGAGACTCGGGCCCTACGGGTCGACACCCACCAGCCGGTGTCCACCCAACATCCATTCATCATTTTTTATTCCTCCGGCCAGAGTTATGACGAGTATTTAGGACTGGACTTGCTCCAAAAACTCGGAGCTACGATCGACTGTCGCCACTGACAAGTTCAGTTCTGCCCCCCACCCCGTTCCACCCTGGCCATTTGCACATGTACGCCGCGGCCCCGGCCAAAGGATTCGCCCCCTTCCTTCCTCCAGTGCCCCCCTTCCCCCGCTTCCCCCACCCCCCGCTTCCCCCACCCCCCTCTCCTCCCCCTCCCGTGCCCTTTCACCCCACCCCTGCTCCTTCATTCTCCGCCACCGTCTCTGCCGCTGTTACCATCCCCTCCCACCACGAGGCTTGGATGCCCCTCAACAGGCCCTCAGGTCCCTCCGTTTTGTTCTCCCCCCTCCTCCCCTCCGGAGCCCCTTCTGCCTGCCTTGTATCCCCCACCTTCCTCCCACCCCACCACGCCGCCATCCGCATCGCCAATCTCGCCCCGTCCCCTCTCACCCTTCCCAAAGGGTTTATCATCGGAGAGATGGAGGAAGCCGAACCCTGTGCCCCATCCTCCTCCCACCTCTCTACCCCTCTACCCCCCATTCCCAACCATCTCTCCGACAAGCAGTCAGACACCCTACGCCGCCTCCTCCTGGATTTCCAGGATTTGTTTGCAACAGGACCAGCAGATATAGGGCATACCACGTACCTGTCGCATGAAATTCATACGACAGGCCCACCTATACGACAACCATCCCGACGTAAGAACCCCCGACAGAGAGAGGAAGAGGACCGCCAGGTGTGGGAAATGGTAAAGGCAGGTGTCGTTTCCCCCTCCACCAGCCCATGGTCCTCCCACGTCATTCTAGTAAAAAAGAAAGACGGCACGATGCGGTTTTGCATCGACTACCGCTGCATGAACGACGTCACCATTAAAGATGTCACCCCCCTTCCCCGCATTGACGATTCCCTAGACTCCCTCTACGGGGTGTCTTGGTTTTCTACCCTCGACCTCCAGTGTGGATACTGGCAGGTCCCCGTCCATCCGGACCATCGAGGCAAGACGGTCTTTTCCACCAGTAATGGCAAACATTACGAATTTAATGTTCTGCCATTCGGCCTCTGCAATGCCCCTGCCACCTTATCCAGGCTAATGGAATCTGTCTTGAGCGGCCTCACTTGGGAAATATGTTTAGCTTATCTTGACAACGTCATTGTTTTTAGCCAAACCTGGGCCGACCACTTGCAGCGCCTCTGCCGAGTTTTCACTAGAATTCGCCAGGCAGGCCTCAAGCTACATCCTTCTGAATGTGTCCTAGCCGCCAGAACCGTCTCGTTCCTGGGACATACTATTTCCCAAGCAGGAATCTCCCCAGATCCCGACAAGCTCCGTGCCATAGTGGACATACCGCCGCCGCGGGATGTCCACGGCGTCCTCGCCTTCCTGGAACTCATGTCCTATTACCGTCGCTTCGTGAAGGGATTCGCGCAGATTGCCAAGCCTCTTCATGATTTGACACGAAAAGGGGAACCTTTTCTCTGGACCGAGGACCGGCAAAATGCTTTTCAACAGCTAAAAGACAAGCTCGTCTCTGCCCCCATCGTAGTCTTCCCCGACTATGCCCTCCCTTTTCGCCTCTACACCGATGTGTCCCTTACCGTGATAGGCGCTGTCCTAGCCCAGGTACAGGCTGGCAGAGAACACATCATTGCATGTGCCAGTCTCACTCTGAATCCGGCTGAAAAGAATTATGCTGCCACCAAGCGAGAATGCCTCGGCATAATCTGGGCCCTCCAATATTTTAGGGCTTATCTTTCCGGGACCCAAGTCACGATAATCACTGACCACCAATCGCTCCAGTGGTTACGCCAGTTGGACTCCCATAACGCCCAACTCGTCAGGTGGCGCGACACCCTAGAGGAGTTTCAGTACGAAATCTCATACAGGCCCAGAAAGCTCCACACCAATGCAGATGCCCTCTCCCGCCTCCCCATCCACGTGGTACAGCCAGACCCGGATCTCCTACAACTCTGGCACCACAAGGAATGGCCCCCCTGGATCCCTGCCCACGTATTCACTAAGCTGTGCCGACAGGGCGACCACCTCCTAACCCCGTCCGGGCATATCCTCTTGATCCCCGATGCGGCACGTTACACCCTGCGCCACCTCCATGCCCATAACGGCATCCACTTGGGCACCAAAAAATTATTACAGGTGTTCAACGACATTTACTGGACCCCAAATCCCTCCACCCTCACCAAGGAAATCATTCAGACTTGCTGCGCCTGTGCGCTTGGAAAAGATATCACCCGGATCGCCGGACCATCGGGCCATATCACCGCCCACAAGTCCTGGCAACTCCTGGCCATCGACGTAGTAGCCCGTCTTCCCCCCAAATCTGGATATAAATATGTGATCACTTTTGTAGACACGTATTCGAAATTCGTAGTAGCCTGCCCGGCTAAGGAACATCATGCCGTCGCTGTCGCCGATGCCCTTCTCCGACACGTGTTCCCTTACTTTGGCATCCCACAAGCCATCCATTCCGATAATGCCCTCGAGTTCTCCGGAAAAGTCTGGGAGGAGCTAGGCAGAATTTTCGGGTATAAGATCTCCCACTCCTCACCATACTGGCCACAAGGGAACGCCGTATGTGAATGTAGCCATTGTACCCTTATCAATCAGTTACGCACCCGAATCGAGGCTACAAAGAACAACGACTGGCCGGCTCATGTGAAAATTGTCCAGTGGGGCATGAATTCATGCCCCCGAAAGGACGGGATTTTCCCCCCATGAGTGAATCTTTGGGGAAACTCCCCTCCTACTACCCCTACGCCACCACCTGCAGCCGCCAGCTTCCGCTCCCACTACAGACCCGCTACACCTGCTAAAAGGGCGAATACACCACCTACCAAAGAATCTGGACCTTGGGCCTGACACAGCCTCCAACCCCTTCAACCCGGGTGACACAGTCGTCATCGCCCAACTCCCCACTCCCCACAAGCTCGCCCCCCGCTTCATGGGGCCCCACACAATCACCCGCGTCCCCAACCCATACCAGGTGGTCATAGACTACCACGGCACTCCCCGTATCCTCCGCAACTGCCATGTGCGGCCTTTCTGCACGCCCACCTCACCCGCCCCAGGCCCCACACCCCCAGCCCCCTCCAGCCCCCACACCACCCTCTACATTCACATATGAGTGCTATATTTCCTCCTCACCCTCTCACTCCACCCCCCCTACCACCTCAGCCTCCCCGGCTGCAACCACCCCCCGCACCTCACCTGACGCCTCCCTCGCCACCCCTCGCTTGCCCTCACCCCTTCCCTCCATTGCCCCCCCCTCAACGCCCACTCCCACCTCTTCCGCCCACGCCACCACACCCTCACCACAACCCACTACCACCACCCCTCCACCAACCACCATGCGTACACCCACTCCACCAACACCATGCCCCACCGCGCCCACAACACACAAAACAACCCGCCCTACTCAACATCCCCCACCCCATACGCCCACTTCCCCTCGCACCCCGACCCTCAAGACCACCACCACCCGCTCGGGCCGCCTCTCACGCCCACCCGCCCGATACACACACACTCCTGCACCACCCACCTCCCCACAACTTCACACCATCAAGCTACATCAGGCCCAAATCCCCTCTACCTGTACTCCCCAGAGACTCAACGCCGCATTACCACGGCACAAAACCCGGCCCATACCCTCGGTATCCAGCATTCAGCTTCTGACCACACCGACAGCCACACCAAGCAAGATGAGAGTGAAGCGGGCCGTATGGGCGCCTACCCTTGGCAGGAACCAAAGACTCCGCGGGCCACACCACCTGCTAACCCTCCTCCATTCCATCACCACCGCCTCCACACTCTTCTGCACCTGCGACGCGGAGCAGGAGGAAAACCCCTACACCATCGCCTGGCAAACCATGCTGCAACACCTCCAGCCAGTGTACACCACCCACGACACGCAAGCATTCCACCTCCAGCCACGAGGACATGACTTTTTACAGGGGGAGAGTGGTAAAATGCATGACTTACAGAGCAGTGCCCCTGAAATGGAAACAGAAGAATACCGTAGTGCCCCCGAAATGGAAACAGAAGAATACCATAGTGCCCCCGACAACAGGGCAAGTGAGATACAGCCCAGTATGCCCGGGAACGTGCCGACACCCCCACACGGACCCCATGGGGTAGCCACCACCAGTCGGAGCAACCCCCAGCAACAACAGTATATGTCAGCCCGGGCCATGCGCCCCTATATCATGCAGCCACCATGCCGTCGCCGTCGTAGGAGAAGGACACTACCTTCACGGAGTGGGATTGTTGAACCAGCTAGGGGTGGAGTTGTTCTAGACACTCCAGACAGCACCCCTCAGGAGACGGCCTACTGTCGCTCCCGCTCTCGTGAGACAGCCTATTGTCGCTACGAAAGTGCCCTGGTAGAGACGGCCTATTGTCGCTCCCGCCCTCGTGAGATGGCCTATTGTCGCTCTGAAAGTGCCTTGGTAGAGACGGCCTACTGCCGCTCCCGCCCTCGTGAGACGGCCTATTGTCGCTCCGAAGGTGCCCTGGTAGAGACGGCCTATTTTTGCTCCCCCCTCCTGCAGAAGGAGACGGCCTACTGCCGCTCCCGCCCTCGTGAGATGGCCTATTGTCGCTCCGAAGGTGCCCTGGTAGAGACGGCCTATTGTCACTCCCCCCTCCTGCAGAAGGAGACGGCCTACTGTCGCTCCCACCCTCATGAGACGGCCTATTGTCGCTCCCCCCTCCTGCAGAAGGAGACGGCCTACTGCCGCTCCCGCCCTCGTGAGATGGCCTATTGTCGCTCCGAAGGTGCCCTGGTAGAGACGGCCTATTGTCACTCCCCCCTCCTGCAGAAGGAGACGGCCTACTGTCGCTCCCACCCTCGTGAGACAGCCTATTGTCGCTCCCCCTTCCTGCAGAAGGAGACGGCCTACTGCTGCTCCCGCCCTCGTGAGACGGCCTATTGTCACTCCGAAGGTGTCCTGGTAGAGACGGCCTATTGTCGCTCCCCCCTCCTGCAGAAGGAGACAGCCCACTGTCGCTCCCGCCTTCGTGAGACAGCCCACTGTCTCTCCGAAGGTGCACAGAGGTGCTCTGACTCCCCCACTCAGGCCATGGCCGATTGCTGGGCCCCGAACCTGAGAGCCCTGCCCCTGGGCAGCCACGGCCAATTGCCGGGCCCCTTGGATGAAAGGAGGCTAGGAGTGAGACATCACCCCGGCAGGAGACGAGAGCCCTGGCCTCCTGTACCAGAGCAGCCTGGTCAGGCCTCACAGCCTCCCCTGGCCTCTGCTCCCTACGCCTGGCTCTGGAACAGACACACCTGACGGGCCCCAGTGTAAGCAGGTGCCGCAGTCCTCCCCTGTCGGTGCCCCTAGACGCTGGAGACCGCAGTCCGCAGTCTCTCCCGATCCTCCCCAGGACGCCCGGGCGCGATCTCCATACGCCCCCATGACGACGTAAGGCTCCCATCTCCAGCCGAGACTTACACCAGAGGTTTCCGGAGCTATTCGGCCCCAATCCCAAGGGCCACACCCCTGAGCCCAGCCGAGAGGCCACGGGTAGCCCAGGACGCGAGAGGACGCCCCTACGAGTCGTCCCGTGCCCTCTCGGCACGCCTCCCCTTGGCGGTGCCCCTAGCCTGGCAGGATTGCCGACAGCATGTTCCCGCCCCTGCCCCCCCATGATGAATACGTGTGATGATGCCCAGAAACAGTGCAAGTGTTTTAGGTTAAATGTGACTTTGCCGAACGTAGTGTAATATCGTGCAGTGACTTAAAATAGTGAATATCAGGGCAAGTAAGATCACAGTGAGAGAATAAAGGACGAGTGTGTGAACCAAGATCTGATGAACTATATTTATGAGTGACGTCCCTTATATACAATTAGTAAGACTGTTCCACCTGGAAATTCCTCCGTAGTAATACACCCCCACTGCTGTAAACTCTAAAGAAATAATAGGAAAGTGTTAATGATATTCCCCCACTCACGCTACCCGTAAATCTTGTACGACACTCCCTCGTTCCAGTACCTAGTGTAAGTGTAAACCAGGAATAGAATCAATTACCAAAGTCCCTTTTGTTATGCTGGTGTTTTTAGGTCGACTTCTCGTCCCAAAAACACTAGCGACTGAAGCGGGGTCCTCTTTCCGGACCAAAAGTAAAGCACCCACAAAGGAACAGGACATAAAAACCAGGCAGTATACCTTAACACATCTATTGCCTTAATTCTAACCGTTACAATAAAACACAGAGTGATATTTGAGATACAGGAGACAGGGACACAGAGTTAACCTTCAACACCACAAGATACAGTCACGCTTAGTATACAATACAATGCACATACATTGATGTCCTGAATTATATATGTTAATACCCGTATGTCACTTTTAGGCAGGATATACACTTAGTCGAAAACAAAGGGAATAAACAAGATTAAAAGTCCGTGGGGGAAATACTACTATAAATAAGACAGGGTGCAGAACGCGACACTTGACACAGTCACTTAGTCGCGGCGACACTTACACACAGGCTTTTGATTTGCCCGTGCACCCTAGTCTCTATTCAGTCACAGAAAGTTCTTTTACTGGGGGACTCATACAATTACGTTAATGTTCATTCTCTGTCCTGCCGGGCACTGAGTTCTTATGGACTAATAGTAACTGTTACTGGTTTTACACTGGTCTTCACTCGGTCACTGTTCACTGTTATTTCCCCTGGTTTGTTCTCGGCACAAGGGGCGTCACTATTTACCTGTATCTCCTGGGTAATGTTCACTCCATAGCAGGGGCGTGAGGGAAGAACCCTAGGGGGACCCGGCCTGCAGAGGGCAATATACTACCCGCAGGGGAGTCACTGCCCAGGTCCCACTCGTCGGTGAGGTGCAGGGAGGCCCTCCTGTCTGGGGGCCTCGACCTGAGAGGTGGCCCTCGAGTCAGAGCCTCGTCGGTGGGGTGCAGGGAGGCCCTCCTGTCTGGGGGCCTCGACCTGAGAGGTGGCCCTCTAGTCGGAGCCTCGTCGGTGGGGTGCAGGGAGGCCCTCCTGTCTGGGGGCCTCGACCTGAGAGGTGGCCCTCGGGACTGGGGCCGAACAGCTGGAGGAGTCGGGCCTGTCGTCTCTGGCTCCGTGGGGTGAGGGAGCCTGGGTTGCCCTTGTCGGGAGCCTGTGGGTCTGGCCTGGGGGTCCTGGGACTGCGGGCGCCTGTGGGGAGAGGCGCCGACAGGGCTGGGCTGTGGCAACTTCTCCGTCGGGTCTCGGGCAGGAACAAGGATCTCCCAGGCGTAGGAGGTAGGTCCGGTATCGGGCCTTGCCACCACTCTAGCAACACCTCAGGGGCAACACTCCCGGGTGGTGACGAAGGGCTCCCACAGGGGGAAGAGGCAGGAGAAGGATTCACGTAGCCCGTGTCCTCTCTGGTACGTCCTGAGGCCGGAGCCTTGGGTCGCCTTACCCTGGTACGTACATTTGCTGTGGCCGTGAGCCTACCCATCATACAAGGAGGAACTGAAGGGCGTACAGTGGCCTCTCCTTCCCCGCCACGTACAGGGGCCGTCGGCGCGGTGTTGCTCCCATAGTAGGGAAAACGAAAAGTAGGGGGCACAGGGGCCACACTCTCTCCGGTACGTACTGATGCTATCTTCAAGGGCCTCTCTACCCTGGTACGTGCTTTGGCCGGGGCCGTAAACCTACCCGCCTTACAAGGAGCAACTGAAGGGCGTACCGTGGCCGCTCCTTCCCCGCCACGTACAGGGGCTGTCGGCGCGATGTTGCTCCCGTAGTAGGGAAAAGCTGCACATACGATAGCCAAGGGCCTCTCTACCCTGGTACATACATTGGCTGTAGCCGGGAGCTGATCTTCCCGACGAGAAGCAACTGAAGGGCGTACAGTGGCCGCTCCTTCCTTGCCATGTACAGGGGCCGTCGGCGCGGTGTTGCTCCCGTAGGATAGAACAGCAGGAGAGGGATGCGCAGGGGCAACTCTCTCTCCGGAGCGTACTAAGGCCGTAGCCAAGGGTCTCTCTACCCTGGTACACTCTATAGGCCGTAGCCTTGGGCCTCCTGCCCTTGAGGGTGTAACAATAGCCGTCAACACGGTGTTACCTGGGACTGAATCTTGTTCAGTCCCACCCCAATTCTGACGATGGTTGTCCCGCCCGCAAGGTAGTTGACTTTCTCCGGTCACCTGGTGTTGGGGCAGTTGCGGGGAACAGGGGCTCAGGACAGTAGTGTCCTGGTGACCCTTTTGACCTGGGTCACTAGCCCCACCGTTGTGTCCTCCTGGGGTGGTGATGTGGTAGCTGCCCGGTGGTGGGGTGGGGGGGTGGCAAGGTGGGAGGTCCGGTGGCGGGCATTTTACCTTTGCTATTGGAAAACGTGTAATTCCCATTGTTAATACTTGCCTCTCTCCAGTATTGCCATAACTCCGTCCTAGCCGTCACAAGTCACTCCCCGCACCCCCCTTCCTCCCTCCCCCTTGTGAGACTCACTCCCCGCGCCTCATGCGCGCGCCTATATTCACTGTACCCTGAATACTATCTATCTATCTATCTATTGCCAGACGCCTCAATCCCGTTTGGGGTGGCCACAAACAAATTGCCTCCAAGTCGCCCTGTCCCCCGCCATTTCACTGCCCTGCTCCCAACTCACACCCCCCTCTCTCATATACCTCTCCACCCCATCCCTCCATCTCATCCTCGGCCTCCCCCTCCCTCTTCCCCCCTCCACCTCACTCACATACACTTTCTTCGTCAGTCTTTCACCCTCCATCCTCTCCACATGGCCAAACCACCTCAGTGTGTTCCTCATAACGCTTCCTATCACATCCACATCCACACCACAACGTTCCTTTATATCCTCATTTGTCAGCCTGTCTCTCCATGTGGCTCCATAGGCTCCTCTTAAATAACTCATTTCCACTGCTCTCAATCTTGACTTGTGTCCTTCCAACAATGTCCAAGCTTCACTTCCGTACGTTAGAGTTGGTATCACAATACTGTCATGTAGTAACTTTTTCACTGAATACACTAGGCTTAATTGTGTTGGCATTAATATCAGATAAGCAAGTATCCTGCGAGATACACATATCCTAGATAAGGTTTTTATTTCTTGCTATACATTATGTTGTAATATCTGCTGATTTGTCCTGTGTCTGATTGTGGTAATATACGTGTAAAGGTTATTGCCTGAAGTTTTTGTCCTGCCTCTCTATTGCACTAAGCTCCGGTCTCGAAAGAGGACCCCGCTCCATGTTAGGTGTTTTAGGAACGAGAAGTCGAGCCTATTTACACCTAGCATTATATATATATATATATATATATATATATATATATATATATATATATATATATATATATATGTGTGTGTGTGTGTGTGTGTGTGTGTTGGTAATTACTAGAACATGGCATCGGTATTATAAACAGTGAATAATTGTCATTTAGTGTTCTGGACCGGATGCACAATATATGATCGGAACAAAGGGTCAGGTTGGCTTATATTTGCATACACTTGTTACAGCACGCGGCACGTCACCAGGAACTGTCACTTTGCCGCGGCGACACTGTTATACTGGTTTTCTCGTTCTTTTGCCACTGTTGGAGTTTCTTTACATCCAGTCACTTTACTATATATGTTCACTGGCCCTTGTTTGCTGCCTTGGTGTTCACTGAGATAGTGCGTTACCTTATATTATTTCCCTCACTGTTTCACTGTCACTTTTATCACTGTCTCCGGGGCTTACATTTATGCATGACAGGCGAGATGCTTTGAAGTCACCACTAAAGTCCGGGGCCCTAGGCTAACAGAGGTGGCGCCCGGGCATGGGAGGGGGACATCTTGGGGAACCCTCCTGCAGGAGGCAGTGGACCACCCGCAGGGGCATCGTCGCCCAGGCCTGCTTCGTCAGGGGGGTGCAGGGAGGCCTTTCCGTCTGGGGGCCTCGACCTGATAGGTGTCCCTCATGTCGGGGCCTCATCGGTGGGGTGCAGGGAGGCCCTCCGGTCTGGGGGCCTCGACCTGATAGATGGCCCTTGGGGCTGGGGCCAAATAACTCCGGGAGCTGGGCCTGCTGCCTCTTACTCCTGGCAGAGGGCCGTGGGGGTGGGGCCCGGATGGCCCTGCTCTGGGGCCTGCTGACTGGCCCTGGAGGTCCAGATGCTGTGGTTGCCTGTAGGGCGGGGCGCCATCAGGAGTGAGCTGCAGCACCCCTTCCATGGGGCGTCTGTCAGGGGCCAGGGTCGTCCAGGGGTCGGCTGCAGGACTGGGACAGGACCATGCCACCACTCTAGGAATGGCAGCACCTCTGGGGAGCCACACCTGGAGGGAGAGAGAGAAGGGCATCCTGCACAGCCAAGAGGTAGTGGGCCGGCCGTGCAAGGGACCTTCCCCTCCGGGAGAACCCTAGGAACTGCAGATGAAGGGCGTACGATGGCCGCTCCTTCCCCCACACGTATGATGGCTGTGTTGGCGGTTCCGCAGCTCCTAAGGGCAGCAGCTGAAGGGCATACGGTGGCCGCTTCTTCCCCCACACGTATGATGGCCGTTATGGCAGTGCTGCTCCCGAAGGAGTAAGAGGCAGATGAGGGGCGTACGATGGCCGCTCCCTCCCTGGTATGTATGATGGCTGTTACCGTGGCTCTGCCTGCCCGACGGGAAGCGACTGAAGGGCGTACGGTGGCCACTCCTTCCCCCACACGTACGATGGCCGTTATGGCGGTGTTACTCCCGTAGGCAGAGGAGAAAGTGGATGAGGGGCGTATCATGGCCGCTCCCTCCTTGACACGTACAATGGCCGTGTTCGCGGTTCCACTTCTCCTTCCTCTGCCTGTCGGTGTGCCCTTAATAGCTACTCCACCGAGGCTGTCTCCAGATGGGTCTGTAACTGAAGGGTGTACGATGGCCGCTCCTTCCTCCACACGTATGATGGCCGTTATGGCAGTGTTACAGGGGGAAACAACTGAGGGACGTACAATGGCCGCTCCCTCCCCGGTACATACGATGGCCGCTCCCTCCCCAGTACGTACGATGGCCAT
This sequence comes from Coenobita brevimanus, assembly GCF_032717465.1. Classification (NCBI taxonomy): domain Eukaryota; kingdom Metazoa; phylum Arthropoda; class Malacostraca; order Decapoda; family Coenobitidae; genus Coenobita; species Coenobita brevimanus. Next base: position 36,828,053 of record NC_137063.1, read on the forward strand.
ATCTGCGGTGTTGTTTGGGACTGTTTCTGGAGCAGTCCCACCCCAGACCTGGTGAAGGCTGCCCCACTTGCAGGGTCGTCTCTTCTTCCTGCGTGGTCGTTGTTGGGTCGGTTCCGCGGAAGAGGGACTCAAGGTGGGGGCGCCTCGGCGCCCTTCTCTCTCCGGGTCAGTCTTACCCTGCCCTGGCCTGCCGTGGTGTCCTCCTGGGGTGGTGGTGGGGCTGGGAGTTGGCAGTTGGGTGGGGTGTGGTGGGATGGTTGGTTCGGCGGCGGCAGAGGTGTGTATTTTATTAAGTTGTACAGTGGAACGGGTAGACGTCACGGATACAGATACACTGGACAATTACAACTCTTAAGTCTAGATATAGGTTATCAGTATCGCACAGGATACTGCTCGGGTCTAAATGAATAGCACTTGGGGGCAGAGGTCTCTGTATTATTAGTTACAGGAAGTCTAAGCTTTATATATTCGTGGAGTTACTGGTACTGCTTCATTGCTGGTAAATATTATTTTAGCACTGGGGTCTGTGTACGGTTTTAGTATTAGGAGGTGTTATCAGATGGTAGCGTATCCACTACAATAGACCCGTATCTCACTACGTGGCCGCGTTCACAGTTGCACTGTGACTTTTACTCACTCCACCACTTTGATATTACCACTGGTGCTCTCTTACTGACTTCCGTTATGTGGTTAGCTCACTGCTCTGCCTTCATGTCACTGAGTCACGGACACCGTGCTATCACTGTTACTCCATTCTGACTTGGGCGTCCGTCGCTGGTTTTGTGCCCTCCGAGGCAACTGCAGAAGGAGAGGGGATGTACCGGTCTTTCCCCGGGACGGCTACAGGCCATCGCTGGTTTCTGTAGGGGGTGTTAGCAGCACCTGCCAGAGTGGCTACAGGCTGTCTCCTATTTGGCGGCCCGGCTACAGGCCGTGGCCTTCTTTGTGTGTGACTACAGGCTGTCACTGGTGCCCGGCTACAGGCCGTGGCCCTTAAATCAGAGCGGCTACAGGTCGTCTCCTTTATTTCTGAGTGGCTACAGGCTGTCTCTGGTATGGCGCGGCTACAGGCCATTGCTGGGGTGCTGCTTGCAACTGCTAGACCAGTTCCACACCGATCCTGTTGGTGGTCAGCTCGCCAGTGTACTTTGACTAAGGTTGTGGCGGTGGGTGAGCTCCGGGGAATAGGGGCTAGCGGCCCGGGTGAACTTACGTCCGTATTGCCCGGACACGTTCCGCACGCCGTCTAGCCCTTCGTGTCCTCCTCCTGGGGGTATGTTGGCGACCTGAGTTGCCACAGCCGGCATTTTAGTATAAATAACGAATAGAACCTTCATTATCATATAAAAAATAAAAAATAAATATTAGCTAAATTTGGCAACCAAGAAAATAAAGAAAAAGTAAACGGCTCTCAAACGGGAGCCGGCTCCCATCGTTCACTGAAAAAAGCCGGCTCTATGAGCCGGATCGTTCACGAACGGCACATCACTAGTAGTTTCACTTAGAGGGAAGACTAGTAAAATGGTGAGTACAGTTGTCAACCATGAGAGAATTGTGAAGTTCAGAAATGATACAGAAACAGTTAGGCAAGCAAGGAGTCTTATTAACCAATGCAGTGATACTGAAGAGAAGAAAACTCAGGTGAGCGAAATGATGTGAAATTGCAAAGATGAAGTACAAACTACTTATGCTGAAATGGTGAAATTAAGGAAAGACTTAGAAGTCGAAGAAAAAAGCATTAGAAAGGAAATGAAAGAAATAACTAAAAACAACCCCAAACTGGTCAAAGCTTCAGCATATATCAACAAATTTAAAGTAATCACTGGTATAGATGAAGAAGAAATAAGAAAATTTCGAGAGACAAAAGGGAGACAGTAAATATAATGAACATATTGAAGGAAGTGTCCGAGGATATCTGTGAGAAAGACACAGAGGGACAGAAAAGGCTAGGGAAATATGAGAGAAATAAGTCAAGCCCTCTGAAAGTAACCTTCCAGAGCGTGAACACTGTCGAGGAAATACCAAAAAATGCAGGATCCACGCCCTCTAGCTTGCCCCCAGATGAAGCCCGGTCCTGATGGACGCCCCACGGACAAGGTGCCGCAGCCAGCCCTGATGGCGCCCCAGCCTAGAGGTGACCGCAGTCCCCGGCCTCCCAGGGACACCCCTCGGACCCCAGGGCGGGACCGCTCTGGCCCCACTCACTGTCGGCCCTCCTCATGGAGTAAGAAGCGGCAGGCCCCGCTCCTGACTCTGTTTGGCCCCAGCCCCTAGTGTCACTCTCCAGGTCGAGGCCCTGACAAGAGAGGGCCTCCCTGCACCCTGGACCAGAAATGCGCCCAAGCTGTGACGCCTCCAGTAGCAGTCCCGTGCCTACTGCGTGAGAGCTTACCTGTAGGGCTTCCTCCAACTCCCGGGCGCCACTTTGACTAAGTCCAGACATCGGCAGCCCAATGACGACACAGTGAAATCTCAGTGTTGTACCAAAGACCTGAAGTGACAGTGCCCGTATAAAGTAAAGACAGTGAGGCAGTGAACACCAACAGGAAAGTGTCTCTAACCTAATGCACCCAATATACTGTGTCGATGCCTAAATTCCCAGGACTAGAGTAATATACAAGTGCTGTGGCAATACCTAAGTTCAACAGACCAGTATACTATATAAGGACTGAGGAAATAAGACTGTATGAACTGTGTCACCATCCCTCTGTATTATTCTCCTTTATAATAACTCGGGTGTTATCACAGTGTATGTGTGACGTGATGTACTACTGTTAACTGGCCTGTCACTATACCCGTTCCACATCTTGTATACCACCGTACGTATATTGTAAGGGAAATTGGATTAAGCAATATATGTGTTGAGGTGTCCTGCCGAGTTTTTATGCCCTGTTCCTTTTGTAAGTGTTCTAGTTCCGGTCTCGAAAGAGGACCCCGCTCAGTCGCTGGTGTCTTTAGGATGAGAAGTCGCCCTATCCAGCATAACAATAACCAAAAGTTGCACAGAGCCATGTCTGGTGAGTTAGAAGCTTGCCGATGTAGTAGGCCAACCTACCCCCAGCCAGAATATATCCAGGTATAAAGTAGCCTGGGCCAGTTTATATCCCGGGTATAAAATGGCCTAGGCCAGAAAATACCCGCAGATATAAACTGTTCTAGTTTACTTTATACCTGGTGTGAGGCCATTTTATACCCCCTGGCCAGATTATACCCTGCATATAAAATGGCCTAGGCCAGAATATACCCCAGGGTATATTTCAGCCTCGGTTATTTGAACCACCCTTAGGCCAAAATATACCAGCCTTTTCTATGAATAATAATAAACGTTATGAAATATCCGCTCGCAGTGGGCTAGACCACCACCACCCCAGGAGGAGGGCATAGGAAGGTAACCCCCACCCTACAAGGAGACAATGGGGAAGTATATCCGCGCTCCAATCGGAAACGACATACATATATCCCCTGTGACCTGACGCCCATTTTGCACACAGCCGGGCCACCAGGCAGTATTCAGTTTGAGTGCACAACACTCCGACAGAGAGAGCACTTACCAGAATCGGAGTGGGACTTGCAACAGCCAAGTCCCAAGCAGGCCTTCAGACGCAGTGTCCACTGGATCTGCCTCTAGATGAGGAGGGGACTACACCGGAGCCTCACGTCCTGTTATACCCCAGGGGAGCAGTGACACAATAGTGCCCTTCAGATCTACTGTAGGAGGAGTGACCACTGGTTCTTCTGCCACCCAGCTCCGGGAGCCAGCACGTCGGCACGTCCTCCAGACGACCTTTGCTGGAACTCCCCAGGAGGGCGGCAGACCCAGACCGGTGGTCTGCCTCCTGGTCGTCCCTCAGCTGCACCATCCCCTGATGACAGGAGGGCAAAGTCCACCGGACCTGCGGCACCTGCCAGGAGACCCTACGGGCCTCCCTCTCCAGTAATCTCCAGGAAGAGCAGTCCTGGAGGAGCATCCACTGGATCTCCTTCGGCTACTACCTTGGTCAGGAGCCTAGGCAGTGTCCATCGGAACTGCCTGGCCAAAGAGGCGTCCTCTGGATCTCCCTCTCGTGCCCCGGCACGGAGCTCCGGCAGGGACTGTCAGGCCTGCCAAGTTGGTCTGCTCCCCCTCTGTGACTCTGGAGGTTTCTGGTAAGGGCAACGCCTCTTGCTCAGCCCACCCCTCCTGTGGCAGAGAAAGGCGCCCATCTCCCCTCCCCTCCTGTATGGTGAGTGGAGACTGCTCCCCCGCAGGTACCCTGCCAGAGACCAGACAGGGCGAGACCACCCTGAGGCCAGGCGTCCTGTCGCTGCGGCACCACCCTCGTCGCCGACAGCCGCTGACGGACTCCCCCGGAGTGAGCGGCCGCAGACCACCACTGACGGCCTCCTCCCCGAGGCGAGACCACAGACCCCAGTGCCAATGAGCTGTGCCTGCCACCCACCACAGCTGCTGGACTTCCCTCAGCACAGGCAGCCACAGCCATCCCTTGACGGCTGCCTCCCCCAGGTGAGACCGCAGCTCCAGAGAGGCGGCGATAGTCCCGCAGCTGACCCTTGGCCCAGACCTGGTCAGATCCGACCCCTGGACACCCACCACGACTAAGGGCAGGCGCCATGCTGCGTGCCTCCTGGCCCTGTTTGGGCCTAGTCCCGAGGGCCACTCCTCTCCCAGGGCCCCCACCAGGAAAGGGGGCATGGTGGTTCAGAGGTAGAGCATTGAGCTCATGATCGTGAGGTTGCAAGTTCGAGCCTCTCACAGGCCTCCGTTGCCGGGAGTGGTAGCGTGTTCCTGTAACCTAGCAGGGCTATATGGCCATTGTTGCCTAGCTTAGGGATGATTAATCCCTTTTTGGGGAAGGCGGTGGCTCAAGTGGTAGAGAGGTGGCCTGCAGTCCTAACGGACCCAGGTTCAAATCCCTGCTTGGGCAGGGAACAGTTTAAGGATTTGAATTTCATTAAATCAGGCTTTACTGATCTACCAGAAGACCCGCCGACATGTTGTAAAAATACACCTGCTAATACCAATACACCAGTCCTGTATGAGACATCCCTAGCATGTATTCAATATGGACAGTGAGTGTTAGCGCCGAAGTGGTGACATATAGAAGTGTATGGCATGTAGGAGGACTGCTGGGCCTTGATAGCAGGCTGTGAAGCCTGTGCCCAGAGTCGGACACATAAAAAAAAAAAAAAAAAAAAAAAACACTCCGCCCTTCAGCTCGACTCAGACCCCAGGCAACCCCGACAGTGACTCCCAGCGGGAGTGCACTCCTGATGGCCTGTCCCCTACTCCCGGCTGCCATCTGTGGCTGCCAGCATAGTGGGCCCAGGCGTGCCCTAGCACCACTTGCTGCCTGTACCTGCGAGTAGAGTTACTCTAGACTGTTACTATATCCCCAGTCAGTGTCCCCCCCCCCCCCCCCGATGACAGCATACCCTGTGTAAAGTGATTCCCCCCAGTACCTTAAGTGTTATCCCGGCCTCAAAATATAGTGAATTGTGAACCCAGTAGAGAATCCATATTGAGTGCTAGCATTGGTACAGGGGCACAAACCCCGGCCATCCCCCTCGTGCAATACACAGCTAACTCTATAGATGTATAAGTGTTGTGCCCCCGCCTCACAGGTTGTGCGCAATACGTACTCCATGGCAATATCCCGTCTCTGTCACGCGAGTGTACTAAGGGTAATATTCTGTGCGTCCATGTCACGCGAGAACACTGTGAAATAGTGTCCCCTCCTGTCCATTTCACGCGAGTGTATAACAAGTGATATATCCCCACGTCCCATGTCACGCGAGTGTAGCATAAGACAGCTTATATCCCGTCTATGTCACGCGAGTGTAGCTTAAGACAACCTATATCCCATCCATGTCACGCGAGTGTAGCATAAGACAGCTTATATCCCGTCTATGTCACGCGAGTGTAGCATAAGACAACCTATATCCCATCCATGTCACGCGAGTGTAGCATAAGACAGCCTATATCCCGTCTGTCACGCGAGTGTATTATCAGTGATATAACGCTGCATCTGTGTTAGGCGAGTGTGTTGTGAAGTGAGATAATATCTCCGTCCCTGTCACGCGTATGTGTTCATATCGAGATAGACTGTTAAAGGTTCTATTGTGCCCTCACCTGGGTGTGTGTTCTAGCGAGGCATATCCAGTGTGCGGTGCCATATGTGTATTTGTATCGTGGAAATACTTAATGTAAATGTGAACTGTATTACTTTGTACTGGTTAACATATTTGTACTGAATAGGCTTGGTCATGTACTGTTGTGTATATCGTTGTCAGCACTCTTTGTAATTTGTTCTGTGCTTAATAGACGTGTGCCTTTGATCAGTTGGTGTTTGGGCTTCCCCTCCTTGTTTGCATACTCTGGCCTGGTCGAGAACAAAGAATCCAAGGCCCGCGCCGTATCTGAACCTGAGTTGGGGTCAGATTATGCTGCATAACACTGGTGGCTAGCGGTGGTGCTTGATCCGGCAGTAAGAGCAACAAGGAAGGAGAAAAATCCGCAAACGTGGTTGCCAAACCACACGTCCAGGTCCGTAAGTTCAACCCCGAACAATACGATATACACACGTATATGTCCATGATGAAACCTATATTAGACATTAGCTTTGAAAATGGCCATGAGAAAATAGCAGTCACACTCCCACACCTCGGGAAAATTGTATTAAGCATCGCCGCAAAAATTGTCCCAGAGCTGAAATGGGATAAGTTTCAACAAATTGTGATGCAGGCCGTCACACCCTCACTCGGAAAAGTCGTTGCCTTTTCCCAGTTAAACGCTCTTACATATTGCGGTAACCTAGATGATACCCTCATACAAACCCAATGTCTTGTCACCACCGCCTACCTGGAGGTGGATACAACACCTGGGACCAGCACGTGTTCCAACACCCTCCTGAGGATCCTCCCCAGCATCGTCAGAGAGCATTTCACAATCTATGACCCGACTGGGGACCTTGACAAGGATATCCAGTTGGTGAGGCGCCTACTCACCACACGTACCATTCCCCAGCAAATTGGGGCCGTGAGCCGAGACCCCACCAACACTTACAAGCTTGGGAAGGATTGATAAATACTTACATTATATTCGAGAATATTAAAGATAAAACTTCCATAATTTTTTTTTATTAAATAAAGCCTTAGGCTAAAAAATGAAGAATACAGTATTATTAGTTAAGATAAAAATATTCTTTACTCGTGATTGACGTATTGTAACCTGGAATTATACTGTCGTACTTCAACGCTTAGAACACCATAGTATTATTTTAACTAGTATTATTATATAATGCAAATTGGATACAGTTAGATATTAAGTTAGATAGGTTGAATTTAATGCTGTGTTTTGCTTTTTTAACGTTGGAGATGATGAGATGCTACACTCCGATCTTAAGCCAAAAGGCCGAGATGCGACGCCTATTTCTTCTGTTATCACTATTCTTCCTAGGCTCGTTAGCACGCCCACACAATTTTATTAGCGATCCTATCGGCCTGATAATTATTATGCATGCATTTCGGCTTGCTGTCTAGAAGGACTTTTCTCAATATTAAATTTTGGCCTCTAAGTTTATATTATGGGCCAACATGGAGACCAATGTCAGGAAGAGAACGAGGCCTGCTGGGGTAACTCCTCCAGTTTGGGAAACTTAAAGCATTTACGATACAGTACTCCCAAATGTTGCCCCTCTAGTACTAGGATTGTAATTGTACTGTCTGCGGTGAATTACTGAATACTGGCATATATGTCATGAGAAGCATATGAAATCCATATTAAGAAAAAAAAAAAATAACTGCAGGGCCAGACATAATTAAATTACCAGTTACAAGCTAACATTAAAGAATGTAATTTTTTTTTCCTTATCACAAAGGGGGCACGGTGGTTGAGAGGCAGGACATCGAGCTCGTGGTCTGGGGGATCGTGAGTTCGAGCCTCGCCCGAGACTGCCGTGCGCGAGTGGTAGCGCGCTCCTGTAACCTAGCGGACCTATATGGCCTTAGTTGCCTAGCTTGGGGATTAAATCCCTTTCCTTATCTCACACTGGACGTTAATACAACATAGAAATGAGGTAGCCGGCTGGTCACCTCCCATTCATTTTTTCATCTTGTCTTCCTAAATTTTTAACTTCTTGTGCCATTTTCCTTATACTGTACCATCCTTGATTTTTACACCCTTGGTCTAATTCCTTTCTTTACCCCTGACCTACTTATTCCTGGAGCTACAGTGCTGCAGTCTACTACGTTCATTTCATGCTTTTTGTCTATCTCAGGTCTTGAGTTTAGTACCCAAGGAATGGCAGACATTAAAGTAGGTGCTGGTAGTATACTGTATGTCCTTTCATATGCTTGATTATGTGTATTCCAACCCTACCAGGTCATCCCAATGACATACAAATCTTAACACACACAAACATGCTGTAATAAATCTAACACTTTTGCCTTTCATATGCATCACACTCTTTCCCCATAAGTAGGCTACTTCAGCATAGGGGAAAGTTAATTCTGGCAACCACTCTTCTTTGAGAGGATCTGGTCCTGCAGTGAGTCTCATATTGGTTGCTGCAGTTACCTCCTCCTCCTCATCATCATCCAGACCTCTTTTCTCATCAAGGGATGAGGTAGAAATCCGAGAGCAAGAAAAACTGAAAAAAGGAGAACCTAACCAAAAATCTGCCCAATTACATGGGTCACATGCATTCACTCACCATTCGTGCCCCCAAAAGCCTGACTCCATCCCACAGGCATGAACATCCATACAAATGTGCATTATACAGGAATATCTATCTGTCTATGCCATAATTCCATTAGGGGTGGCCATTTAAGTTGTTTTATGGGGAGAGGCACTAACCCTTTGCTAACCCACTTGTTGACACATAGTGAACATGTATACTGTAGGTCGGTTATATGGTTACCGCCCAAAGTTACAAATTATTTCCGTGCATACAGGACACCATTTGGCGTGTCACTCAATATAAAGCCACCTGAAAAGGGAAGAAGAGTAATAAAAAATAACAGGAAAGGTGGGAGAAGTAGGAGGAGAGGAGGGCAGGCACAGAAAAAGAATGATAAAGGCGAAGGACGAAGTGGGCAGCACTACATCAGATAAGTGGAGGATGGTCACCACCACCTACCACAGCTACAGTAATAGAGTATATGGTAAGTAAAAAACAAAGCATATATATATCAATAATATATTAAAGACTTTGTATTTTACATAAAATCTAGAATTTTACATACCATTAAAAACAATCCAGCAACATGATGGAACTCAGTTTATTTAGTTATTTATTTTTTATTGGAGTGTAACAGACTGACTACTTGTTTCATGAGAAGCCAAGATAGTGTTATTGCTACAAGAGGCTTGACTGGCGCCACCTCTGAGGTCAGACCCCAAGTTGCCCTTGAGGAGAGTGAAGCTATTGTCATATACAGTATTTGAACTATTATACCAGTACTTGAGATGAAATGAGAAACCACTGTCTCATACCAGTACTTGGGATGAAAGAGAGAACCCTCAATGTCATGCAATTATGTACTGGGTGGGAAGTGAAATGAATATGCCTGGAATACTTTTAGGTTGGGAAAAAAGTGGGACAGACATGGATTAGCAAAACTTTATGTAACTTATGTGTGAGGTGGATACAAATCATGAGTATGAAAAATTCAACAAAAGGACACTGACAACCACAACAACAATGAATGCTATTCCCATCAACCCATCATGAACAAAGAACCAAAAGATCTTAAATTAGCCCACTAAGCCCGAGGAGATTATTTACTTTTTTTTTTTTTTTTTTTTACCAGTATTCTTACCATGACCTGGTGATTTTATTCAGCTTAGGATTGAAGTTCTTGACTGGAGGGGAAAGATATAACCTTAATAAAACTCTTTTAAAATAAGAAGTCTTCCCTCGAGAAAAAAAAAAAAAAAAAAAAGTACGGTAAAGCCCAAGTTTTGTGCCTATTTAGTTCTGTGAAAAGTACCGCAGACCATGAAACCCCTACAGCTGGGGCATTGATCCAATGGGAAATAGGCTAATTGGTTCCGGGTCCCATGCCATTTCCCTCTAAAACCCGTTTATGCAATATAAAATTTACTGATCACACCTGAAATGAATCTAGTATTAATACAAAGTACATAATAGGCAAGGAAAATCATTTGAAATGCTGGAGTGAGGTGCTTAATGGAAAGAATGGGGGTGTAATTTCCAAGACAGGTGGTGAGGCTACTGTGCCCCACCACCTCTGGAACTTCCACCCTCCTCTGCCTCTGCTGCCTCCGCCTCTCCATGCAATACATCCATCCTGTGTTGAATCTCTTCTGCGGCTATGGTGGCAAACAAATGACGATCGCTTTCCATGCGAGTGGTTTATTTATGTTTTCTCGACATTAACGGAGGGGTTTTCGCACGAAATCAGGTGTCAGGGAATATTTGAAGGCCACCGCTGACCATGAAACCGCGAACGAAGATGTTGCTAAACTTGGGGCTTTCCTGTACGGTATATCAATTGGTAACGGTAAGAATAAAATAAAGTGGATGCCACCCTTATACAGCTGGCTAACCTCTTCTATCCAAAGACATATCTATTAGTTATATTCTTGCTACATCCACAAGATTCTGTTCAGTTCAAGGGAGATCTCTTATACTGCATTGGTTAATGAATGCTATATCCAACTCCTCCAGTTTCAAAAATATGTCCTAAAGTGAACATCATCGTCTGGAAGAAAGAAGAAACTAAAAATTACATCACCAAACTGAAAAGGTTACATTAATAATATGTCACAAAGCCACACTCCCTTCTCAGGGTCAACTTCAGGGGCAGGAAGGGGGTTGGGTTAAAATGTACTGTCTTCTTAATTTCAAACCAAATACTGTATTAAAATGGTAAAATAAAATGCTTATCCCCTTCAGTCTATTGACACAATATTCATTCTATTATTACTACCACCACATGATTTTATTCAGCTTTAGAGAGACTTCTTCAAACTTGAGGAGTTACATATAGCATTCATTAACTCCTTCATTAATGGAGGTCCTTCCGAAGTTGAATAGAATGGTCAGGATAGAGCATTAATAAAATAAAATATGTCACTGGACTGAAGGGGACAACAAAATAATTGGCAACATGAAGATTTAAGAATATGTTCCAGAGTGCACTGCCTTTAACATAAACAACAGTACAATCTAAATTTACTGATACAGTGGATACAAAATGTTCATTTATGTAATAACAGCTGATTTATGCATTCAAGTCCACAGAGTTGTTACAACCCTCCAGAATACTGCATACAAATGAACAATATCAACTTATACATCACATGACATTGCAGTTCATAGACTCCACTTCAAATTAGAATTACACTTGGCCATGATCTACACCCTTCCACACCTGCCGATACCCCTTTCACTTAACTCCACTGCCTATAACTATAATTCCACAGTAGAATGACTATTGTAACAGGTGAGGACATTAGAAAGAGGGAACATGGAAGAGTGTGGAGGGGTGTAAGTTGTGGCCCACTGTAATTTTAACCTGGGATGGGATATTACAGTAATGTTCGGAAACCTGACTCATGCCTACACCAACATCTAGCATCAATTATGCACAAATCTTGGCAAATGCAAAGAGGACAACAAAAAAACAAAGCAAAATATTACAGATTCTTATGAAATGTATGAAGATTCTTAGGGCCATACTATTAGTACTTGGGAACAAATGTACTCTTGTTCTGAAACGTAATGCACTTTTTTAAACGGTTAATCCAATATTCGTTGTTTCTCATGTTTGCCCAAAACTGTCACTTACTTAACAAAAAGTTGTTGCTGTGTTAGAGAAAGTGAGAAGGAGTATTTGGAGGGAGAAGAAATGGAAGAGGAAAAAGACAGGGACATCAAGGGAGATTGAGAGAAAAATACCCAAGAGGGATGAATAAAATGAGAGAAGCACAAAACAGGAACAGAATATGAGAGAGATAAAAGACAGGGGGAAGAATGTGGACTAAGAGCTTTATTAATAGACTCACAACAAAAATGTTGGGAAAAAAATTATCGTTCTTTGTCAGGACGAAATGTAAATGTCACCAAGTAATAATCATATCACCCATAGTTTGTTTATGCCCTGAAATGTCCTTATCCAACTGCTCATTTCATTAGCTATCCACATACACCAGAGGATTGTTCCATGTTACACAACGGCCCACCATTTTGAACATCTAAATATAAGTCAAGTACTTGTGAAGCAGACACTCACCTATGTGCTAAGTCTGTGTGAGAGGGATGAGGCTGTGGCATGAGGACAATTAGGGGAGCCAGTGGTTCTTGCCCCTCCTTCTCACATCCCCATCCCTCTCACACACGGTTACAAGATAAGTGAGGGTTTAATTATTGCTTAGTCTGCACCTGTCTCACAATGACTGGTTCAAAATGGTGGGTAAGTGCATAATGCAGAATGTTCTTCCAGTGTACATCTTGAGAAGAAGCAACCACTGCTGACAAGCAATTAACAACTAGGATACCCCATACCAGTAGTGCTGCAGGTATAAATGTTCCGGTCTGCACAGTGACAGCAAGTGTCATATTGTAAGTGGCATTATAGACTTTGTACCATCTTTTTCTTTGCAAATTAATTTAGCGTATTACACTTAACATTTTCTTGTATGCTATTTGTGTTATTTCAGTATCAACACAATTTGCATCAAGAGGAAACTAAAGTGTAATGTGCAATATACATCACTGAACAGGAAGTGTTCATTTTTTCTTAGCAACTTATTTAGAGTATTACATCTTGACATACTCTCGCATGCATTTCATATAGTTTTGATACAGACATAGTTTGCATTAATTCAATACAAGAGAATATTGAGGTGTGCCACTATGCAATATAAACTCATAAGGAAGAAGTGATACTGAAATTCTAAAGCCACTTAATATATGACCCAAAATCATGACTAGTTTCAACGATAGACTGACACTGCATGCATTCCACGCTCCCTAACCATCATCCATCATCTTGCAAGGGAGCAGGGAACAACCTCTGCAATGTGACCCACCATTTAACTCTACAGATGAATCTAATTTAAACTTATCAATTTGTCATTCACAGCATTCTATGTCAATTATATCTCAAAGTCTTATACTATATTCAAAGTCTAGTACAGTAACTAATAAGTATCCAAGACTTATATACTGCATCTATTTCTGGTAGTAGCTCACTGTGTACTGCGCTATACTGCTTACAGAGTGCTATCACTTTTTTCTTTACATTATGCAAATGAGATTCAAAATTTGTATCAAAACCTTAATCAGAGTGAAACTGTTCTATGGTTACAGTTATCTTAGCAAGCTACATTGTTTTTTTTTATTTATTTATTTTTTTTCAGTGATGGTCCTAAAGCAGATATTTTAACCCCCTGAATCAGTGGTATCCTTTTTAGTTTATCTTTACTGCTATCAGATGTCTGTATTCAGTTTAGGAAAGGCCTTTCATACCAAAGGGGTTTATTAATGCTATGTTTAACCCTTCCAGTTTAAAAAGTCTTTCCTGACCTGAATAAATAATCAGGAGGTGGAGAAAATAAACAGAAAAAGGCAACCACTCAGACTCAAGTCGTCAGAGAAAAAAGAAAAATGAAGAACTTTCCTTGCATTTCCTCACAACCTTTGAATATCATCTACAGAACATAGGAATATATTCAACCATCACTGACACTTGAATAGAAAGAAGGTAATACAAAAGAGATGTCTAGTTATTTACATTAGTGACTGCTTTACCTAGCCTTTCTCTCACTTGCCAGTCTGGGGAGGGATTCACTTACAAATTTGCAGTCAATTCTCTCACGTAACTCAGGTTTTGATCTGCAAGAAGAAAGAAAGACACAAAAAGATACCATTAATGCATTCTATCTTTGTCCTTCCTGCAAGAAGAAAAGACACATAAAGACAATGCATTCTTTTTTCTTTGTCCTTGCTCCTAGACAGACTTAATCTATGAAAACCTCTTGAAACACAGACCTTTTTCCATGTAGGAAACACAACATGCATGGAAATACTCTGTTTCCTCTTTTCCGTGTCTTTCCTGAAAAAGCATATCATAGGTATGAAAGAGAATCGATCACAAATGTAATAATGAATCTGAGTCTTCACAGTAAAATCCACAGGGAAAACTAAGCAACAGAACTCTTTTACAGTATTTTTTTCATCTATGCTATCAGAAACTAAGTGGGTTTTCTACCTTTAATTTTCCCCTATGACTGCACTACACTTATTGACAATGTATCACTATAGGTAATATTCACACTGATATGAAGCACTGACTTATCTCTTATGCATGTGAGTTGGAAAGGAAGAGACACAGGCATGGAGCTATTAGTTGATTATTTCACTAATAAATCAGACACTCTTTATGTTAAATTTTTGGATGTTGATCTAACCTCTTCAATTGGGTGAATAAGTTATTTTAGATGAATGAAACTATCTGGCAATAGTCAGCATAAAACAAAACATGAATACAATCATCTGTTATTATCCAGAATAAACCAAGAGATGTTCTGTACTGGCCAACAACGATTATACCAATACTGTACTATAGACACTAATGATAATGATACTCTATTTCTTCTGATAATGATATGCACTTAAAAGTGGTTTGTACAAATTGTAATATGATACAGTAATATACTGTATAAAAAACAACTACTGGTAAATGCAAGAGACATATATAACAATGTTGTTTTGCTTTCAGAATTTATTTATTTCATCATCCTGATTCAGACCATTTTTTTCTCAAGACTGAAGCTAAATATCTGTGTCTCTACATCTCAACCCCACCTCACTAATAATTCCCTAGACCACAAAAATTAGCTGTCAATCGCTGCTTTGAAAATTTCTTTATGTCAACATCAAAAGTGTTTGGTCATGAAGTAAAAAACTGACATATTATACGACAGGCTTAGATTTTTTTTTTCTTTTTTTTTTTTTTGCGATAGTTAAAGCCAGGAAGGGTATCTGATCACAAAGGACTACTTTTTTGTAACCGGCCTCAATATGATGACAGATTTTTAAAAAAATTCTTGCTAAAAGCAGATGATTTTATTCAACTTAGAAAGACTTCTGCTACCGAATGAGTTGATGAAGGCTACATCTGACCCCTCCAGTTCAAAATGTCTCTCCTAATCAAAATATCATTAATTTTATTCAACCTGGGAAGGTTCTCTTTTACTGAAGGAGTTGATGAAGGGTGCAACTAACCCCTCTGGTTCAATAAGCCTCTCACTAAGCAGAATATGGAAGTCTGGAGAGAGCAAGACTAAAATATTCACATCATAAGAATGAAGGAGTCAACAAGGGCAATGCCTTAGTCCTTCCATGAGAGGAGTACATGGCATAAACTTTGCATCAGTGACAACCCAAGACACTGATATTCTAATGGGTCTACGGACAGAGGCTTTGTGCAAGTTAAAAGGACGATTGTCACTACTAGGTCTGTATTCTAAGTGGCATACAGGCATTGTAGCACCTCTTCCTTAGTGATCTATTCTACACATTACTCCTTAACAACCTCCTGAATGTTATTTATATCATTATAATATGATATAGTTTAAATTCATAACACAAAAAAGGATATTTAAGGAATTGCAAAAAATAAATCACTTAGGAAGAGAGTATTACAAAATCTCTCCAAAGCACTGCACCATAACATTCTCTTGTATGTTATCAGTAACATTTTAATATCAACACAGTTTGCAATAATAACATACAAAAGGATATTGAGATGTAATGTGCAAGTCAGAGGTGCTACAAAATCCCCAAAATCACATAGAATATGATGCCTCGACACTCCAATCTCTTTAATGTCAGGTCATGCAGTATCAGTCATGAACTAAGATTCAATTCCCAGCTCACATATTTACAGTTCTTAGCATTCAGCTGCATATATACTGCATAACATTATATATATATATATATATATATATATATATATAAAGAGCTTGCATGCCTAGCAGTGCCTGGGTTAAGCATATGCGAGTTTAAAAAAAAAAAAAAAATCTGTCTCATTTAACTGCTTGAGCCCAGGTGATGTTCTTTTCAGTTTACTCTACCAAACTATGCTATTCAGCTAAGGAAAGGCCTCTTGAATTGAAGGGGTTAAATTATGGCTTTAACTAACCCCTCTAGTCTGAAATGTCTATCCTGAGTTGAATGAAATTGTCAACAGATGGCAAGAGTAATATGAAAAAGGCATCCCCAGGCTCAACAGGTTAATAACAAACTTTGAATATATGATGATGATGAAGTAACCGTACCTCGTATCATTTCTTAAGCTGCACCTGGGCTGTGAATTATTCAGGTTTGATGATGACCATGTTAAAGAGAAGAGAACTAAAGTGTAAGCTGGACATATTCTGATACCATTATTTCCTTTTTTTCCCCATTTTTAATACTGCCTCTAATTCCTGAAATGGGTCTACGTGAAAATAACACATGCTTTAATTCAAGTCTGTAATAGCTGGAACAGTAATTCAATTTCAAAATATTAGAGAGAGAATATGAAATGTATAAGACGTGTCTGTTTGTGGGATGCTAAATTACTCAGAGAGGCTAATGATATGGTGTGCCAAATACATCTTTCCTGCCTTAGAAAGCAAAGCAGAATACATAGCTATGTACAGGGCAGCCAATTAAAACTTCAGTACAGTCCATTCCAAATTAGAACTACACCCTGTCACAGCTCACACCCTTCCTCACCTGCCCCTACTTCCTCACTGTAACTCCATCACTCATAACTATAATTCTAATCTGGAATGAACTACAGTGACAGATGATTCAGTTATAGTAAGGGACTATGGACAAGTGTGGAATGGTGTGACGTGGCTGAGTGTAATACTTTTGGAATGAATCATAGTACTGTTCATAAAAATTAAGAGAATAATGCTTTTTGAAAATTATCTAAATTAATATATGGCAATTAAAAAAAAAAGGGTGCTCTAAAACTGATATCCTACTGGTCTAAACCTAACATGGCAATCATGGAGAATGTGAATGACAGTACTGTATATATATATATCCAATAATGTCAATGTGGAACATAATGCTTTGATAAATTATACTGAGAAAGATGCAGAGATAATACACTAATTTACAGTAATGCAATATTTTAAAACCAAAGGAAGGCTAAAATGGTATTTTCCAAGAAACATTAGTAGATTTACAAAAGAGGCATTTGCACAAGATCTTAATCAAAACAAAAAACTGTCATTAATATCAGTGTCCTATTGTCTTAAAACAGTGTCTTCATTAGATATAATCAAAATTTTTGTCAGACAGCTAACAGCCAATGCAGTCTGAAAAAGCAGCATAGCGCCTTCCTTTAGTTTGCATAAGCCTGTTGGACTGAAACACAAAATTGATGCCTCAATCACATAATGATCAAAACAGTTACCTTTCATGTAATTCGGCCTCATAAAACAATCCCTCACCTAACTAAGAATATGTTTATTGCAATTATATTATATCTACAATTTCTTACTTTACTGACCAATAAGATTCTGAAACTGGGGTCGGAATCACGAACAAACTTATGATCAATTCTTAAACGTAACTATGATTTGTCTTTGCAGGAGGGATGAGAAATGGAGAGTGCAGTCTTCTCAAGTCTCCTGTTCCTCCTCCTCCTCCTCCTAAAAAAAAAAAATAGCTGTGGAAAATTATCGCAGGAAATATTTGTTCTCTGCATATTTCTCACATCTCTAGTTCTTCCTGCAGAAACAGATGTAAGTTACACCAGCGAATCAATCATAGGTATGTTTGGGAATCCTATCCCTGATAGATAGGTAGGAACTAAGTACGGTATTGTAGGTGGCATAGGAGGCTTCACAGCTCCTCTTTCTTGGTGGTTTTATTCTGCATACTAAACCATTGCATTCTCTTGCATGTTATCTATACAGTTTTAAAATTGACATAATTTGCAACAACAACATACAAGGGGATACTGAGGCGTAATGTGCAAAACAAATGACAAAGAAAGAAATTTTACGAAATCTCAAAAGCCACTTAGAGTATGAACTCTAATTATGGTACACATGCTGTACTGAAATGTCTGCTGTTCTTGACTCGCTCATGCATCAAGAACAGTCGTAGTATAAAAAACTGTAGCTTTTTCCTTGCTTACCATTCACTAATAGTTCTAGAAAACATGTGACTTTAGTTCATACTCTTAGTGGCACTGGAGACTTCATAGTACCTCTTCCTTACTGATTTTTTTGGCATATTACACCTTAACATTCTCTTCTACGTGATCAGTACATTCTAATCTCGACATGGTTTGCATCAACAGCACACAAGGGGATACTGAGGTGTAATGTGCTTAAAAAATCACTAAGAAAGATGTGTAATGAAATCCCCAAGGTCGCTTTGAGTACAACCCTTACATCTTTCGTCTAAGATACATGCTGCCTTGAAAGATATGATATGGAAACTTAGGCTCATCATAACCCCTTCATTCCCATAATGTACAGTATTTCATATTTTACTCTTGCTACCTTCAAATGATGTTATTGAACTTAGGAAGAAAAATCAGGTTATGAATGGGTTAATGGTAATGGTTTCTAACACATCACCAAAAACTGTTCCTCCATAACAAAACTGTCTCGAGGTACCGAGAATAAACTTTTAAAATACTGTACATCACAAGACCAAAGGGATTAATAGATGTGAAAGAATGCGTATATGTACATCAGTTGTCACTCACAAACAAGGCAATCTATATCAAAAAGAGATTTCCCTAACTAACTGATCTCTGTCTCACTTTGATCCAGTTAAGATTTTTTTTTTTTTTTCAAGTGATATGAAGTACAGTACAAATTTACTGAGGAAAAAAAAAAAACGGTCATGCAAGTGAAATGAGAGTGGAGGGAAGGAACACACACACAAAACATACAGGAACACCAAATACACATCATACACCTGTGTCCATAATCCCACTGGTAAAGGAGGCTCCCAAACACCTCTTCATTACCAGTTTATTTATTTATATGGCAAGTTAATATTCTTATGTATGCTATTTATGAAATTTTTGTCAATTTTACAGCGATACAGCATACAGGAGACTGTTATGATGTGATATACAAAAAAAAATCACCATGCAAGTGGTGCAACAAAGCCTCCAATGCCATCAACAATACTTTTATCTTGAATTCTCCATGGTTAAGATGGTTCTCTACCATCTCTTCCTTAGTGATGCTGTTTATTTTGCATGATACCTACATACTCTCTTATTTATTACTCATGTCTTTTCATTACCTACAGAGATTAAATACATAACACAGCAGACAATACTGAGGTATGTAGAAGTAAACTGGTAAGGCAAAGGTGCTCCAGAGCCTCCTTAGCTGACAAGAATATGGCCCCACTACACACAGGAGGGTTCTGTGCCATTCAGGGGTTCAGAAATCATGACTGGACAGGTTTCCTTGTTATGGGTAAAATTCTAGAGATCGAAAAATGGACACTCTTTCCAGGACTGAGAGCCTCCCATGACATTGCTTCAAATACTCGTACCATAATCTTCAGCATTTCTGGCTCTACTTCTTGTCCTAAACTCCTGTTTAGGAACTGGAAATGCATAACTGAAATATTCACATATAATTTCTTTATCACACAAGTGTGAAGTCAGTGAATTTTAAGAAGCTGCAACATAGGCTGCTTCTTTGACAGATACAGTAGCTATTATGAATTTCCTATATAGTCAGAAAATACAGTATTCTATAGTACACAAGGTTTTGCATTCTACATTAGCCAATCAAATTTGTCAACAGCTGACTTGTCAATATGACAATTTTTCTATCACTGGTTGTAAGAAACACAGCCATGAAACAGTTATCAGTCATCGCGTACAGACCCTAAAGGATGTTATGTTTCATTAATATTCATTTGGAAAGCCTGCTGCTCTTCACATGCTGAAGCAGTTGCCTGGGTGCTGTGTTGATGTGGGGATGGAGTTGTTCTGTGCTGCCCAACCACAAACTTGCATCAGTTTATGCCCTGCAAAGGCAATACTACATTACACTGCGAAAAGAAACAAAATGCAAATACTGATACAGTTTTTGCAATAATAAACAGTAGAATTTTGATTATCCACAAACAATCAGCCATGGCTCAGTGGGTTAGAGCACTCCACTCTGACTAAAGGGTTGAAGGTTCGAGTCCACCCAAGGGGTCATTGGTAGACGTCAGAAAGGGCAGCCAGTCACAAAATGCTACACGCTCCAAACCAAAGTCCCCTACCCAGGGGCAGTGCCATAGCCCTTATTGAAACAAGGGAATATGGCATATTTAAAAAAAATAAATAAATAAAAATAAAAAAAAAAATCTCTGGCTTTTTAGGCTGTTTTAATTCAATGGCCTAAAAAGATCTACTACACTTGTATTACAGACGAGCTTCAAAACATAATGAAGCTAAAGAGAATGAAGCAAGTGGGGGGGGGGGGAATATGCAAAAATCATACAGTATACCCTGCAATTTAAGAATGAATGAATAACAGGGATAAGGATATGCTTAATTCTGAACCATAGTAATATACTGTACATATTAACAAATTTTAGTGGATCTGCAAGATTTTGATTGTGAGGTGGGAAATGAATGCAATGTCTCTTTACCTCCCATGTAAATGTACTAGGTAAGCATTAAGTAAGAATGCTAGTCTACTTACTTCTATGAACGTCTATCTGCCTATCCTCTTACAACTCTCTTCTCATACATCCTACCAACTCTTCCATTCTCTCTGCCTATCTTGAATCATTCTCACTTGTCTTCTCTAAACACAGCTTTTTATTTTTCACCTATTTCTCCCTATCTGCCTACCTGCCTGAGGTTTGCTTCATCTATCCAAATTTAATAATAAACTTTAGCACACATCTTTCTTGATCCATCCTCTTACAAGTCTCTTCTACTCTCCCATCTCCTGTGCTTGCCTTCAAGCAGTTTCTTCTACTCAGCTCTCTGCTGTGGCCACCTTCTACTCAGCTCTCTGCTGTGTCCACTTTCAATTACTCTCTTTTATTCTCCTCACCTTGAATCATTCTCTGCATGGATGATGGTGTGCTCCTTATAGAAAGCTTCCTCCTCTTTCTGGTACCACAGCAGCAGAACCAGTGCCTCTATAAGAGCCTACTTTCATATAATCATGTACTTCTCTGTCTGCCCATCCTCTTACAGATCATCCATTCATCTTACCTGTTTTCTCATCTACTTTTCCATCCTTGAATCATTCTTCCATATTTTCTTCTCACAATACCTGTATTATCATCTTTCACCCATCTCTTCCATTCTATCTATATTTTCCATATATCTCAATCTATTTGATGGATTTTATATACCCATCCACTTATAACTTCCACTGCCATACTTAAAAAAATCTATCTTTTCTTCCCACAAAATGATCAACTTTCACCCATCCCTCCTAATTTACATACAATTTTCATCTATCTCAATCTATCTAATGCATTTCTTTATATAGCCATCCACTTATAACTTCCCTCTAATCCATTCTGTCAATGCTTCCATCTCCTCTGCCAACCTTGAACTGTTTTATGCATGGATGATGGTGCATCCCTTTTAAAGAATCTCCTCCACTTCCTTGTCACATATCATCACCACCACTACTGCCCCTAGCCACATCTATTTTTATATATTTACAAACTTCTTTATTGGCTCATCTTCTTACAACTTTTTATCCTCCATTCAACCTATTCTCTCAACATCTACTCTGCTGTAATTCAGAATAATTCTTCTGTCTTTTTTCCCACAAGCTATTCAACTGTTTTTTTTAATTCATTCTTATCTACTTATAATCTTTCACCCATTCGTTTTTATCGAACATTCTTCAATCTTCACTCCCAGGGACTTTTCATTTTTTTTTTATTTTTTTATAAATAACAGAACAGAGGAAGGAAAAACAAATGAGTAAAAAAAAATAATCCATACGCCAGATTATTGGTGTCCTCTGTTCATATAATATCTGTAACAGTTAGACTTGAACAGTTGTGGGTTGAAATTTGGAGGAAAACAACTCTGGGGAAGCGAGTTCCAGAGAGATGCAGTTCGGGGAATGAAAGAATTCTGATAGGCAGAAGTTCTGCAATATGGCCGAGTGACATTCCAGTCATGAGCGCTACCAGATGCCCGTGTAGCACGAGGGAAGGCATGGAAAGGTGGCACCATGGACGCAACTTCGTCTGGGCATTTGCCAAAAAAATATCTGTAAAATAATGCAAGGGAGGCAACATTCATGTTTTACTTACCCTTCCTTATCTATCATCTATCCTATGCTTCTTTATTTACTTATATTCTTAAAACCCTTTTCTCATCCAGCCTGCTACTCAGTCTACCTTGAATCATTCTCTGCATGGATGATGGTGCGTTCCTTATACAGAATTTCCTCTTCTTCCTGGTCACACAGCAGCAGAACCACTGCCCCAAACAGGAAGATGGCCGAGCCCCATCCAACACCATACGCCCACCCAAATTCCCACAGTGTTCGGTTGCCTGCAGAAAGGGAAGAGGATAAAATACTTGTGGCTTCAACAGTCAGTTTGTTTTTACCTGACAGGACAGGGTCACTCCCACAACCTGAACAGTAATACATGATTGCTATGAAACTTGATGAACATTAGCTGTGGGGTAAGAATGAGTCTCTATGGTTACTAGTGAAACCTGACAACACCTGGAAATCGAATAACTTGAAAAGGGTCCGGAATGTTTGTCACATGAGTAAAAAAACTATAGTTATTCTATACACCATATATATTTCTAATACACAAGTGGCCCTTAAAGAGTTTTTGTACAAATTCATTCCATTGCTCCATCAACTGTGTCACTGGAATTCCAACTCTGTTCTTACACAATGCTAGGGACTGTAATGATGTATGTAGTCCTAAATCTTAAGGTCAATATGTGCTATAGTTTAGGTGCTACAGATATTTACCATTACAGTCCCATGATACCAAAAAAACTGACAGTGTCATTATATTGGAAACTGACTTCAGAGTTATGAGATGAAAGAGGGTATGTTATTGTATGATACGGTAAATTAGATGCCTCCATTTGACTTACAAAGGAACAGCTGACCAAAATTCATGCCAAAACAAAGCAAAGAAACAATGATTTAATGCTCAACATCCGAGGTGTAAGTAGCAGTCGGACATTAGGCATCTGGAATGTAACTCACAGTTCTCAGTTAAGTTACTTAGTAAAATGACATGAAAATCCTCATGAGTAGCTTATATGTGGGTGGCTTGAAACTGTAACTCCTTACTCTTAATTGCTGTGCTCCTAAATGATACTAAAGAACTTAATGATATACTTTTTAATGGCAGGTTATTTCTATACTGTAACATGACTAAAGCAACCATGTTACCTGAGGGCAAGCACTTGAAATAAATGTTAACAGGACCCCTAAAGTTTGAAAAGTCCCTCCTAAGCAGGATAAAAGCAACTAGAGGTAGTAAGATTAAAAATAAGGGACATCACTGCACTGAAAAGGGTACAGCCTCAAATATGTTTCAAATATAGATGAACTGTTAAACCTAGCTCCCAAACACAGTATAAAGAGCCACAACATAGGATGCACTGACAATGTGCTACATTTACATACTCTTACCAAGCTCCAGCTCCTGTGCAAAGAAGACTGGGTAGAGGATGAGAGCAACCAGGATGGCGATCACTGAAAAACAAGGAACTTTATTGGCAAATTTAAAACATTAATCCTATATTGGCCTCTACATCCTTATATATTATTACCTAGGATAACATCTAATATCAGCAGTGTTCCCTTCCACATGTTAAAAAAGTCTATAATAAGCCTTAAATTTCATCAGCTTAATCATTTATAACCCAAAGAAACCTGGAGAAAGATACTGTACTAAAGTTAGGGCTGATTGTTGATTTCACAGTTTAGTTTTGTTCTGTTTGGCTCGGTCTGTGTGTAAAATTGATTAAGTTCAAGAATTAATAGCTTCAAAACAAGCATTTTTAAAACTTTAAATCCATTATCATATGCTAGTACTGTAATTAGATTGTATTTCATAAAGGAATACTGCAGGCTACTATCAGAGAAGAAGCTCTCATACATTTTCACAGTTAACTGTTCTATTCTCCATATTCCTTGGCATGATCTTATTCCCAGGGTACTGCAAAACTGTAACCTCTTAAAACTCACTGGTGTTCACTCCCTGCACTATATGTTACCTTTCTTCATAAATTTCTATCCTAGATCTTTCCACCTCACTCAATGATTTCCTCACATCTCTGAAAATAATGGCTACATCTTAACAGTAAATACCATAATCTCCTCAAATTATGCTCTTAGATGAGGCTACAGTACTACAAATTCTCTTGGGTAATGTATTTATAGTGCTTAGGTGATCACAAATTTCAAGGGACACTAATACATTTAGATAAATTTTAGCTAATTTTTGGCAAAAACTGTTTCATTTAATTTCCTGTAAAGATGTAAATGCAGAATACTGGGAAAAGGAGATGGTGCATGCTATAGCTCATTTCTGATTGTCAATGATATGAGATAATTAAGATGATTTCCCTCCATCTGATACTGTAGTTCATGAGAAGTTTGGTGCCAGAAAAGAGATTAGTGTAAAATTTGAAACAATATATCCATAATCCAACTATTTTTTGCCCCACCAGGAGCATAGGGTCCTGAAGGTAGGCTACTCAATTGCAAAATCTGAGGCAAAGGCAACCAGCCTCACAGACTCCTAAGTGGCATTATGCGAGCAATAAACCCCATCTATCCCTCAGATGGAGTTTTAGGGGTCCCATCCAGTCAAAGCACCTTAACCCACTAGACCACCTGCTATCACATGGTTATGTGGCGATAATTCAGCTTAGTAAATGGTTTCCTGGGTTACAGGCAATAGAGAAAGGGTCTCTAGGACAGATGGATGTCAAGGTTCTGAAGGACATGGCTTTCACTGTTGGGTCATACTGGATGGGTTTGGCCCGATTTTCCATTTGTTGAAAAGGCTTAGGCAAACAATAATAGGGTGAACACTTACATGCAAGCGTCATGATCCAGACAGCAGCACGGAAGTAGCGTGGCTTGACATTGGGGTCCTTGTGCCGCAGACCCAGGGCAGTAATTACCGTGGCTATGAAGTCCAGCACGAAGCAGATGATGCACAGGGCTGCACTTGCCGTGATGTAGGCTGCAGTAAGGAAGATGTAAAAGAAATGTGGCTTAGAGTCAGTGTTACATACCGGTCCCTAATTATACCGTTGGGTGAACTAAAAGGGGGAAACAAACCACACCCACAGCCTGGCTGGTTCAAGAATCAACCTCAAGTTCTTCAAGTTGTGACCTGGGTGTTCTAACCAATGCACCACAGACTCCAGTAAAAGCAGCAGCAGCAGTAGTAGAGTAATAGTAGTAGTTGTAGTAGTAGTAGTTGTAGTAGTAGTAGTTGTAGTAGTAGTAGTTGTAGTAGTAGCAGTAGTAGTAGTAGTAGTGGTTGTATTGTAGTTGTTGCTGTAGCCCCTATTTCATCTAAAATGTGAACCCAGTGGACTGAAGGCTTAAGTTTCCTTTCTCCTGTGGTCCACCGTTGTCCTTTTGGGGGGACAGGGATGTAGATGGGGGGTGCTTGTGTAAACAGACGGTTGAATCGCCCATTTATATCAGTGCCACCATGTGGAGGCTTTCCTCTCCAGCACCACCACAAACTCATGAAAATAATAATAATAATAATGAATAATAATAATAATTAAAATTAATTGAGGAAGGAGCGGGTGACAAACACTATCCCACTTTCAGACAGCGCAAACTCATTTACTCGCACCCATTTGTTGTGACCGTAGGACCATCGCAAAAATTATCTTGTGATTAATGTTATCTCTCATTATAGCTGAGGGGGGAAGGCAGGGGGTCGGTCGGTCTCTCTCTCTCTCTCTCTCTCTCTCTCTCCTGCTCATTTGAGGACTGGAGGAGCTCAGAGATTTTCCAAAACAACCTTGTGTATGAGGTGAATGAAAAGAGATATAATGGAGGACAATGAAGGATAACTCTCTCTCTCTCTCTCTCTCTCTCTCTAACTGACTGAACCAAGTGATCTGCAGAACTAGCATGAAAGAGAGGTGGAAACAGATACAAGGAAGAATACAGAAGGATAACAAGTATTTTAAAGCCGACTGATCATGAAGACGAGTGAGAGAGAGAGAGAGAGAAAGAAAGAGAGAGAGAGAGTCTGCATAATAATTAAATTTCCTTCACTCTTGTTAAAAATAATACAGCTACTGAATCCTAAATAGGATACAAAAATTCAGTAGAAAATTACTCCCAGTTTTTCAACTAGAAATTCTCTCTCTTCATCTCCCCTCTTCTCTCTCTCTCTCTCTCTCTCTAAACTAAGTCTATCTGCTCTCATCTGCCCCGCTCCACTCACAGAACTCTCACCCCACCCACATCCAGCCTCACCCCACCCTGCCTCAGCCCGTCCTGCCTCACTCCGCCCTGCTTCGACCACCCTGTCACCTGACCCTTCCTCAACCTGCCTACTTCTCCCTCCATGCCTCACCTCACCACACCCTGCCTCACCCCATCCTGCTTCATCCCGCCCTACCTCACCCCGCCCTGCTCCTACAGTTTATTGATCCGCCTTATTAGCCTCCCCTCCACCTGGCTATGCCCCCCTTCCACTCCCTCCACCCCCTCCCCCTCTCATTCCACCGGAGAGAGGGGGAGGGAGAGGGAAGGAAAGAAGGTATGGGAAAGCATGAGTGAAAGCAGTGGAATATAGAAAGGGAGGGGAGATTGGGTAGAGGGAAGGAGGGGTGGATACAGAGGGGGGGGGGAGGACCTGAGGAAAATGGAGGGAGAGAAGGGGAAAAAGAAGGAAGGAAGGAACTGGGGATGATGAAGGGATGGGGAGTGGGAGAGGAAAAGAAAAGAAAAGAGAAGGGTGTAAAGATAGGGAAGAGGGAGGAATATGGTGGGCAAGGAAAGGAAGGGAAGGAATGAGGAAGGAGAATGGGGAATGGAGTGGGAAGGAGGAGGGAGGGAAAGGTGAAGGATATGGAGGTATAGGAGGGGGGAGGGGGAAATCTTCAAGAATAAGAGAGGGAGGAGGAAGGGAAGGTGAGGGGTAACAGAGGAGGAGGGAAACACAAAACAGCTGATTCAAACACGTGGGGGTGTATGTAAACAAACACAAAACAGCTGTCAGACACGCGGCGACTTAAGACCATAAACAAGCACAATTCAGCTGCTTCACACTAACCAGTCTTGTCTTGCCCCATTAATAGCATAAAAGACCTTGGCTAGGCTGTTTAGTCCACACATTAAAGGCAAATGAACTCACCAGATCTAATTCAGCATCTCAAACAATTTCTTATAACCTCAAAGCATCCCTAAAAATTTCTTTACCCCAACACACACACACACACACACACACACACCGTACTCACTTTCATCTCTGGCGGGGTAGCATCCAGGGCCGTCTGTGATCCTAAAGGGCAAGGGCGTGGGTGCCGAGGCGTCAATGCAGTGTTCAAACAATCCCTGACGCCACCCCACCGCCAGCAGCCAGTCAGAGGACGCAAGGGCCAGCACCATCAGGAACCCCGTGATGACCCCACATATCAGCGCGATCACCTGGGGGAGACACGGAAGGAGGTGGTTAGATTTATTTAGGTTAGGTTAGGTTAGGTGAGATTTGATTTGGTTAGGTTAGGTGAGATTTGATTTGGTTAGGTTAGGTGAGATTTGGTTAAGTTAGGTTTGGTGAGATTTAGTTGGCCTAGGTTAGGTTAGGAAGGTCGAGATCTGATTAAGTTTGGTTAAGTTAGGTTAGGTGATGCTAAGTTTGGTTAGGAAAGGTTAGGTGAGGTGAGATTTTACTGAGTTTGGTTGAGTTAGGTTAGGTGATACTCGATTTAGTTTAGGTTTGGTTGGGTGAGGTTTAGTTGGGTAAAGTTAGGCTATAAGGTTGGGCGGGGTAGAAAAGGTGGTTATGGTGATCAAAAGTGTTGTGTGGATAAATACGAAATACATATATCTGCAAAACCTTCTGCTCTCTGACGAAAAACGCCGCTAAAAATCTAGCCTCTGTACGTAAGAAAAAGGCTGGAAACAAAAAAGGTTCTCTCCCGCCTACCATCCCCTCTTGTATATCATCCAGTAAGAAGAAAAAAATAAATAAATAAAATGCGCCAAGGAGCATGGCAATTTTATCTGAATGAAAACACAGGCAATAATCTAATTTATTCCATATCTAACGCATAGTTCTGAAAAAAATAACTAAATTTCAAAGTATTTAAAATATGACCTTTGTATGCAGCCATTTTCAGCATCACTTTGCCTAGGACCATAATCTGAGCGGCACAGAAAGACTTCGTAGCACCTGTCCCTCAGCGATTTATTTGCACTATTATACCTTAGGATTCTCTCGTATGTTATTTATATCATTGTTTTAATATGGACATAGTGTGCAAAAATAACAAACAAGAGAATACTGGGCTGTAATGTGTAGGATAAGTCGCTAATGAAGAGGTGCCACGAAATATCAAACGCCTCTGAAATAAAACTCCGTTATGTCATTCTGATAAAGTTTACACAAGAGGAACTTACCACGTTGATGGAGTTGTACATCATGTGCACCATACATCGCCGTAAGGTGCACATGGTTCCGGGTGATGTGTGTACGCTAGGGGAGGTTCAAGGATACACACACATACACACACACACGTACAGACAAATGAATCTTTGGGTAATCGTGCAGTTCTCTCTCTTTTTTTTTTTTTTTGTTCACATTTCAAGTTCAATGAGAAACTACTATATGTTTCCACCGTCTTAAGTACTTTTTTCCATTATTACGCTCTGGAATGTCCACAAAGAAGTGTGAGTAAAAGACACATAAACATATAACAAATACCCATCATCTTCATCTGTGTTTTCCTCCTCCTCCTCCTCCTCCTCCTCCTCCTTCTCTTCCTCTTCCTCCTACTCCTCTTTCTCCCCTTCCTCCTCCTCCTAACCTCATCATCATCACCATCAGCATTCTCTCTCTCTCTCTCTCTCTCTCTCTCTCTCTCTCTCTCTCTCACACACACACACACACACACACACACACACACACACACACACACACACAAACATTCATTCACTCACATAAAACCACACATACATACATACAACCGTACGTACTACATATATACATACATACAATACATACATACATGTACACTCAAATTCACACGCTCACAAACACACAAATGAACAAAAACAATTTGATTAAATTTTTCCAATAAAAGTCTGAAAACTATCTCTCTCTCTCTCTCTCTCTCTCTCTCTCTCTCTCTCTCTCTCTCTCAAACCACACCCTCGCCCTCGGTATTCCAGTCACTAAATTGCCAAAACTCAGTACAGAAAAAATAAAAATCTGGCACGCTACTGGACAGATTCCCTGAGCTTTGGCCACCGACATGGGCGATACGAACACTACTACTACTACTACTACTACTGACTACCAGACTACAAGCTAATGAAGACTATAACCCCGCCACACTGAGAACTATTATTTTTATCTCCCCCTAGGAAGTCTCTTTGTATTTAAAAAAAAAAAAATGCGTTTCGAATTAACAAAAATAAAAATGACCTCGGTGCTGAAGAGGTCAGGGTCAAGTGATGCGTAACTGACATCAGGTCGGGGATTAAACAGAAAATAGGCCAGAGGTCATGTGAAGTTCAGGTCAGGGTGAAGGTTATTTAAAGGTCAGACCGGAAGGAAGGAAATGCCAGGTAAAGCTGCAGTTACATTAGGGTCGGGTTGGACTGGGTCAAGTTTGATTGCGTTAGGTCAAGTTAGGTTTAGTTTGATTGAGTTAAATTAGATTATGATATGGTGTGGTTAGGCTAGATTATATTAAGTTAGGTTCGGGTAAAATGAATTGGTTGATGAAATTAATGTAAAGCTGGGTCAAAAAGGACATAAGGAAAAGCCAGGTGTGGTTGGGGTCACGTGGGATCAAGTTAGGTTACGTCAGGTCAGATGAGGGAGAGAGTCAAGGGGGGGGCAGGTTACGGTGGGGTCATGTGGGATCAAGTGAGGTCAAAGAGTGAGCCAAGGATGTAAGAACCGCACTAGAGGAATACAAAGGAATACAAAGACAAACACATAGGAAAGACTTACTTATCCATTAGAGACTATTTGTTTTAGAGAGGGTAATACTCTCAACTACCGAAATCTTCCTGTGTTAAAGACAAGGATAGCTAAGTAGGAAGACTCCCCATCGTGAAGTTAGGGTGAGGAACGTTGAGAGAGAGAGAGAGAGAAGGGGGGGAGGGGCAGCACCAGACACCCTAGATATTGCCTCCCTCGGTTTACGACCTCAATAATTCCCTCCCCCCCCTCCCACTCCACTCCCCTTTCCCCTCTTTTCCCCTCTCACCCCTGGTACATCCCCTCCAGTCCCGTCTTATCTGCTTTCCTCTCTTCTCTCCATCTTCCTCTTCCTTCACCTCCTCTCCCCTCCTGTCTCTCGCTCCCCCTCCCTCCCCTCCACTCCTTCCTTCTCTCCCCTTCCCTCCTGTCTTCCTTCTTCTTCATACCAGTGTCTCCTTCCTCCCTTTCATACCTCCCCTCCTCTCCTCTCTCTTCTTATACTTTCACCCTTTCCAGTATCTCCCTGTCTTCCTTCTCCTCTTTCTCCTTCTTCCCTCCCCTTCACAACTGACTTTTCTCCCCTCTACCCTTCTTCCACTCCTACCCTCCCACTTCCATCTCCCCACTGCCTTTCTCTCACCCCCTCCCTCTTCCACCTCTTTCCCTTTCGTCTGCAGCCTCTTTCATCCTTCCTTCCTCCCCTCTTCCTTCATTTCTTACATTCCCTCCCCTCCCCTCCCTTCCCCTCACTTGCATATTTCCCGCCAACTTGAAGGTGGGGGGATGCAGTATACTCGTATAAACTGATAAGGACTGCGGCTGAATAATAATAAATACTACTACTACTACTACTAGTACTACCACCACCACTACTACTACTACAGCTACTACTACTACTACTACTACCACTACTACCACCACCACTACTACTACTACCACCACCACTACTACTACTACTACTACTACATGACATCAGTATTGTCTAAGAGCCCTCCTTTTTCTCAGATCACCAATAAACCCTCTGACCACAATAACCTCCCTAAGCTCACACCCTTATTTCATTTCCCCTTAGCAGTTCTAGTCTCAAGCATCTCCTCTCGTCTCACTAAGCTCCTTGTCTCACTGGCATTCTAGGTGGCAGAGGAGACTTCTTAACGCCTATTCCTGTGCGATTTACTTTTCATATTACTCAAGCACTCTACAGTATGCCATTTATTTCGCTTTAATATCGAAATAGTTTGCTTTAACATGAAATTACTCAAGTGTAAAATGCAGAATAAATCGCCAAGGAAGAGGTGTAAGGGGATCTGCAAGAGCTATTTAGCATGAGATGAGATTAGGGGGCAGTTTGGGAAGTGAGCCTGGTTAATGGGGGGTGATTAGCAGCGATATGTGGCCCTAATGGCTCTCTCTCTCTCTCTCTCTCTCTCTCTCTCTCTCTCCCTCTCTCTCTCTCGGGTGAATTGAGTTTGATTTCGTGAGGATCCGTGAGGGTTATTGGGAGAGAAAGAGAGAGAGAGAGAGAGAGAGAGAGTGTGTGTGTGTGTGTGTGTGTGTGTGTGTGTGTGTGTGTGTGTGTGTGTGTGTGTGTGTGTGTGTGTGTGTGTGTGATATAAAAACATAAATGAGAGCAAGAAACAGTAAAAGAATGAAAGAGAGAGAGAAAATGAGAGATATTTTTAAAGCAAGACCCGCTCTTTCACACAACCATTGCGATTCAGATTCCTTTCCTGCTCCGAGCAATAATATTTTAAGATAGCTCACGACCCAAGAAGTGAGCGAGTGAGAGAGTGTGTGAATGAAAGCGACAGGAAGTGAAAATGCTTTGAATGATGCGATGATAAATATGAAAGTATTAAAATGAGGAAATGAGTGAGAGTGTGAGTGAGTGAGTGAGTGAGAGGAAAAGGGAATGAGACTGAGTAAAACAGAAAGTGGAAGAGTGAATAAGATGAATATAAATGCATGAATGTATGAAATTACTTATGAGTGAGAGTGAGTTAGAGTGAGTTACATTACTGGTGTGTGTGTGTGTGTGTGTGTGTGTGTGTGTGTGTGTGTGTGTGTGTGTGTGTGTGTGTGTGTGTGTGTGTGTGTGTGTGAGCGCGCGCGCCTTGATTTAACATGAGAGGAAGTTGGAATGAAACTTCTTTGAAGGTGAGCCATTGAGACTGTGTGTGTGTGTGTGTGTGTGTGTGTGTGTGTGTGTGTGTGTGTGTGTGTGTGTGTGTGTGTGTGTGTGTGTGTGTGTGTGTGTGTGTGTGTGTGTGTGTGTGTGAGTGAGTGAGTGAGTGAGTGAGTGAGTGAGTGAGTGAGTGAGTGGGAATGAGAGCAAATGTGAGTGAGGGTAAGAGCAACGTGAAAACAAAGGTGAGAGTGAAAATAAAGGTGAGGGCTGGGGTGAGAGTTGCATGACATTACGAGAGAGAGAGAGAGAGAGAGACTGAACACTTTCTGGCGAGTTCTTTCCTAAATCAAATCAAATAATCTGGAAACACGTAATTGTATGGAAAAAATAATAAGAGACTGTTTCCTATTCTAACCTAATTCATCACTGGCCAACCCATCCCTGTTCAACCAAGCTCACCCCACCTTGTCTGAGTTCAACCTAGCCTAACCTACCACCACAATCCAACCATTCAATCCTACCCATCCCTGTTCAACCTAACCTGACCCACTCCTGTTCAACCTAATCCAACCAAACCCACCAAACTTCAACCAACCCAACCCAGCTTAACCCAACACAGCTGTAAGGGGATTGAGACTGACACGCTCAACTGCTAAGATACTTTAAACACAGCTGGAGAAAATCACGTAATCCCGGTCCACTTTCGAAGACTGAGTTGGGAAATGGGATGGAGGACTGAAGACACTTGGTATCGTATGCTTGTTGGCTTCGGTGGATTTCTAGTATATCTTCTTTCTAGGACCTCTTCTTTCTAGCACCCCTTCTTTCCAGCACCTCCTCTTTTTAGCACCCTTTTTTTCTAGCATATCTTTCTAGCACCTCCTCCTTTCCAGTTTATTTCCGTGTGTAGCTGGTTAATATTCTCACCTGTGTTTTTTATGAATATGAGTCGTTGTACAAGAGACGGACCTAGATAACAAGTGAATAAATACGATAAATGTGAAAATATTTAAAACTAAGGCCTTACAGTGGAAGGGTGAGATGGAAGAGGGTATGGTGCAAGGTGACCTGCAGTGGAGGGAGAAAGTGGAAGGGTAAAGTGCAAGGATGAGGTGGAAATGATTATGGTGGAGGTTGACTTGAAGTGGAAAGGTACAGCAGAAGTGTAAAGATGAAGGATGAAGCGGAAGATGGTATGTATGATGGCGAGTGGTTGGGAGTTGAAGAGTAAAGTGGAAGGTTTACTAAAGTGGACGGGCTAGGTGGAAGAGGGTTTGGTGGAAGGTGGAGGAGTGGTGTGTTGTTTTAGGACGAGGAAGAGGGGAGGTATTTTTGTCGCGGTCACTTCAGAGGAAACAGTGAGGGACAGACACAAATGGAGGAAAAACTGGATAGACTAAAAAGACAGATATATGGATAAACAGGGTAACAAATACATAAATAAATAAATAAATAAATAATAAATAAATAAATAAATATGTATAGACAGATCACCTAAAAGCAGACAAAATACAAAAAGAAGAATGATGCCATCGCAAAACAGTCGCCAATGCTTCCCCAATTCCTTAAAGCACAAACTGTCCTATCCCTTGAAGTTTTCTTTTTATTTTTATTTTTATTTAGATTCTTTATTTACCATTCAGTACAGACCCCAACACTCTAGGGAACGCTGTCAGTGAAGGCCAAGACGCAAGAAAGATACGTGTGGGCAAAGGGATCACCGATGCATACTCGTACATGCTGAAGAAGTTATCGTGATTTTTCTTTATTATTATTATTATTATTATATCATTATTAATATTATTATTAGCCCCAACGTTTGTCAGTGAAGGCCAAGAAGCAAGATGGCTACATGAAAGTACAAATTGACACATACACAGGGCGAAAATAATTATAATGACTACAATTACAAGCACAGCAAGGAAACACGTCACTGCAAGAGATAAATAAAAAAAAAAAAGCAAAAAGAACAAGCAAGACTTTCCCCAGTTTTCATGGCCTCTTCCTCCCCACACCCCCTCGCCGCCACTGTAACTTGTCTGCGGGTGGCAAGAATGGAGCAGTGAGTTAGGACGGGCGCTCCAAAAGTTAGGGGGCCCGGACCTGCCAAGTTAGGGCCGTGAAGGGCTAAGGAGAGAAGTTAGGGAGGTGGAGGAAGGCTGGAAAGGTGTGGAGAGAGGTGTGGGGAAGTTAGGGAGAGGAAGGAAGAGAGTAAAAGTTATGGAGGTGGATTTTATGGACAGACGTTAGGGAGGTGGGGAGAAGTTAGGAAGGAGAGTAGGGAAGGAAAGTATGGGAAGTGGATGGGAAGGGGAGAGAAGTTAGGAATATGAAAGAGGGAGGGTGGTGACAGGAGTTAATGGGAGGGAAGTTAGGGAGGTGGAGGGAGGTAGTTATTCTAGTCACGATTCAAGTCTCTTGTTTTGAAGGTCCGATCACGGCTTGGTATGAACTGCCTTCCTACCATACCTGCCTACCACTGCTAACATTGCCTCGCTTTTTCTCACTGCAACTCCCTTCTGTCTCAACTTTCTAACTTTGCCTTACTCCTACCTACCCATACTCGCCCTTGCCTAACCCTGCCTTACTCCTGACGAACCCTACTCTACCCTGCCTAACTCTGCCCAATCCTGCCTAACTGTGAATCAACCTGCTTAATCCTATCTCACCCCTGCCACACCCTGCATCACTTTGCCTCTCGTCCTTCTCTACTCCTAATCCTAACACTTCAGGCTTCTTCACTCTATCTAACTTCTGTCTCGCTTCTTTCTTTCGCTTTCTCGCATCTACTTTCTTTCATCTGCCCTACTCTGCCTCTCTCAACCTATCTCTGCCTCACCCTGTTTCAGCGTTACCTCAGTCTACCTCACTCATCCTCACCCCTGTTGATCTCTATCTTTTTGTCTGATTCCTCTTCTCTCTTTCTCTCCATCCCTTCCTCCTTCTCATCGTGCTCTCTCTCTCTCTCTCTCTCTCTCTCTGCTTCCTTCCCGCCTCCCTGACTCCACCTTGCCCCCATGCATACACAATCCCTCTATGTTCCTCTCTCATCTCTGTCTCCCTTCCCTCTCTCCAGGCTTGATTCCCTCTCTCCCTCCCTCCCTTCCTTCCTCTCTCTTCTCATTTCCCTCCTTCCTTCAATACTCTCTCCTTCGCTCTCTCCCTCTCTCCCTCCCTTCTCTCTATGTTTGCCTCCATCTTTCCTTCCTTCCTCTCTTCATTCCCTTTCTTCCACCTCCCAACTTCCTTCCTCTGTCTGTTTCCCCCGCCTCTCTCTCTCTCTCTCTCTCTCTCTCTCTCTCTCTCTCTCTCTCTCTCTCTCTCTCTCTCTCTCTCTCCTTTTGAGTGGACGTCTGCCTTCCGCAGTCTAAGTTTCACCCCTAAACTCTCTCTCTCTCTCTCTCTCTCATTCTCTCTCTACTTCAACTAATGTTCTTGACATTATTATTTTTATCATTATTATTATTATTATTATTATTATTATTGCGAGAGAAAGAGAGAGAGAGAGAGAGAGAGAGAGAGAGAGAGAGAGAGAGAGAGAGAGAGAGAGAGAGAGAGAGAGAGAGAGAAATGTGGATAGCCGTACACAAAGGAATGGGAGGGAAAAGCGTGAAAGGGGACCAAGGAGGATGAGCGAAATGGGACGAGAAGGAATACAAAGGAAACCAAACAGCAACAGACCTTATGGTCCTCTCGAGCCTGCTTGTTACAGAATGGACTATGACTACGAAATTTAATTGTACATGCTGAAGGATAAGAACAGTAAGGCAAAAAGGTTCTCCCTGCCTCCAAACCCTCCAGTTAAAACTGGCAGGAAAAAGTGAGAAAAACCACCATGCAGCGTGGAAAAACTGACATGGAAATTTCATAGGAAAGACTGAACCTTTATCTGTAACTTATACATCTATCTATCTGTTGATCTCAACACTGACGTTATATAATGTACAGTATATAAATACATACATACGTTTACGTACATAAATATAGATAGACAGAGAGAGAGAGAGAGAGAGAGAGAGAGAGAGAGAGACGAAGAAGAAGAAAGAAAGATGAAGACGGCGTGTGAGAATGAAGAAAGGAGGAAGGGAGGGAAGGAGGGAGGTAGGGAGAGGTAGAGAGGGAGGGAGGGAGGGCAAATGCTCCGTCTATTGAGGGTGGAGGAATGCGGAGGTCAAGGGACAGGGAGGTATTGCAAGACGGTGAGGGGGAGGGGGAGGGGCAGCGAGAGAAAGGAAAAGAGGAGCCGGGAGAAGGGGATGAAGAGGGCAAGGGGAGGGGAGGGGAAGAGGAGGTATGAAGGGGGAGGAAGAGGGAGAAGTAAGTGATAAAAGGAGGAGAGGGAGATGGAAGAAAGAGGAAGGAACATGAAAGAAAGGAATTGAAGAAAGGAATGAGTAAAGAAGGACGGTTGGGGAAGGAAGGAAGCAAGGACGGAAGGAAGGTATGGGAGCGGAAGAAAGGGAGGAATGGGAAGGAAAAAAAAGATAGAAGGGATTGAGGCAAGAAAAGGGGAAGGAGAGAGAGGAAAGGACCGAGGTGAGAGACTGGAGCGAAAGGAAACTGGGGAGAGGGTAGGGATTGAGGTGAGAGACTGGGAGAGAGAGAGAGGGAGAGAAAAGGAGAGGGAGGTGAGAGGGAAGGGGAGAGGAAATGGAAAAGGAGAGGGGAGGGGGTAAATGAAAACGGGGGAAAGAGAGGGAAAAAGAGAAAGGGAAAAGAAGGGGCCTGAGTAAAAGGGGGAGACGAAAAGCAAAAAAGAATAACGAGGAGCTAAAGGGATAAATCGTACCTCAAATGGTCTTACGGTTCATTTGGAGGAGGTAAATGATGTTACTGGATACCTATTGATACTCTGGTAATGATGAAAAATTACAGCAAACATGAAGGTTCTCCCAAATCATCTCTCCCACCTCATGTGTGGACACGGAAAAGGAAGTACACCTAGCCCGGGGGAATAAGGCTGGGTTAGGAAATTTTGCAGGAAAGGAGAAAACATTTAAATTATCACTAAATCCATGACCCAACAAAACTTAGTCTAAACACGCCTTGAAGGTCTCATTGAGGAAATGTCAACTACCTCTGCTGGTAACAAATTGCAAATATAAGAGAGAGAGAGAGAGTAGCGATGTGGGTGGTAGCAGTGCAGTGATGCGGGTGATCGTAGGATTAGCACAGTGGGTGATGAGTGAGAGAGGTCTAGTGGGTGTGGTTGACGGGATGGGTGGAATGGGTGGGGGAGTTGAAAGGGTGGAAGGGTGGGGTGGATGGAATGGAATGTGTGGGGTGGAGTGGGTGGGGTTGGTGACTGAGCGGGGTGGGTAGGGGGTTGGAGGGTAGGTGGGATAGGCGAAGTGGGATCAATGTGAGGTATGGGTGGGTGGGAGGAGTAAAGTGGCCGGTGGAGTGGGGAAAGTAGAGTGGGCGGAGTGGGCGAGGTGTTGTGAGCCGGGTGGGCGGAATGGGTGGGGTGAAGTGGGTAGAGTGGGTGGGGTGCAGTGAGAGGAGTGGGTGGAATGTGCCGTGTGGAGGGGAGTGGGCGGGATAGAATGGGTGGAGTGGGCGGGGTAGCACGCAAGGGGTCACGAGGTAGGGGTCAAAAAGGAGAGTTCGTGGGAAGAGTTGCACAGGACCCTTCCTCACACGCACCTCTCTCTCTCTCTCTCTCTCTCTCTCTCTCTCTCTCTCTCTCTCTCTCTCTTACCTCATCCCAACTTACACCTTTCCTTAATTCTGCCTCACGCACTTTCTCTCCCTCCCACTTCCCCACTTCCTTCTTTCTCCCTCCCTCCCTATCCCCTCTCTCTCTCTCTCTCTCTTTTTCCCTCTCTCTCTCTCTCTCTCTCTCTCTCTCTCTCTCTCTCTCTCTCTCTCTCCCCCTCCCTCTCATAACACATGTGTCGGTGTAGACACAACTCGGGGAATTATTTACCAAAACATTTATTATTTTTCCTTTTCTTTTTTTTTCTCCCTCACTTTTTCCTCCTCGCTAACTCACATACCCGGATACACACTTGTTTTCCCCCCTTCTCTCTCTCTCTCTCTCTCTCTCTCACCCTAGAACACGGTACACACAACTCTCACATGTGTTGCGTGGAAGGGAGACGGGAGGGGAGAGAAGGTGAGAGGGGAGGGAAGGAGAGGGGAAAGGAGAGGAGAAGACAGAAGGAAGTGGTGTGGAGGAGGAAGACGAGGAAAAGAAGAATCAAGAGGAGGAGGAGGAGGAGGAGGAAAGAGACGGAAGAAGAGGAGAAAGACAAGAGCATTTGAATAAAGTGAGAAATGAGAAAGGAAGAAAAGAGGAAAGTGTGCTACGGATACACAGACCACACAGACCTTCCGGCACTGTGAGGCAGCCAGACGATAATATTAAGGGAGAATTTTACATTGCTTCCAAATGTAAAAGAAAAGAATAACACAGCAGGTTTCAGCCACATCTCCCCTCCCCCCTTCCCCCCAACATCTCCTCCACCCCTTCCAACTCACCCTCTACCCTCCCCGGCCATTAACAGTACAGGAAAATTCACCCCCACCTCTCCACCCCCACATACCCACACAGTCACACCTCCAACCTCCTCCACCCCACACACACAACCTCCACTACCCCCTCACACACATACAGCCTCCATCCTCCAATATGCACAAACATTCACACACCCCAACCCTCTTTCCCCCTCCCGCCTCATACACACACCCTCCACCCCACATGTGCACAAACTCACACATCCAACCCCCTCCCCCCAACATGTACATACCCTCCAACCCCCCCGACCACGAGCGGTACAGGGAAGTTCACCTCCTTCGACCTATCACACACACCCTCACTCCTTGCCCCCTCACCCCCTCCCCCCGCCGGTGCAATACAAGATTAATCTTATTCAAACAACACATTTCATTATAAAGTATACCCTGGAACATAGGAATGTAGTAATATGAATGAAGTGTTTTTTTTGTGACAAAATGACAGAAATATATATATATATATATATATATATATATATATATATATGAGAGAGAGAGAGAGAGAGAGACCGCATGATAGGACTGGCTGGCTCTGTGTGTGACTTAGTTCAGGTTATCACTCCAGGGAGCACAGGAGGAGGAGGAGGGAGATGGGAGGAGGAGGGAGATGGGGAGGAGAGTATGAGTCAGGAGGAAAACAGAAAGGAGTATGAAGGGGGAGAGAAGATAGCGAAAGGAGAGGGAAGGAAGAGTGAGAGAAAGAGAAATGGCAGGAGGAGAGAGAAGAAAAGAAGGCAAGTAGATTGAAGAAGTTGGAGGTGAGGGACGAGGGGGAAGAAGAGAGAAGAGGAAGAACAGCAAGAGATAAGAAGTGAGGGAAGGGGGTATCTCAGTGGAGGAGGAGGAGGAGGAGGAGAGAAGAGAATGGTGAGGATGGAAGAGATGTGAAGAGGAAGTGGCAGGTGTCAAGGGAAGAGGAAATGATTTAAGAAGGGGGAAGACGGAGAGGGGAGGAAGGAAAGGAAGTAGAATTATGAAGGAAAAA
The DNA here is from genome assembly GCF_032717465.1 of Coenobita brevimanus. NCBI lineage: Eukaryota > Metazoa > Arthropoda > Malacostraca > Decapoda > Coenobitidae > Coenobita > Coenobita brevimanus. The sequence continues at coordinate 36,867,861 of NC_137063.1, forward strand.
TCAAGAGAAAATGAGGGAAGGAAGGAAGGAGAAAAAGAATTTAGAACTGAAGAAAAAGAGAGAGAGAGAGAGAGGAAACCAGGGTGACCTTCAAGACTACAAGCGACACATCACCTGTGTTTCCTGCCACCCTCCCCCCCCTCTCTCTCTGTTATCCTGTCCTGAACTTCGGTAATTAAGGAGTACATGATCTTATAAATGTGAAGGACAGTCGATTACAAAAGATCATAAGGACTTTAATATGTGTGTATCAGTGTAGCTATGTAACTTCTGCCCTCTCTCCCTCTCTCTCTCTCTCTCTCTCTCACACACACACACACACACACACACACACACACACACACACGAGTAGGCATAACTAAGGCAGGTAATAACCACGTAGACACAGAAGGGGTAAGGCAGAGGAGGGTGAGGCGGTGGGGGGTAAGTCACCGGAGGGTCAGAGAGAGAGAGAGAGAGAGAGAGAGAGAGAGGCAGTGGAGATGGTGAGACAGCTTAGATGGTGAGGCAGGGGTAAGGCAGGGGTGAAGCAGAGATTGAGGCAGGTGGGAGGCGGCAGGACCGAGGTGGCGGCATGTGGTTCACGGAGGCTCAAGGTCAGGCAGGTAAGCAGTGAGGCAGGCAGGGGGAGGCAAGGAGGAAGAAGAGGGAGATTAGGGAGGTAAATGAAGCTGGAGGGGAAACAAGCAGGTAGGTATGCACGAAGGGAGGAGCAGAGGGAGGGAGTTAGAAAGGGAGGCAGGGAGGAAGGAAGGAGATGGAAAATTGAGATAAGGGAGGTAGGGAGAGGTAGAGAGGAGGCAAGAAGAGGACCGTAAAGAGAGAGAAAAAGAGTGGAAGTCAGAAGGGAGGTAGAAAGAGGGGTTGAGACGAGGCAAGGAGAGAGAGGCTACACTGGAGAGAGATGGAGACAAGAAAGGAGGATGAGAGGCAGATCGGGGGGAGGCTGGTGAGGAGGAAGGGAGAAAAGAGGGAAAGGAAGGATGGAGGGAAGAGAGGGAGATCAGTACAGAGGTGGGTAGAGAAAGTGAGGCAGACAGGAGGAAAGGCAAGAGGAAGGAAGGGGAAGAGGGAGGGAAGGGAGGGAGAAGAAGTAAGGGGGGGAGGAGGCAAAAAAAGGGCTTTATAATTCCCATAACAATTTTTTTCTTGATGGTGGTTCTTCTTTTTTCCCGCCGACTTTGACTGAAGGGACGGGTGGGTGGGTGAGTATGGTAAGTAAGCGGGCACACAGGTAAGTAGGTAGACAGTTAAGTACGTAAGTAGATAGGTAGGTAGGCAGGTAGGTAGATATGTGGGGAATGTAGAAAGGTAAGTGGACAGTAAGGTAAGTAGGTAGGTAGGTCGGTAACCAGACAAATAAGTAGGTACACTAGATTGGTAGGTAGGTAGGCAGATAGGTAGGTTAGTGGTTAGATAAGCAGGTAAGTGGCTACATGTTCAGGTAGGTAGATTGCTAGGTAGCCAGGTAGATAGGTAGGCAGATAGGTAACTATATAAAATGGTAAGTTGGTAAATAGCAAAATAAGTGGACAGGTGGGTATGCAGGTAAGTGGCTAGATAAATTAGAAGGCTGATTGGTAGGCTGACAGGTAGGTAGATAAACAGATAGGCAGATAGATAGATAGACAGACAGACAGATAGATAGGTTGATGGGTGAGATGCAAGATAAGTAGATCATGAAACAAGTAAAGGAAATAGAGTAGAGAAGACAACGAAGAAGAACAGAGAAAGTAATTAAGACTAATCTAATGGAAGGTTTAATTAGTAAAAAATAATGACTGAAAAAACAACACAATTAAGCAAGGAAACAAAGAAAAGAAACAAGGAAGTGGGATGTTGGAGAATGAGATGGAAAGACAGAGAGACAGACAGATAAACAGACAGATAGATAGGGTAGATAGCCAGAGAGAGAGAGAGAGAGATGCAGACAAAGGAAAAATAGAAACAAAGGAAAATGTTGAGTGGGAAAGTTTACGTGGGATGAAGACGATAAAATAAAATGAGAGAGAGAGAGAGAGAGAGAGAGAGAGAGAGAGAGAGAGAGAGAGAGAGAGAGAGAGAGAGAGAGAATACTGAAGGTCCATTAAGAGAATAGGAAGGAGGGAGGGATGGCAAAAGAATAAGGAGGGAGGAAAGGAAAAAAAGGAAAGAGGAATGGGAGAGGGAGGAAGGAATGGAGGAAGAGGAGAAAAGTGGGAGGAAAGAATGGAGGGCAGGGAGAAGAGAGGAAGAAGAGAAAATGAGCAAAGGACAGCGGAAGTATGAAAGAAAAGGAACCCAAGGAGAGGGGGAAGAGGAAGGAAAGAAAAAAAGAAATACGTAATAAAGGGGAAGAGACAAAGAGGTAACAACAAAGGAAGTATGAAGGAAAAAGGAAGAGGGGGAGGGACAGAGGGAGGGAAAAAGGTGGAGAGGGAGGGACAAATGGGAGGAAGAGGAAGAGGATAATAATAGGTAGGAAGAGATTAAGGAGGGGGAGAGATAAGAGGGGAGGGGTGACTGAGGGAGGGGAAAAAGGGGGGAGGGAAGTGTAAGGAGGGAAGCAGGAAAGGGAGAACAGAGAGAAAGTTTGGGAAAAGAAAGGAAGGGAAGGGAAGGGAAGGGAAGGGAAGGGAAGGGAAGGGAAGGGAAGGGAAGGGAAGGGAAGGGAAGGGAAGGGGGAGAAAAGGGAGGGGTAAAAAAAAAATGGGGTCGAAGGGAAATGAGGAGAAAGGAAGAGTGATGAGGACTGGAAAGTAGAGGAGAGGAGAAGAGGGAAGAGGAGAGGAGGGGATGAAGAGGAAAAGGAGAGGGTAAGAGGTAGGGTAGGAGGAATGAAGGCAGGAAGGCTAGGAGTGGGAAAGAAGAAGGAGAAGGAAAGAGAGAGAAGTGAGAGAAGAGAAGGAAAAGGAAAAGAGAGAGAAATTAGAAGGAAAATGAGGAGAGAGGAAATGGAGAACTGAGGAGAAATAAATTAGACAGAAAAGGGACGAAAGACGCAGTGATGGGACGCGAAAAAAGGGACAGTTTAGATAGTAAAGAGAGAAGGACGTGAGAAAAAGAGAGAGATTAGAGAGGAAAGAGAGAAGAGAGGAAAGAGAGGAGGGGACAGAGCTATGGCCAAAGGATAGCAATAGCCAATAAAATAGGAGGGGGAGGGGGTTATGGGCGAGTCAGCTGTGCCATATTTGTTCCAGACCAGCGCTGCAACGAAAGACAAAAACAGAAAAGAATAGTGGAAAAAAGGCCCACACAATCACACACACACACACACACACACACACACACACACACACATTTATCTTCTATTTACGAGGAAAGGTTACACAATCCACAACAAAAGCATTCGCAAATACTGGAAACAAAACCCACGCATAAATCTGTATCCTTCCTTATTTGAACCTGACACTGTTGAGAAGGCTTAGTATAATAAATAAATAAATAAATAAATAATAAATCAATAAAGATACGACAAAATTAAACGTTTATTATGTTCGTGTTATTTTATCATTTTTAGCAAGCCTGTTGAAATGCATGATTGTTGTCAAGGAAAAAAAGAAAGTTTTCCCCTTTTTATTAAATAATGGAAACGGCCCTGGATGTAGGGGAAAAGAGGGCGTAAAGGAAGGGAGGGGAAAGGAGAGGGGAGAAGGGAGATATGGAGATACGGCAAAGGCAGGAGGAGAGGAGAGGAGAGGAGAGGAGAGGAGAGGAAAGGAAATGAGAAAAGTGAAGAAGAGAAGAGAAGAGAGTTGAGGAGAGGAAATGAGGAGAAAAAAGGAGAGAGGGTAGGAGAGGAGAGGATGAGAGGGGGAGTAGAGGGAGGAGATATGAAGGTAAGACAAAGGGGTGAATGATGAGAGATGAGATAAGAGGAGAGGTAGGGAGCGAGAGAAGAGAATGTGGAGTTAGGGGGTGAGGAGAGAGAGAGAGAGGATGGACGGTATGAGGGTAGGAGAGGGGAGGAATATGAGATGAGGTAAGGGGAGGAAAGGGAAGGGGAAGAAAAGGAAAGAAAAAAAGGGTAGCTGTTAGGGGAAGAGAGAGGAGGCAAATGAATGGAAACAGTGGGAGGAGGGGAGAGAAAGAGAGGAGAAAGTGGAAGGGCTCGGAATTAATTCGGAAATTAAAAGAAAATAAGAAAGGAAAGATAGAAAGAAGAATGGAAGTAAGGGGAGGAAAGAATGGAAGGAAAGAGGGAAGATGAAGGAGATGATGGAAGTAAGGTAGGAGTGAAAATATGAATGGAGGAAAAAGGAAAGAACGAGAGGAAATATTTTTAGACAACACAAGTGGTATACAATGGCAGGAAGGTGAAAGAGAGGAAGGGTAAAAAAGGAATACGTGAAAGAAGATGAATGAATGAAGGAACGAATAGCTGAATGAGCGAAAAATTACTGAATGAAGGAAGGAAAAATGACGCACGCAAAAGAAAATATGACAGTAAAAAAAATTGCTACGTGAAATGAAGGCGAAAGGTAGCAGGAGGAGGAGGGGAGGAAGGAAAGACTTAAGGAAATAGAGAAACTGTGAAGAAAACGAATAATGAACGAAGGCAGGAAGAAAGAAGAATGAATACAGGAAGGAAGCAGGAAAACTGACGCACGCTCAAGGAAATATGACAATAAAGGAATGCTGAACGTGGAATGGAGGAGGAGGAGGATTACACAGGATCACACAGGAAAGCAAACAGCAACAGACCTTATGGTCCTTTCGAGGCTGCTTGTTAAAGAAAACTATGACTACAAGATCTAACTCTACATGTTGAAGGATAAGGATAGTAAAGCAAGAAGGCTCCCCCCACCACCAAACCCTCCAGGAAAAAGTGAGAAAAACCACCATGCAGCATGGAAAAACTGACATGGAAATTTTATAGGAAACACTGGAAAGGAAAAGTCACATTCTATGATACTTTATCTATAAGCTACCCGATAGAGTAACCTGAAAGAGAAAGTAAACAAATAAAATAATAGTTACGGCATGACATTATAAACCGGTTACATTGAGTTAATGGGAAGTCTGTGGACATGACGTGGAAGCTACACACTGCACAGTGTGGATGTTTAGGGGTGGTGCAGCAGCCTTGCCTGGCGCTTTTAAGGTAGGCAGCAGTCAATCAGGCCCTAGCTCCGTTTGCTCCACTGAGACAAGGAACTCTCCCATGTGGGACAAGTACACAAGTTTCATCCTGAAGCAGTGACCCCTGGTACATTAAAAAAATCCCGATGGTGGTCACTTGACTAACAGGGACCCTCAGTGATCCACAGCCCATCACAGGTCGAAAGTAAGAGTAGTGACTGTTAACTCAGGGTTATCTGTGCAGATCCTGATCTGTGCTTATATTGCTTTGTTTGCACCGAATAAATTGAAAATGTGTAATATCGTGACGCAACACTATGTACGGGTACATTGTTTACGGGGTGTCTTGTAGACTAAAGGGGCATGAACTTACATGTACCGTAGTAGTAGTAGTAGTAGTAGTAGTAGTAGGAGGAGGAGGAGGAGGAGGAGGAGGAGGAGGAGGAGGAGGAGGAGTAGGAGGAGGAGGAGGAGGAGGAGTGAGGAAGGAAGGAAGTAAGGGGAGACTAAAGCAGATTGGTCTAGTCTCTTCCCTCAGATGCCACCCAAGGGAACCCCACCTCCCATTTTCACACCCAGGCAAGGCTCGAACTACAGACCCCACGAACACCTGAAGACACGCTACTCAACTACAGTTAATTTGTTTTCATCTGACGGAACTGGGCCCCCTAGTTTACCTACCCATGCCCTTAGTCCATAAAATATCTTTAATTGTGCCCCATCCTACAACAAACAGCTTCGATAAAACCAACAAATCTGCTGCTCCTTTTTACTGAGACGTGGCTGCGTGAAATTCGACGAACTTTAGCTATAGGAGGAATGAAACTCCTTGGTTACTAGTCAGATAAGCCCTCCAATCTGACTACACTTGGCCATCAAATGAGGTGAAAGAGGTTGGGGACGTCTGTCATATGCAAGTACACCAATCATAGCTACGAAGAATGAAAGAATGGAGAGAAGACGCGATAGGAAGGCAGGGCGAGAAGGCAAGTCTAGATACAAAGGAATAAAGAAAAAGAAGAAAATAATAAGAAGAAACACTGACGGCAAAAAAACAAGAGAGGACGACATAGAGACTAAGACAGAAAAGCAGGAAGGAAAAAGGAGGAAAAAAAAATTGGAGACAAAAAGGCAATAAGAAAAGTAATTGAAGAAACGAAAGTCTGAACAAAAGAACGGACACAATAAAACGTGAGATAACGACCATGAGGAGGGAAGGAAGGAAGAAGGAAGGAAAGAAGGAAGGAAGGATGGAAGGAAGGGAAAAAAGGGAAAAGAAAGTAGAGAAGGAAAAGATCAAATGGAAGGAATGGAATGAAGGGAGGAAGGATAGATGGAAGAAGGGAAGGAAAAGAAAAAGGAAGGGAAGGAAAAGGAAGGAAGGTTGAAAGTTAGAAAGAGGCGAAGGAAAGTAAATGTAGGAAGGAAAAGGAACAGACATCAGAAGAAAAATACGAAGGAATATAATCCAGGCAGAGAGGCAGGGAGAAGAAAGACACGAAGAAAATCAGGATGGAAAGATGAGGGAAAGATGACAGACTAGGGAAGACATCAGCGGCCACTTATATTCCGCTTACCTCGGCAGTCTGAGAGAGAGAGAGAGAGAGAGAGAGAGAGAGAGAGAGAGAGAGAGAGAGAGAGAGAAGATGTGAATGACTGAGGACAAGGAAGGTGTAAATGGATGTATGAAGAAAGACAGAAGAAAAGCATGAATAAATGTATAAATAAAGGCAAGGAAAGTATGAAAGAATGTATGAATGAATGAATGAATGAAAGAAGGAAAGAAGGAAGAAAGAAGGAAAATGAATAGTGAAGGAAGAAAAAGAAAATGTGACTGTATGAAAGGAAAAACAAAAGGGCATGATTGAATATGTGAAAGACGTGAGTGACGGAATGAAGGCGTGAATGAAGGAATGAAGGCGGGAATGAAGGAATGAAGGCGTGAATGAAGGAATGAAGGCGTGAATGAAAGAATGAAGGCGCCAATGAAAGAAAATGAAGGATAATGAAGGAGCCAGAACACATTACGAAACGCCTGACTGCCTCTCAACCAGCAGCCACCAAAGATCCACATTTACAAACATTCTTAAGTTCAAAGTATGTATAAGAGTGCGCATTTATAATTAATATTCTCGCCCTCCTATCTTCTTCCCTTCAATTTTTCTTCCCTTCTCTCCTCTTTTCTTCCACTTTATACTTTCTGTCATCAAATATTTCTCAGCCAAGTCAGTGTGATGAATACGATAATGGTAAACGGTTCTAAAGATTTGCTTATCCTGGAAATGATTTAAGAATCTTGATAAATATGGATCTAAACCCAGGGTCGAGTTGTGGTTTGTTGGGGGGGGGGAAGAAGAGAAGTGGAGAGTTGGGGGAGCAAAGAGGGGGAAAAGGAGGGTGAGAGAGGGGGGGGGAAAGGAGGTCTGGAGGAGAAAGGCGGAGGGGAGAATAGGTAGGTGAGATAGGGAGCGTGAGGGGAAAGATGAATGGAAGAAAGAAAGGAGAGGGAGGAGGGAAGGGAACGGGGAAGGAAGGAAACTGAGTAGGGAAGGGGGGAAGGGTAAGAGGGAAACAGACGAGGGGAGGGGGAAGGGTAAGAAGAAGGAAAGTGTTAAGGTAGGAAGCAGAAGTGGTCGGGGAGAGCGGGGGAGGGAGAGGGAGAGGGGAGGAGGGGGAGGGAACCGGAGTGAGACAATGACAGGGTGAGAAAAAGTAATAAAAAAATGAAGGTAAGGAATGCCGTGAGGAGAGAAAAGGAGTGGAAGAGACGATGTATGAAGTGGGATGAAGAGTGAAGGAGAAGATAGAAAGGAAGGAGGGTGGAAGGGAAGAGGAAGAAAGATGTAGGAAGAAGGAAGAGGATGTGTTAGATGGAAAACCAAGAGGAAGAGAGAAGTGATGTGTGAGAGAAAGAGAGAGAGAGAGAGAGAGAGAGAGAAGGGGGGGAAGGGAGGAGAAGGGAGAAGGGGAAGGAGGAAGGAAGAGAGATTGAGAAGGAAAGAAGGAAGGAAGAGGTAGGAGGAGGGGAGGAAAAGGATGGAGTTAGACAGGAAAAGGAGAAAATGGAAGGAGAGAAGGAAGGAAGAAGGAAGAAGGGTAAAGAATTAAGAAGGGAGGATTAAGAATGCCGGTCTAGACGGGAAGGCGGGAGGGTGTGATGAAGGAAGGAAGGAAGGAAGGAAGGGAATGGGAGAAGATGGAAGGAAGAAGAGAGAGTTAATAGAAAAATGGAGGATCTAGGAAAAAGAAAGGAAGAAGAGAGAGAGAGAGAGAGAGAGAGTTAATTCTAGCCTCGTTTCCTCTCTCGCAATGTCTTCTTAGGGAACAAGGGAGAAATAAAATGATGGCGGAGGGAAAGAAAGAGGAGGGGGCGACGGAGCTGGAAGGGAAAGGAGAGAAGGGAAGGAGGAAGAAAGGTGAAAAGGAGAAGAGAAGTACTGGGGGAAAGAATTAGGAGGGTTAGGAAGAGAGTGGAGAGGAGAAGAAGAACTGAAAGGAAAAAGAGGATTTAGAGGGAAAAGGAAAAGAAAGTATGGAAAAGGAAGAGGAAGATGAGAAGTGGGAAGATGAGAGGAAGCGTGGTGGGAGAAGGGATGGGAAAGGGGAAGGAGAGGTTGAACGGTGAGAAATAGGGAAGGGAAAGGAAAAGGAAGAGTAGGGAAGCAGGGGATAAGAGGCAAATATGAAAGGAAGAGGTAGCGGAAGGAAGAGGAGAGGGTGAAGATGAAAAATGATAGGAAGAGAGCGGGCGAAGAAGAGAGGGGAAGGTGAAACTATAATACAAAGGGAGAGGGGGAAGAAGAGGATAATGGGAAGAAGAGAAGATAATGATGGGAAGAGAAAGTGAGAAGAAAAGGCGAGGGGAAGAATGGGAAATATGAAAAGAATGGATGGACGTCAAGTAAGTATAATATTTTGTACCGACGTGAAGAGAGAATCCATTCCCACACAGTGACCTTGAAGGGATTCGACCGTGGGACCATGGCGTTAACACTCATAGACTACTACTACTGCTACTACTACTACTTCCCCCTCCTCTCTAGCACTACTACCACCACTGCCATCACTTACCATGCCTCATCCACCACTCCAGGCCCCAACACAAAGCTCTATGTATGAACGTAGCTCCCGGAAGTCCTCTCACATACCGGCCTATTGTTCCCATACACCTGTCACACACCTGCTGGCTTCTCTGTACACCTGTTACACACCTGCTGGCATCTCTGTACACCTGTTACACACCTGCTAGCTTCTCTGTACACCTGTTACACACCTGCAGGCTTTCCATTATATTCCTACGCTTTTATACATCTGCTAAGTTACCTATCATTTTTCGTTGCTTACCAGTACACATCTGTCTTAAACGCGCCACACATCTGCCCCACACCTGCTGGACTCTCTACACCTGCCTGATATATTCTACACATGCTAACCTACTTATCTCGCACCTCTTTACTACTAATATAAGGTACATTAAAAATATTATACCGTAAGAGTTAATGGAGATGTTTGCAACTCCTTAATCTCTCTCTCTCTCTCTCTCTCACACACACACACACACACACACACACACACACACACACACACACACACACCTGCCCGTCGTGAAGCCAATCAAACACCTGTGTGGGCGATTGTTACACCTGTGTCACCTTGTCTAGACTGGGGACGGAAAGGCAGGGAAAGGGAGACAGATTAGATGATGAGACAAACAGACAAACAGATTGAGAGATATATAGATAGATAGAGGGAGAAGAACATAAATACATGTAGACAGAAAGATGTATGAAACGATAGTTACAGAGATAGACAGAGAGATAGTGGGAGAATAGAGAGAATAAGAAATAAAACGTACGGTAAGAAGGGAAATGGAAATAGTGAAGACAATACAGGAAAAATAAGAGAAAACAACTACGCAGAAATGAGAGAGAGAGAGAGAGAGAGAGAGTAGCGAGGAAAATGAAAAGAGGAGGGCGTGGTGAAACAATTAGAAAAACATCCCCAAATTAATACAAAGCGAACAATGCTATATGAAACTCTCAGGTTTTTCAAAATTCTTCGTCTGGACTATCAATGCACCCCACACACGCACAGTTCTCTCTCTCTCTTTCTCTCTCTCTCTCTCTCTCTCTCTCTCTCTCTCTATTTGTCTGTCTATCTTTGTGTCTAAAAATTTATTTAAGTGTCTGTGTCTATCCCCCCCCCTCCTCTCTCTCTCCCCTTTTATTTACCTGTCTGTCTATATCTTTATCTCTGTTTATCCATCTAAGTCTCTCTCTCTCTCTCTCTCTCCACAATACTTCGTTCACATCCGATATATGTGTTTCCCTCTACATATTCCCTCGCTATACCATTAAATTAGTCCACATTTTTTCGTTCACCCTCCTCTTTAAATTTATGGACGCAAAAAGAACACTCGATTAGTTTGCACGAAATATTATGAGAAAAATATTAATGTTTCAGAAGCAACGTAATAACTTGGAGGGGAGTGGGAGAGGATGGGGGGAGGGGAGGGGGGAAAAGGGAGGAGAGACGAGGGAGAGGGAGAGGAGGATGGAAGGGGAGGGAAATAGGACGGAGAGGGAAGGAATGGAGGGAAGAGTGAGATAGGGAGAGGCAATGTAGGGAGGGAAGAAACAGAGGAAGAGAGAGAAAGGAGGGGGAAGGAGAGGACGGGGAGGGGAGAGTGAGTTGGAGTGGGTAAGGGGAGGAGAAGGGAGAGAGAAAGAGGGGAGAGGAACCGACTGAGAGACAGGCGGAGGGAAAGAGAGAAAAAGGAGATGACAGAAAGGGGAGGAAGAGGATAAAAGACAAGAATTGACAGAGAGAAGGGAAGAGAGGCAGATAAAGAAATAAAAGTAACAGACACAGGAGAGGAGGTGGTAAGAGTGGGAAGGGGAGGAAACAAGAGAACAAGGGGAGACAGGGAAAAAGAAAATGCGGAAGAGGGGAGAGCAAGGAGACTAGTGGTGAGGGGAGAGGGGAAGGAAGAGGGTAGGGGAGGGAGGAGTGAGGTGAGGGGATAAGGGAGGGAAGAGTGAAGAAGGTGATAAGAGAAGGAAGAAGGGAAGAGCAGGAGGAGAAGGGGAGAGAGAGGAAGACAGAGAGACAAGGTGGAGAGAAGGGAGGAGGAGAAGGGGCAAGTGGGGGAAGCTAAAGAGAGGAGGAGTAGAGGAGGTGGGAGAGAGAGGAGACTGGAGAGGGAAGACAAGGGGAAAGAGAGGAGGAAGGGGTGGGAGCAGAAGAGGGGAGACAGGGAGGAGGAAGTGACGACCAGAATTTTGCGTGAGGGGAGAGGGGGAAGCAATTAAAAAAAGTTAAATAAAATAAAAAACAAAAAATTCATCAAGCCTCAGGGGCCACAATACACATTAAATTTCCCACAGCAATTACTCTGTGAATTTTTGTTCCATATAAATTTTACTACATAATTTTGGGCCTTTTTTTTATAGACAGATATATGTTGATAGATAAATATATGAAGTGAAAATATGTATAGAAATAAACATAAAAAGAAGGAAAGATGTAGAAAAGATGATGTGGATGGATACAACGTATAGAAATGTGGAAGAATACGAGAATTTTTAACTATTCTCATCATCATCATAATCGTCATCACCACCACCACCATCACCACCACCACCACAACAACAACAACAACAACAACTACTACTACTACTACAAATAATAATAATAATAATAATAATAATAATAATACAATAAATAGTAATAATAATGATAAAAGTTCTACCCAAGCACCTCAAGAGAAAGAAAACCGACATACTGATTATTCCAACCCAACACTTCCCCTACAACTCATGGTAATAATCTCAACGTACAGTAGTTATTTCCGCCCGTGATTTTCCCCCCACTTTATCTGTCTCATGGTCGGAACAGCTTTACCACAAGGTGATTTTATTTAACTGATGAAAAGTCGTAGGAACACTTTCTATACCCGTTTTATTCTAACTTGGCCTAAAACTGCCATTTCTGTAACATGAATGCTGAGTTGTAGGATGATATTAGCAGGAGAATGTGATGCTTGAAGAACCGCTGTATTGTATTTATCTGCCACTAAGCTATGTGAAACAAGCTGCAAAAGGACGAAAATCTGGGCTAAGTTAGGGTAAAGTTAGTGTAAAGGACGAAAATCTGGACCAAGTTAATGTACAGGACGAAAATTTGGATCAAGTTAGAGTAGTGTAAAGGACGAACATCTGGCTAAGTTAGAGTAAACGACGAAAATCTAGGCCAAGTTAAAGGACGAAAATTTAGGACAAGTTAAGGTAAAAAGAGTCGCACACCACGATAAGATAATTTGTTCAAGACGGGAAGTGTCCATAGATTGGGCAAACTCAGAATCCCACACTCCACATACTTTTAAAACTCTAATATCACAACACAGTAATTGCCACAATATCAATCAAAAGCAAATTCAGACGCGCGATACCTGGTGAAACATATATTCCTAAATCTTGTGCACAAAGAAAATCCTACACATAAATAATATACACCTCTTAAAATTCGAAATTGTCTGCACTCTCCCCCCCCCCCCCAAACAAAAAGGATATTTTTCTGCACGCTCAGAAGTAGGCGCGAATCAAGACGTGACAATCGAAGGATCATATTCATCACATTTGGATCCACGGAAAAATGCGAAACCAAAAAGTCAGATACCTAAAAAAGAAAAAAGAAAAAAAAAAGAAACCAGCCTCCATCCTCGAGAAAAATATATATACATAATTTTGTCTTGCGCTCAAAGGCAGGCAAAGATGTAAAAATATATTGTAAGACGTGACAAAACTAAAGGACCACAGGAATAAATTTGTGTCAGCCGAAATTTTGAAATCTAAATATCACATACTTCCAAAAACACGAGCCAGCCTCCATCCTCGAAAAAAAAAAAAGCATATAATTTTTTTTTCTTGCTTTTAGAGCCAGGCAAAGCGATAAAATATATATAAAGCTAAATTGGTGGGTGTCGGTGGCCGCCAAAATACTTTCAGGTTTCTCTTTTATTTTGCGCTCCGGGGGTCGTGTTGTGTTGATTATTTGGAGGCTGGTTTTCATATTTTTGCTCTCTCTCTCTCTCTCTCTCTCTCTCTCTCTCTCTCTCTCTCTCTCTCTCTCTCATAGTGTTGTCCTCTGTTCCGTTTGATGACGAAGGACGAGGTGACATGGAAGCGATTTGTTTCTGGCTACCCTCTCCGTGATTACGGCATCTGACTAGGTAGACAGACAAACAGATTCTGCATTTTAATTTTTACTTCCTTTGTCAGTTGTTATTTACTGTTGCATCTATCATATATTTATTTCACAGGCTGGCTTGCGCTCGCCTGATCGAGTATGTAGACAAAGGGATATATCAAAGTAATTATCTATCCATTTTTCTACCTATGTAATTTATCTATTAGTTTCTAATTAAATCTTCGTCTGTCAGTGTAAGTATCTGTAACTACCCATCTGCCTATCTATTTATCTATCTATCTGTGTCTGTCTGTCTGTCGATTTCTTTTCCATATACTGTAACGTCTGGCCTCGACAAAAAACGATTCACACAGGAATTTCCCTGCCTGCTCAGTAACGCTACATCCTCCCCATCCCACGCCACGCCACCCTCCCTCATACACATTCCTCTCTCTCCACCATATTCTTCGTCCTAGTCGTCACATTAACCCCTTCAATACGATGATTTACTCTAGTACTATATCCAGACGATTTTATTCAGCTTAGGAGACACTTTTCGAGCAGGAGGGGTTAGACACAGCCTTCATTAACCCCTCCACTACCAGAGCCCTTTCCTAGGCTCAATTAAATCTTTCGGTAGTTGTGAAAATAATAAGTACTCGTAAGGAAAGGGTTATATGATATGAAGATAATTATTCTCTCTCTCTCTCTCTCTCTCTCTCTCATCAAATCGACGTACATGGTGCCATATATATTCGTACATGTATGCGCAATGCAGAGCCATAACCATATGCACACTAATATAATTTACACATACAGTATATCAGCTCTAACACAAAACAGTAAACTGGGATTAAAGCCTCTCTCTCTCTCTCTCTCTCTCTCTCATGCACTTACACGCACATATACACACACATACATACACACGCCACTTATACACTTCTCAAAGACACATACAAGAGACTGGATGTTTGTGGGGAGGAGAAGAAGGAAGTGAAGAAGAAAATGATTATCAATAAAAAACAAAAGAAATATAACAACAAGAACAGGAAGAAGAGGGGAAGGAAAAAAAAGAAAACGACAAAAAGACGGAGAGAGAGAGAGAGAGAGAGAGAGAGAGAGAGAGAGAGAGAGAGAGAGAGAGACGTATGATAATAAAAAACTAAACAATAAAAGACTGAGAAACACCACTCTCCATTTCCCACCCAACTGGATAGGTAAGTTTCCCTTCACCTAGGTCCCTATCAGGTGTCCTAGCCCCTTCCCCCCTCCTCTCTCTCTCTCTCTCTCTCTCTCTCTCTGTCTTCACCTAGCATATCATACCTAGCCCTCTCCTGCTTTTCTTCCCCTTCACCTACCCCTTTTTTCTTTTCATCTTCATAGCCCGTTTCCCTTTCTTCACCTGGTCCTCTTTTCCCCCAACATCCTTCACCTTGCTACACTTTTCCTTGCTTCCTCTACCTTTCTTCATCAAGTTCCATTTCTTCCTCTTCAACTAACTTTTCCCCTCATTCATTCCCTTCTTCCTCTTCCTCCCGTCATTCTAGCTTTCTTCCTCCTTTTCATTTGGCTTTTCGTTTCAGCCATTCCTTTCCATCCCTCATTCCTTTACTTCCTTTTTTCCTTCCTTCCTCCCCAACTTTCCTTTCACTTCATCTGTTCCCTTTCTCCCTTTCCTTCCTTTCTTCCTACCTTCACCTGTCTCCTTTTCTCACCTTCCCTCTCCCTTCATTCCCCTTCCCCTCCTTTATCCATCTTTACCCTGCTTAAATTCCCTAATCTCCCTCCTGTTTCCTTCCTTCCTCCTTCCCGTCTTCCCTTTCACTTAAGCCCATATCCCATATCGTAACCTCTTAAAAGAAGCCCAACACAAGGGGCCATCTGCTATCGGTACCTTGAGGGGCTACAAAACAAGGGCTATTGTTCCCCGTTTTAGAGACAAGGGCTATAAAACTAGACACTGTTGTTCCCCGTTCCAAATAAGCGGGCTAGAAAACTTGGCTATATTATCCCCTGTTCTAGAGAAGTGGGCTATAAAACTGGGCTATATAACTCATTCACTCATATTACAGCTAAGTGATTTGGGCAATTATATTTTCTTTATGATTATTATCGCTCCAATAATTTGTTCATCCGTTAACTAATAATGCATTTATCTCAAGCTAATTCTATAATTTATACATTATATTCATCTGTTTATCTGATCATCTTTTCATTTATTTAACTAGCTGTTGTTCACCCAATAATCAGTACCGGGAATGTTTTTATATCGTCAGTTTGTTCAGCAATCTATCCATTTATTTATCTATCTATTGTAGCGCGCTTTTATTTATTTGCCAATCCAATTATCCTTCCGTCCACTTATCCTCCTATCTGTTCACCCACCCATCAAGATTATTCGTCTGTGGGAGCAAAGCCAATGCCGTGAGAGAGAGAGAGAGAGAGAGAGTTAATGATGGCTATGGGGGTTACAGGAATAAAATTAAATGGGGAAGAGGGTTAAGATGGTGATGATGATGATGATGATGATGATGATGACGATGATGATGACGATGATGACACTGACAAAAGTAATGATGATGATGATGATGTTTACAAAGATAACGATGATGATGATGATAATGATAATGATGATGATGATGAACCCTCACAGCCCACACCCACGACCCTTTACAACACCCTACACCTCCATTCACACGTAACTAAACACATGGCGTCTCCTTTTGTTTACCTTATCAGCTGATCGGGTCGAAGATGAGAGAGAGAGAGAGAGAGAGAGAGAGAGAGAGAGAGAGAGAATTACAGACGTGGAGGGAATTATAAGGATGGTACTGTGAAAGCTGAGGGATTTATAGAAGTGGTATATAGAAGGGGAGGTGGATTATAGAGTTAGTATTATGCATGTGGTATTATAGAACTGGTATTATAAAAGTTGCATTATAAGAGAAGTGGTATGAAAGAAGTGGTATTGCAGAAGTATTATTGACGTGGCATAACAGATGTGGTATTATGGAAGTGGTATTGAAGAAGTGAATTACAGAAGTGGTATTATAGAAGTGGTAGTGTAGAAGTCGAGCGTATAGTGACCGGAAGACAAACAGATACGGAAAATTTTCACATCTATTCATATGTACACTGGAAACCATTCTATCTTTCACATCATTAATCATATTCTAAATGGCTCTGGAGAATTCGCAACACATTTTCCTTAGCCATTTGTTCAGCACATAACACATCACTATCCTCCTGTGTGGCATTAATGCAATCTACGTTGACCTTAAAACCATAAATAACACTGGAGAATTGTTATGTTGTAATATGCAAAATAAATCGCTAAGGAGCAGGTGTTTCGGAGTCCCCTATGCCATCTCATACGCCCCTATTTATCTATCCTATTAATTATCTACCTGTCACAATAACTATAAAATCATATATTCACTCCACCATACTCAACTCATCCTTCAGTAATTACAAACAAGATCACCTCTGTCAATAACATCCATATCTCAATTAAACTATCGAGTATTATTATATTCTTAAAAGCACTATGTCACACCAAACTCATCTTTTAACAATGACGTTCAAACAATATCAATTCCAGCTCACTAAACAGACATATTAATGAAAATTATCCTCAGTTATTAAACGAATTATTTGCCATTCACTCTGCGATTGATTAGTGTGAAGAATGCCTGTCTCGCTCCCTCCTTCCTCTCTTTATGTTGCTTATTCAATTGTTCTTCATCTTTCTACCTATATATATCCATGTTCTTATCCTGTTATCCATGTTATTTTTGTTCAACGCCTCGGTTACCTCTACTTGTTCGTTGATATCCCGAATGTTCTTCGTTATCACTGTTCATGATTGTTCTTCATTTATTTCACATCCTCCTTTTTTCTTCTGTTTAATGTCACACCTCATTTACCATTCCCTATATTGATCTACGCTGTTTTGTTTTGTATTATTTAAGGTTACCTCCCCATGCTCTTCAATAACTCTCAGTTCTTTAATAACACTGTCTACGCTTGTTCAGTTCTCTTTCATAGTTCCACGTTATTTCGTTGTGCATACGCCTCCGATTAGCCTCCCATGTTCTCCGATAGTCCTTCATTAATAACACTGTTCACGCTTGTTCTCCAATTTCGTCTCTCCCTCCCCCTTCCTCCACGCCGACAGACGAGGAAGCGAAGAGTGACAACACAATAGTGTAACTCGGCCCCCGGCCAACATCTTACTGAGGCTGTAGCATCTCTCTCTTAGCGATTTATTCTGGACATAGCACACGGACACTCTCTTTTTGTTATCTATATATTTTTAGTAGTTTGCTTCAGTTACTTAAAAGACGATAAAAGGTGTATCATGGGAAATAAATCGTCCAGGAAGAGGTACTACAAAACAAAACCTCATGTGTCACATAAAACGGGCTCTAGATCTGACAACACAGAGCCGTGGCACAGAGCTGGGGGCACAGACTAACTGAGGGAGAGCTCTGTGTGTGGATAGAGCGGTGGTGTGGATGGTGTGTGGTGGATGGTGTGGGTAAAAGGGGGACATCACCAGTATAAACACTATTATAGGACACACTATCATCAATGTCACCTTATAATAATTAACTGATGATTGGCTTTATGTGAGGGATAGTGGTGTGGATGGCGTGGATAGGAGTTTGAGATGGCCAGATGTAGCGTGGTGTGGATGTGGACGGCGTGGTGTGGCTAGGAATGGGGGAAATGTGACTGGGAGTGGAGATGTGTTCACCAGAGAGGCGAGCGTTAGACTGCACCAACTTGGCTCTACCTACCGCCACCCTGCCTCACCCTTCCCCACCCATCCCACCCAACCCAACCCTGTCATACCCTCCCCCCTGCCTCATCCCACCCAACCTCCCCCTCCCTCCCCAAGCCACCCTACCCCACCCAGCTTCACCCTCTCCCCTGCCTCCCCCTCCCTCTCCTAACCACCCCATCCACCCAGCTTCACCCTCCCCCCTGCCTCACTATCCTCTACCATTCCACCCCACCCTACCTCCCATTTCCTCTTCCCTCTCCCCACCCGATCTCTACCGCGCTCCTACCTTACCCCACCCTGCCCAAACCTTCCCCTTCCCCCCATCTCAGCCTGCCCCATCCTCCTCCATCCCTCCCTGCCTTTCCCGTCCCCTATCCCAACCTGCCTCCCTCTCCCCCTTCCTCTCATCTCACCCTGCCTCACACTCCCCTCCTGACACACCCCACCCTGCCTAACCCCTCCCTGTCCCTCATCTACCATCCATCCTTATCCATCCTACTCGGTTCTGTCCTTCCATGCTTCTCTCTCTCCTTACCCTGTCTTCCTCCCATCCTTCACTACCCACCCTCCTACCCTCTCTTTCTTCCCTCCCTCCTCCTTGCCTCCTTATATCCCCTCCCTACTATCTCTCCTGCCCCTCCCCCTCCACTCTCCTCATCCATTCTCTGTCCCTTCCCTCTCTCTTCCTTATCCAACCCTTCATCCAGCTTCCCACCTCGCCCCTCCCTGCCCTGTCCCATTCTCTGTCTGTCTGTCTGTCTGTCTGTCTCTCTCTCTCATATCATATCCCTCGTTTTCCACCATTCTCTGCATTTAGCATCCTTTCTCTCATCTCTTACCCTTTTCCTCCAGTCTCCCACCGTTTTCCCCTAGCTTGTTCCATTCCACTATCCCTTCCAAATTCCATCTCCCTCCCTCCCTCCCTCCCTCTCTTTCTCTCTCTCTCTCTCTCTCTCTCTCTCTCTTTTCCAGTATCTTTCACTCCCGCCCATCATTTTCCCACCCAACCCTTCCTATCTTCATATCTCGATTTTCATCACCATCTCTCTCTCTCCCTCTCTCTCTCTCTCTCTCTCACACACACACACACACACACACACACACACACACACAAATCTTTCCCTCCCACCACCCCCATTTCGACTCCTCCCTTTCTCTTACCATCCCCTCCCTCCTCCCATCGCTCTTTCCTTCCTTCCTCTCCTTCCCTTCCATCCACACCCCGTCCCCTCCCACCCTGTGTTCCATTCCCTTCCTCTCCCACTTTCCCATCGCTCCTCTGCCTTTCCATCAGCTCTCTTTCCCTACCTCTCTCTTTTCCTTCCACTCTTCCACCATCCCATCCCACTTACCTACGTGCCTCTCCACCTCTCCTATTCCTCCTTCACTCCTATTCTTTCCCACAACCCTCCCCCCACCCACTTCTACTTCCCTCTCCCTCCCACCTGCCTACTGCATCTCATCACTTCTCGTTCTATCCTATCCTTTCCCTCCCATCCACCATCTGACTCTCGGATCCCATCTAATCTCATCTCTCTCTCTCTCTCTCTCTCTCTCTCTCTCTCTCTCTCTGCACCTTACGAGCGCCCTGGACTGATAATCTGCCACTATATCTGATGGATCGCCTGCCTCACCCTGCCTACCTCCCTCCTGCCTCATCCTCCCTCCCTCCCTCCCTGTCTGCCTGCCTAACTCCGCTTGTTTCCTTGCTTTTCCCTGCCTGCCTCACTCTGCGTGTCTCCCTTACCCTGCAGCCTCCCTGTCTCACCCTGTCTGCCTCATTCTCTCTTTCTCTCCCAGTCTATCTCCCTATCTGTCTGCCTGCGTGTCTGTCTGTCTGTCTGTCTGTCTGTCTCACATCTTAGCCTTCCCTGTCTGTCACTTCACGGTCCTTCTGCCTGTCCACATTTCGTCCTTCTCATCCTGCCTGTCTTCCCTCTTCTCTTCTCTGTTTTCTTCTGGTCTTCCTTAATTTTCCCCACTTCCTTGTCTCCCCTTTTCCTCCCTCACTCCTTTACTTCTCTTCCTTCCTTCCCTCCCTTCCTGCTATCCTGCTTCCCATTCTCCCTCCCTCCCTCCCTCCCTGTCTGCCTTACTCTGCCTCCTTCCCTGCCACCTTCTCTCCTTCCCTGTCTTCCTCCTCTTCTTTCCTGCTTTCCTTCTTTCCTCTCACCCTTCCTCCATCCTTCTTTTCTTCTCTCTCTCCTTTCCCTTTCCTTGTTTCTCTCTTCCTTTCTCTCCTTCTCTCTCCACCTTTTTCTTTACCTACCTCCCTGCCTCCCTTCATCCTCCCTCATTCCCATCCTGCAGTCTCCCATCTTCTCTTCTCTCCATGCCTCCCTACCCTCTCCCCCTTCTCCTTGCTTCCCTCCTTTCCTCTCTGCCTTTCTCCTTTCCCAAATCTCCCTCCTTTCCCATCTCCCTCCCTCCCTTCCCCCCCTCACTGTCTTCCTTCCTACCTGCCATCCTCCCTTGCCTTCATCTTTACCATCCTGCCTCCTCCTTTGTCTTACTCCCTGCCTCCCCATCTCCCTCCTTCCCCCCTTACCTTCTATCCTCCCTCCTTCTCCATACCTTAACCCCACCTTGTCTCCCTCACCCTCTACCCCTCCTTCCTTCCTTCCTTCTTTCCTGCCTGCCTGGCTGCAAGCCTGGCTGCCTGCCTGCTTACCTGCCTGCCTGCCTGCCTGCCCTTCCAATTTACGACCAAGAAATTACCTACCTGCTTCAAAATTGCCTCTGCCTGCCTCTCTGCCTGCCTGTCCCTTGCTCCTGCCTTTAATAATCCTCTCCCTGCCGCTTGATGCCTTGCCTTTACCCATGCTCGCCTCCCTTCCTGTCTCTCCTCTGTCTTTCTTCCTTCCTTCCTTCCTTCCTTTACTCCTCCCTACTCATTACCTCCATCTCTATCTCCCTCTGTCTGCCTCCGTCTCTGTCTGTCTCCCTCCCTGCCTTCTGTCTCTTCCCCTGCCTGCCCATGCCTGCCTCTCCTCTGTCAATTTCACTTCCTTCCTGTCTAGATCCTTGTCTACCTCCCTCCCTCCCTACTTCTGCCTCTTCTACTTGCCTCCCTTCGTCCATTCTTCCCTCTAAGTCTACCCTGTCACATACCCCCCCTTTTCTCTCTAATCACCTCACCCTCTCCCCGTCCAGTCTATATATCTATCTATCTATCTATCTATACATAAATTAATCCCGGAAGAGGTGACTACAAATGAATCACCTCCATGTCCCCCTGTCCTCCGCGATCAGGGTGCCCTCTCTCCAGCTCACACACTCATATTCTTCACGCTTTCTTTCCACTCTCCTCCCACTGTTATACTCTCTCTCCTTATCCTTGTCTCTCTCTCTTCCTGCCATTCCACTCCCCACTCCCTCATTCCCCTTTCCTTCCCTTCCCCTTCCCCGTCTCTCCCTCTCTCCCCTCCCTCATTTTATCTACTTCAACTCTTCCTCCCTTCTCTTTCCCTTCTCCTTCCATTCCCTCCCCTCCCCTCTCCTCACATCCTATTTTTCTCCCTTCTCACCTTTTCCCCTCCCCTCTCTTTCTCTTTCCCAGCTCGTCCTCCCCCACTCCCTCTCTCTCTTTCTCTTTCCCCCTCCTCCCCCCTCCCTCCACGTCTGCGACCATTCTCTTTAGTGTAAGCGATACGAGGCCTGTGTATGCATGTGTATCTGAGTCGGTGTACTCGTATTTATGTCTGTGTGCGTGTGTGTGTGTGTATTTATGTTTGCGTTTGTGTATTAATGTCTGCATACGTGTGTGTGTGTGTGTGTGTGTGTGTGTGTGTGTGTGTGTGTGTGTGTGTGTGTGTGTGTGTGTGTGTGTGAGAGTCTTTATTCCTCCCATTTCCTTCCTCCTCTTCCCCTTCCCCTTCCCTCTCCTCCCCTCCCCTCCTTTCCCTCCTCCTCATCCACTGTTTCTTTCTGTTCCTTCCCCTCCCTTTCCTTCACTCTCTCCCCTCCTCCATTCCCACCTCTCTTTCCCTCCCTCTCTCCCTGCTATACCTTTACCTCCCATGCTACCCTCTTCTCCTTTTCCTCCTCTCTTTCCTCCTCTCCTCTCTCTCATGGCTCAGTTCTCTCTTCTTCATTTCCTCTTTTCCCCCTCCCCCCTCACGTTTCCTACCCAGTCCAACCTATTTCTTCTCTCTCTCTCTCTCTCTCTCTCTCTCTCCTCGTGCTCCTCCCCTCCTCCTCTCCCCCTCCCTCTCCCCTCCTTCTCTTCCTTGATTCTCCTCATTTCCTCTTTATTTTCCATTTCCTCTCTCTCTCTCTGTCTCTCTCTCTCTTCCATTCTCCATTTTCACTACTACTCTCTCTCACTCCCTTTGTTCTATACTTTTTCCTCCCTCTCTCTCCTCTTCCTTCATTCTCTCTCTCTCCCTCCATATTTCCCCTCTTTTTCTCCCTCAACTCCTCGCTCCATTCCTCCTCTCTTTCTCTTCATTCTTTCTCAGGTATGCATCTTGTTTTCTTTCTTCTCATATGCCAATACTTTCTCTCTCTCTCTCTCTCTCTCTCTCTCTCTCATCAAATTCTTTCTCTCCATTTTTCTCTATTCTCCCCCTTTTCTCTTCTTTCTCACATTTATTGCTTCCACTCCCCTTCCTTCACCATCTATCCATTCTCCCCCCCCCCTCTCTCTCTCTCTCTCCTCCAATTATCATTTCTCTTCCATTTTCCTCCGTTCTCTTTCCTCACTTATACTGCTCTCTCTCTTCCTTTCCTCTCCTCTCCCCCTCCTCCCTCTCCCCTTCCCTCTCTTCCCTACCTCCCCTCAATTATATGTCACATTTACTGCTTTCCTTACTTCTCCTCTCCCCCTCCTTCTTCTCCCCTCATCCCACTCTCCTCTCTCCACCTCCCATCTATCCCCCCCCTCTCTCTCTCTCTCTCTCTCTCTCCACGAGGGTGAGTCAGCTTGGTCTGGGCTGCTCCCTTTAATACTCCGCCACACCCTCCCCTGCCTCCCCACACCCTCTCCTGTCTCCCCACACGCTCCCCTGCCCCCCCCACACCTTCCCCTGCCTCCCCACACCCTCTCCTGCCTTCCCACACGCTCCCCTGCCACCCCACACGCTCCCCTGCCTCTTCACATCCTCCCTTGCCTCCCCACACCTTCCTCTGCCTTTACACACCCTTTCCTGCCTCCCCACACCCTCCTCTGCCTCCCCACACTGTCCTTAGCCTCTACACACCCTCTCCTGCCTCTCCCTCTCCACACCCTCTCCTGTCTCCCCACATCGTCCCGTTTTCACACATCCTCCCCTGCCTCCCCACACCCTTCTCAGCCTCCCCATACACTTCCCATATCCTTCTCAGCCTTCCCACACTCTCGTCTGCCTTCCTACACCCTCCCCTGCCTTCCCAGATCCTCCCCTGCCTCCCCTACTCCTTCCCAACTTCTCCACCCCCCTGCGTCCCCACACCCTTCCCAGCCTCCCCAACCCCCCTGCCTCCCTACACCCTCTTCTGCATCGTCCCTGTCTTCCCACACCCTCCCAAGCTCCCCCCATTGACAGACTCTATCTAACCTTCCGTCCTTCTCTTCCTATCTATAAATCACATAAAGAGGTAGGTTGGAGAGGATGTGGAAGATGAGGGTGAGGGCCTGGCAGGGAGAGGTGAAGGGTGGTGGTGTGGTAGTGAGGGTGGTGGTGTGGTGAGGGGTGGGGAAGTTTGGTGTGGTGTGGTATAGTGAGGTAGTGTGGGGTGGTTGTAATGGTTGTGGTGTGGTGTAAGGGAGTGGGGTGATGGGGTGGTGGGAGGTAAGGAGTGATGCGTGAGGTGAGGGGAATCAGAGAGCGGGGCAAGGTAAGGCTAGAGTGAGGGGAATCAGTTGAAGGGAGAGGAGAATGAGAGAGGAGAGTGGTGCGGCAAGAGTGAAGGGACTGAGTCGAGGGGAGAAGGAGAATGACGGGGGAGGGCGTGGCAGGGCATAAGTGAGGGGAATGAGCCGTGGGAAGAGGGGATGAGGTTGGAAGCATGGATGGCAGAAATGAGGGGAATGCGTCGAGAGGAGAGGGGAATGAGTCGAGGGAAGAGGGTAATGAGGGAGGGAGGCGTGACATGATAACCTCGTTTCACTCTAACTTAGCTTAAAATTTCCATATATCAATCTTGCACTCTAAGCTGTAATATTTCCTACGTATGTGCTCCTGTGTACACCAATACTTCTCAACCCTCTCACATACTCCTCTACCCATTGAGATGTTTCTTCACTCTCTCAGATACCCCTACATACTCTCAGGCACTCTTCCACTCTCTCACATACTCCTCTACTGTCATCAATACTCCTCCACTCTCTCAGATACTCCTCGTCTGAAGCCTCCTAAGATACGTACTTATCCTTCTCGTAACTAAGGCATTCCTAGTTCAGTACACCCTAACCTTCTTCATCAATCCCTCCACATACACACACACACACACACACACACACACACACACACTCTCTCTCTCTCTCTCTCTCTCTCATATTCTGTCCACCACTCCACTCCAAGTGCTTTCCCCTTTTCAACAATTTCTCACTCATTTTTTTGTATACCGGGTACCTTGATAATATTTTCCTCATTCCTTCCTCCACCCCCCTTCCATCTCTCCTCTTCTCTCTTCTCCTCTCCTTTCTTCACCTCTCCTCCCCCCTCCTCTCTTCACCTCTCCTCCTTTCTTCATCTCTCTCCCCTCCACCTCTCCTCTACTCTTCACCTTCATCATCCCTCAATCTTTTCTCCAAGAATGCACTCCTCCTCCCCCAATCCCCTTCCCTCTTTTTTCTCCTCCATTTCCTCTTCCCACCCCTCCTGGTCTCCCCCAATATTCTCCCCTCCCAGACTTCCCCCACACTACCTCCCCCTCTCACATTTCCTCCCTCCCCCCTTCTCTCCCCGACACCATATTTGTACTACACCCCATCTGTCTCACCCCTTCCCTCCCCTCTCCTCTCCCTCTCCCCCCCTCCAACCACTCCCACGCCCCATTAACGCCAAAGGGGAGGGGAGGGAGAGGGAGGAGAGGGGGAGGGGAGAGGGGAGGCAGCAGGAGGTGGGGTGGTAAAATGGTCATTAGTCCTTACTGCTGCTTGGACCCTGCTGGGGGAGAGAGGGGGCTGGGCAGGGCTGGAGGAAAGAGGACTGTGAGGGCTGAGAGAGGGCTGGGCAGGGCTGGAGGAAAAAGGGCTGTGAAGGCTGAGAGAAGACTAGGAAGGGCTTTGAGGGAGGGGAAAGCTGAGAGACGGGGCTGGGGAGGACTGGAGAGGATTAGGAGGGCTGGAGAGGACTGGTAGAGAGGGCTGATGAGGTTCGTGCAGGGCTTTAAGGGCTGGATGAGATAGGGCTGTGAAAGCTGATAGAAAAAGGGCTGGGAGGGTTTGGGAAGCAGGGAGCTGGCGAGAGAGGGCTGAGAAGGAAGGGGCTGGAGGAGAGAGGACTGAGAGAGAGAGAGAGAGAGATTAAAGGGACACGGACTATGAATGGAGTTAAAGGACAAGGATGAATGAACTTAGCACGTTAAAAGGCACATATAATTAAACCACTGAACCCCGAGCTGTCTTTTTCATTTTTCATTCACCAGGTCCAACGATTTTATTCAGCTTGGGATGGATTTTTCGAACTGGAGGGGTTAGACACAGCCTCAATAAACTCCTTCACAGGAGAGGCCTTTCCTAAGCTGAGTAAAATCGTCTGGAAAATAGCAAAAATAAAATAAAAGTCAGATTGCGGGAGTGAGACCATGAATTCATAGTATTTCTCTATTGCATAATTATCGTAAACGAAGATATTAACACACTCATGGTCCTATAATTCACTCTCATGTCTATATAATTGTCTGGTGTGAACTGGAATACCAAAATAGAGTTGCCCCGACAGTGAAAGGGTTAAAACACCGTTATTTAAAATGAACTGGTTACTGGAGCATTCGCAAAGCGCATACCTCCACCAAGACAGCACTGTCTCCGATTTACAGTACTATATATTTTTCGTGACCTGGTTATTGGCCTTTGACCCTTTCGCCAAAATTTTAATAACTGTTTCGTCTGATAAAAGCCAGTATTCCGAATTCAGAGTAATTTTAAGTGTTTCAAAAATGTTACTGTACTTTCTTTCCTTTAACCTGGCCTGGATTATTGTCCTTATTCAGTTTATATCAAGTAGCAACGGTAAAAGAAGACAATGCTATAGTTTTACTTCTTTCTGACGCACTTCTTTATGACTAGCATTATATATTATTATTGATCTGTTACAACTCAGCATTCAAGATGGAGCGATGGCAATTTTAGGTCAAGGAAGAGTAACACATGGTATGACAGAGAGACAGACAGACAGAAAAATACAGACGGCCAAAAACATAACGACCACAGGAATGGTAGTAAAAAAGTGTTACGAAATCTAAGTCAAAGGGAATACGTGCCACCAACCCTGCCAGTGGTGGGCGGCAGAGAGGGCGTGTTGTCATTAAACGCTCACTAATTTACCGAAATCATGGTAACTTTTCAAACTGGTCTCATTATCAGCCAATCATTAATTTGCCGATACCGATGCGACACAGCTGCTTGTTACTAATGGGCAAGAAAAATATGCTTTACCAATTTACGTCAGTCTGTTAATTATTTACACAAACTTAATGCATATTTTAAATTTATTCTACTTTTCACGACAAAGTATGTAAGTCCACAGTGATAATCAATTTAGTTCCGACATTGTCTATCATGATCTGCTCAATCATTCCACCAAACTTTGAAGAATTTTTACATCACGTTAGCTAGAACATCGAAATTTCAGGTTCTCTAAGTCTGCAGTTATATCATAGAATTACAGTATAATGTGCAAAATATTTTCTCATCCTTCTTTCTATTGTAACCTAGCCTGGAAAAGAGAGAATAACGAGGAAGGGAAAAAGACGTGGAAATGAGAGGAGGATGAAGCGACGTCTGATTGTATTCCTTCTAACTACAGATAATGGATTCAGTTTAGGAGAGGATCGTAGCAGAGAGGAGGATACTGAGGGCTATATCTAACCCTTCTAGTTACAAAAAGGGTCTCCTAAGCTGTAAGAATAGAAAAAAAAAAAGGGGGGCGTCTTGTGTTGAATGAGATTAAGAACTATAAGGAGGTAATTAAAGATGGAATAAACAGAGGATGAAGAGAAGGATGAATGAATGAGAAAAGGAGGAAAAACAAAGGGGAAAAATACACAGGGGAGAATGAGGAAAAAGGTCAGGATGAGCGGAGTACGAAAGTCAAAAATGAAAAGAGGAAAGAAAACGCAGGAGGGGAAAAATGGGGGAAAGACTAGAAGGAATAAATGAGGAGAAGGAAGAGAGATGGCAGGTAAAAAATGGATGATAAGAGACGAAGGTTTGAGATGATAAATGAAAGGAAAATGAAGGAGGAGGACAAGGAAACGAATTGGAGAGAAAATGGGAGAGAAGAGGAGAGGACAGAAGGGTGGGAGGGAGGAAGGAGGGAAAAGGAAGTGTGGGGAGTTGTGTGACAGATAGATAGATAGATAGATAGATAGATATATAAATGACAGATACAGACAAGAATGACGGACATATCTATATCTATCTAAGTACAGAGAGAGAGAGAGAGAGAGAGAGCTGAGAGGAGGACGGTGAGTACCCCTGACACACACGTCCACCCTACTTAGTCCCACACACACACACACACACACACACACACACACACACACACACACACACACACACACAAACAAGCGCACATACATACATATGAGTACATACATAAATACATACATTCATACACATTCTTAAACACAAACACGTATATAATCGTACTAACACATGCGCATACCAATTCCTTCTCTCTCTCTCTCTCTCTCTCTCACACACACACACACACACACACACACACACACACATAAATTATCTACGCTAGTGGTACGGAAGAAGAAAAATGGAAATTGGAAGGGATAGCAAAATGTGAAAAGGTATACGAGAGAGAGAGAGAGAGAGAGAGAGAGAGAGAGAGACTGAATAAAAGGGAACATTTATTCATTTTTCACTATCCTCATTTCCCCTTCCCGTCATTTGACCCCTCCCCTTAACCCTCTCCATTTAACCCCCAGTCCCCCTTTTTCTCTCCCCTTCCCCTATCTTTTCTCTCCCTTTCCCCTCTCTCTTTTCTTTCCCTTTCCCCTCCCCCATTATCCTCTCTCTTTCTCCTCCTTTCCCCTCCCGTCTCACCAGGGAAGACTTAAATGTTTACAACTCTAGGGATTCAGCACACCACTCCATCACTTTCCATTTATTGTATTACCCTTTTCTCTTATACCATAACACTTCTTGTTTTATTTTATTTTCCTCTCTTCCAGACGATTTTACTCAGCTTAGGATTTATCTCTGGTAGTGAGGGGATTACGGAAGGCTATTTCTAACCCCTCCAGTTCGAGGAAATCTTTGTAGTCAGAAGCTAGGGAAGCAAAAATATGGAAGACGCTATGATAGGGAAGAGGTTTATTTCCTCCGACGTTTTATGACTGTGGTTTTATGATTCTTTATTCCGTTTATGTTATTTCCATCTGTATTACTCTCTCTCTCTCTCTCTCTCTTTCTTTCTTTCTCTCTCTCTCTCTCTTATTTTTGGTCTTCTATTCCTCCTCTCTTTCTTAATTTTTACTCTTCTACCTACACATCATTTTCCCTTCTCTCTTCTTTATCTTCTTGTCCTTTTCATCTTTCCTGCCTCCGTGTCCTTTTTTTCTTCTCAGTTATCTTCTTTTCAGTAATTTTTCCTCTCTATCGCACTAAGTTAATGAGTGTAAATCCCTCTATATATTCAGCCATTATGTATAGGAGTTCGAATCACTTAAACGCCTCTAATGCCGCCTCCTCCCGACAAATTTAGTGTTCAATAAAATGTTCATCAGTGGAACCATTAATCTCTCTCTCTCTCTCTCTCTCTTTCTCTCTCTCATTTTTACCTCCTCCTTTTCCCACCTACCTACTATCCGCTAACCATTGTATTTCCCCTTCTCTTACTCTCATCCTCTTCCTCCCTCAAACTCCCGACCTTTCCCAGCTAACCTTTTGAACTTTGACCCGAGGAGAGCCACATCAGGAGGGAGCGTGGAAGAGGGGTTGAAATGAGAGACAGATTGGAAACTCGAGTGATTTAATACAGAGGGAGAGATGTAGAGGAGGCAGTTGATGTTGGACGTGATGTACAGTAGTTACTGCCACTGGTAAATTACTCCTCCTCCTCCTCCTCCTCCTCCTACTACTACTACTACTACTACGGTTACTACATTTTTGTACCACAACTAAAAATCTCCTTATACCATATTGAAATTATTAACCAGAAATATTCATCCTTGAAACACACACACACACACACACACACACACACACACACACACACACACACACACACTGCCGCCACCCCTTTACCCACCCACACCTAAATGGCCTTCCCCCCCTTGCACCCCCCGCACCCCCCCCCTCCCTCCCACACACGCACACAAATCACCCAAATGAGCTTGCAATACTGCGTCTCTCAATACCCCTGAAGGAGTCAATATCCAGGGTAAATACTTCCCGATACTGCTCTCAGGGGGAGGGGGGGATGGAAGGAGATTGAGGCATTTACGGAATTAGACAACGTTTGTACCAGATTTTTGAAAGAGAGAGAAAGAGAGAGAGAGAGAGAGAGAGAGAGAGAGAGAGTGTCCACAAGTCGAGTTAGTCTTGAGGAAAGGGTGCAGTACCGCAGCATTTTTTCTGCCAGTGAAAATAGGGGAAAAACTATTCTGGAAAAGTACGATAATTTCTGCCATGTTAAGGTGAATTCACTGAGTAGGTGTGAGTGGGTTACCTGTGCCCTGATGACGTAGACCACCACCTCCCCCTGTCCAGGTAGTGTGCTGTGGAGTGTCTCTGTACGAAGCACCGCGCTGTGTAGCCATCCACGCGGGGTGGAGGCCAGGTTGGGCGTGAGGGCGTGGGGTGGTGATGATGGTGGGTGTGTGTGGGCGTGGTCAGGCAGCTCCACCACCCACACGGGCGTTGGGGTGGGGTTTTGCTGTCTTACTCTGACGCCCAAGCCCACACCCACACCCACGCTCGCTCTAGAAGGTGTCGCACTTTCCGTACCTCCCCCCTCCTCTTCACGCTTCTTGTCCTTCTTCCGACGACCGAAAGGAGGGGAAAAGTGGGGCTTGCGGAGTCGCTGGGCGGGGTTAGGAGGGGTCGCCGCCCCCCTCCCGGCACTCCATCGTTCCCGTAGCCTCACAAGATTCCGAGTCAACCTTAATTTCACTCGTGCACTCAAGCTTGCTGGTCTCGGCGGCCTTAGTCCAGCCTGGAAGCCTAATTTGACGGCGGCGGTGCGACGGGCGGCAGGGGTCGGGGAGATCACACCAGTCGACTCCCGTCCCTCCTTACTGGGGGAAACTACCGGGGTAAGACTGGGACGGGGGCTACGGGGCTGGCGTAGAGCAGAACGGAGCTGGGGTGTGGGGTGGGGCTGGGGTGTGGGGTGAGAGTAGGTCTGGGGGCGAGACTGGGGTGTGAGATGTGGCTGGGATGTGGGAAGGTGAGGTGGGCCTTGAGAGGCCAAACCAGGTACTGGAGAGGCCATACCGGGAACTGGAACCCCCACGGTATGAGGGCTGGGGGCCAGGTAGTGGGTCAAGGGGAAGTCAACGCCCCTGCCACTGCGTTCTTTACCATGAGAACTTCTGCCGCGGTTCTTTTTCTTCTTCGGACGGGAGTGGCTAGAGGGAGGGCGGGTGCGAGGCGAGGACGGGACTACAGAAGGGGTTTTATTCGAGGACGGGGCTGCTGCGGAAAGCGATGTCGGGGTTACGGGAGGGCTAGATTTCTTCTCGGGGCTACGACTGCGGGCTAGGGCGGTCACCATAGCCCGTACTCGCCCCCCTAGCCGCCCCCCCACAGCACCCCCCCGCACCATGACCTAGCCAGCCCCACTCCCCTCCCCAAACCATCACAATCACCCCCGCCCTACAATCACTACAATCCGTACAGTCAAACCTTAAAGTTCATTTGCAGTATATTTGCTTTCATCCGTTGGAACTGGACCACTCCAACAACTTGAATATTTAGTCGTGGTTGCATGAAATTTGATGAGTCTCCTTGGTTGCTAGTCAAATCAACCCTCCTGTATGACTATACTTGGTCATCAATTCAACTGAAAGGGGTTACGTATCTTCATCAGGTTAGTGAAAAAAATGATACACACACGTCCTCATCTTTCATTTGTTTTCCAGTCACCTTTCCTCCCCTTCAGTCACTACACAAATTTCATCTCTCTCTCTCTCTCTCTCTCTCTCTCTCTCTCTCGGCACTCGAGTCTTCACTTCCTGTGCTAGTTCAGCTGAGGGAGATGAAAGCGAATGATCGTTTGTTATCGTGTACACATCAACGTTACACACACACAGACACACACACACACAAACACACACACACCACAAAACCCACCCACGGGTATTTTCCGCTCCACTTTAGTACTCGTGTTTGTTTCTTATTAAGTGTGTAAACAAGTACAGGGACGCGTGTGTGTATAGTTAGTTACATATACTCGTACACACACACATACACACACACACACACACACACACACACACACATAGATTCTCACTCTCTCTCTCTCTCTCTCTCTCTCTCTGCTACGATGACTGGGGGACAGGTGTAGTAGTAATGGTGATACTGTAGCACTTCATAATACTTTAGACCTGCTCCCACCCCACCTCTCTCTCTCTCTCTCTGCCACTCAGGGCCGAGGGAAGCTTGTCACTCATGCCTTAAATGTCTGGGCAGAGCAGCTCAGCCCTTGGACCCCAAGCTCCTGAATGGGCAAAAAAATAATAGAATGGATGAATGACCCGAAGCTACAAAGCCTAAGAGTACATCCAGTGAGGCCGTGGTAAAGATATCTACAAGGAACCTAATATCCACACAGCTGTTGTCCTTCGCTTTGCTGTAGTCTGCCAATCCACATATCAGTACTAAGGAACGCACAGCTCCCAGTCCCAATCCCCTATATGCTTCGACGCAGCATGGGAGTCTGGTTTACTGACTCTGTCCCAGTACCAGACTACGAGTGTTAAATCGTTAAATCAAGCTAATATTGACAAAAACGCACAACCTATTATACATTCTAATCTTTCACCTTATTTCAATACAGACCGACTATTAATCACGCAATAAATGCAGATATAACACACACACGCGCACACACACACACACACACACACACACACATTCATGCCCTCTCAAAATTATTCCAAATACATCTGTCCCATCAAGGTATTCTTTTTCATCGTTTTGGGTTTGTTGCCGACGAGAATGATGGCTGGGTTGGGACTTTTTTTTTTTTTTTTTTTTTTTTCGTATACCCATTTTCTGCACTAAATTATGTCGCAAACTTTCGTCCTGGGTATAAAATTATGCAGCCTCACTGGGATTATATTGTCTATGTGGTTCTTGATGCTCATTCATATTTTGCAGCATCTCGTTCATTATTCCTATTTCTTTCTTTCACTTTTCTTCCTTCTTACGTTATTTTTCTTTTAAAATTTCGTCTCAGTTCTTTCCTCCTCCCAGTTCTTTCTTCCATCTCCCCTCCCGTGTCTTTCTCCCTTCTCTCTTCCTCCACGCTCCGTGGTGTCTTACTCGCCTCATTTCCACTCTCACCATCGTACCAGACAATGAAGCACCCAAAGCAAACACACACACACACACACACACACACACACACACACACACAGCAAGCCAGAATGAACCACGCCTCACCAAGTCATTCTGCATGATATTCACAGAGTCAGAGTAATGAGAGATGGTCACTGAACTTTATATGTGTATACCGTATTTTTTTTTATGTAAATCATACTCCCTAAGTCGTACATTTCAACTACTCAGACTTATAAATTTATGAATGGAAATCCTAGAAGTCTGCTACCCATCCTTTCCCTAAAATCCAGGAATGATAATATCTTAAATGGCAGGAGACGACGACGGGACATTGACAAAGAATTCTCCCCCCTACACGCCTCACTCACTCCACAACACAACACAACACAACACAGCACAAACGGTGACTGTTTGGTTGTGGGCTGGGGGAAGAGGGAAGGGGGAGGAAGCCAGACAATGGAGAGATGGCACCAATCATAGTAAGATGGGAGGAGGAGGACGAGGAGAGAGGGAGGGAGAGGAGGACGAAGAAGTGGGTGAGGAAGAGAGGGAGAGGAGGACTGACAAGGAGGAGGAGAGGGAGAAAAGGAGGAGGAAGTGGATAAAGAAGAGGAGGAGGAGACGGAAAGATGAAGAAGAGTAGGAGGAAGTTGAAGGGAATATGAGGGAGGAGGAGGACGGGGAGAGTAGGAGATGATGGCAAAGAGGAGGAGGAGGAGGAGGAGGAGGAGGAGGAGAGAATTACTTGTGGATAGAATAGGTCGGGGAGGTATGGGGGAGGCTTAGAAGTGTTACCAGGCCTCTGTCAGCGCATTCCTCTCGCTTCTTTCGTGTGTGTGTGTGTGTGTGTGTGTGTGTGTGTGTGTGTGTGTGTGTGTGTGTGTGTGTGTGTGTGTGTGTGTGTGTGTGTGTGTGTGTGTGTGTGTGTGTGTGTGTGTGTGTGTGTGTGTGTGTGTGTGTGTGTGTGTGTGTGTGTGTGTGTGTGTGTAAGGCAGGGGGAGACTAAAAGAATCACAGCATATTTTTATCTCGCCTATCAGCTCGTGGTATTCTGGGAGAGCACTTTTGCGGACTCGGGTGCTCTTGTTTTGCCCCTTCTCCTCCGCCTCTCTTCCCCTTCACTTCCTTCCGTCTCTCGCCTATCAATTCCTCTGCTGTGTTTATTTTGCTTTTTAATTTCCGTATCTCTCGCTTCCCTGATTTCACTGCTGGCTTACTTTAATATTGCTCCCATGTTATTATTTCCCTTTAGATTTGCTCTCACTTTTTTAGGACTCTCTCTCTCTCTCTCTCTCTCTCTCTCTCTCTCTCTCTCTATACGGGCTGAAGGTATTAGTGCCGAAGTGACGATATGGGAAGGTGTGAGGTACGCAGGCGGAATACTAGGCCTCAGGAAACGAATTATTAAGTTTATGTTCAAAATCGGACATTACAGAAACAATAATAATAATAATAAATAATAATAATAATAATAATAATAATAATAACCATAATAATAATGATAATAATAACAATACTAATGATAATAATAATAAAATAATAATAAATAATAACGCTACCTTTACAAAGACGTCATCCAACTGCATATATAAAACATGAGTGAAAGTAAAAGTGCGTATCCCCAGTAAAAAAAAAAAAAAAAAAAAAAAAAAACTACGCGCTGTGCTCAGGAGAATGCCAATTGAACCTCACTTTACCGGAATACTGATGAGGAAGCCGGAGGAGTGAACTAGCGTCAGGAGCACTCTTTATTCCGTTATTCGCTATTCGTTATTTCGGAGAGCAGGGCATGTTCTTTGCTACGATGATGAAAAATAATGAGGATGAGGATAATTCTGATACTACTACCACTACTACTACTACAACTACTACTACTACTACTATTACTACTACTATTACTACTTCTACTACTAAAAGACTGGATAGTAAGATAAAACCCGACTACCACCTTCCCTGTCTATCACTGCCGCTTATCCCTATGCCCATCTAACGTTGGGAAATAAGGTTCTCTGTATTAATAAAGATTCTGTATCTAATAAAACGATCAGCAAATAATGTGATGCCAAGGTAACGGCAAAGTAAGTAAATGATATAAAGATACAAACAAATAATTGCCCTGAACGATTACATTACTAGTACGCTTTTTTTTCTTAATCGTATGTCATTTATACCCATTAGTACGAAGGCGTCTCTTTTATCTTATTCTTGCCACCACCAAACGATTTCATTTACTTCAGAGGGACTTTATGGACGGGTTAAATGTAAGCTCTACTAAGCTCTCTGCTGCTAGATGCTTGCTTCTATGCTTCTATGTAAAATCGTTTGGCAGTAGAGGAAAAAAAAAATAAAAAAATCAGACAGCTCGCCCATGTCCTTCGATCTGATCAGGGATGAATGAGATATTTTGTGGTGCCTTCATGTGGTGGCACCGTTATAATCAGGCGGCTCAAGTGCTTAATTATACAAACATCCCTCAACTACTTCCCTATTCCCCGAAAGGAGGATGAAGGACTGTACAGGGAGGGCAACTCAGCCTGCAGTCCGCCGTGCTCACGTTTCAGATAAGCCTGGGATACATAACTAGATACACACCTAGGAATGACTTGATCATAATAGCTACATCTGCGCCGCTAAAAATTCCGACGCGATACTAAAAGGGGTAAAAATTGACTAGTAATATATTTCACTTCCAAAGCTACCTATGTGAGTTTTAGAATGCAGTAGTATGTAGAGAAATCTGATGCTGTGCCAATGACCTTAATATTTGTCCGTCTCTCTGACCCCTGACCTACGGACGCAGCTCCTGCCTCGTTCAGCCGCACATCACTCTCGTTTGATTCATACTGGCTTTGAATATTTACTAACTGCGGTACCAAATTTTCCTCACTGTGGTACCAAAGTCTAATTATCAGTGACATAATAACCCTTTCAGTACTATGGTATCTTTTGTGATTTCTCTGTTACCTTTTAACACTTTCTTCTCACTGTGGTACCGATATTTGTTTAATTACCAGACTTTTAAAACATTCATCAGCGACTTTTCAACAGTTTTCAGAAGTTAGTTTCGTTGTCTCAGACCCTTCCCGGCTGCACTGTCATTTGATTCACATTTAAGGATATTTTTTTGTCGTTGTAATAGAGACGTTTTATCATATTATCACCGACTCGGTTACACATTTCACCAGCTAATTATGGTCTGTGAGATTTTTCGTCATGATCTTTCTGATAAAACAATATCTTCAACTTTTTAACATTTTCACCATTTAGTTCGGTAATCACAGACAACATTTCGAGTGGCACTGCAGCATAACATTTTAATTCGAAAAGACAGGAAAAATGGCGCACATCCACGCAAGTCTTTCCACGGTAGCTAATCGAATCTTTCTCTCCACTCACTCGCAGAATTGTAACCCCGATGGAACCCAGGTAAACACAGTGAGAGAGTGAAAGGGAGAGAGAGAGAGAGTGTGACAGAGAGAGCACTGACTAGGGGCGCGCGAGGTACAAGTCTGCTAGAAAAGAACTGCCTTACCTTGTCTACCTCACTCACCTCGTTGCCTCACTCTCCCTCCCTCTGCCTCACCCTCCCTGTCTCACTCCCTCTCTGTTTTACCCTCCTTCTCTGCCGTACTGTCCCTCTGCCTCACCCTCCCTCTGTCTCACTCCCTCTCCCTCACTGTTTTACTCTCCTTCTCTGCCGTACTCTCCCTCTGCCTCACCCTTCCTATGGCTTACTCTCACTCTGCCTAAGCCTCACCCTCCCTCTGTCTCACTCTCTATCAAATCTCCCCTTTCTTTCTCGCCCTCCCCTTTCCTCACCCATCCTTTTTCCTTCACCTTCCCTCTGCCTCACACTCATTGCTTCCCTCTCCCCTTTCCTTCCCCTCCCGCTCAATCCTATCCTCCCTCTGCCTCCCCCTCTCCCTGCCTCACCCTCTCTGCCTCACCCTTCTTCTGCCTCACCCTCCTGCCTCACCCTCTCCGGAAGCTAGCCAGAGAAGCCCTACTACTTAGTTTAGCTGGGTGTTACAGCGGACAATGTTTTTTGTGTCTACCTCGGCCTACGTAGTACGCTTCAGAATGCTAAGTCACTGACCTTCCAAGTTGTATCTTTTCTCCTGGAAGGAAAGTGGAGGTCAAAGAATCTTCCTTCCTTAGATCTTAAACCCATAGTAGTGATAGGTGTTATTATTCTTTGTGCGTAAATCTCAAATGACTAATATTCTCCACGAGCTGATCTCAGTGTTGTCCCTCTCCTTGATACATACGTCACGGCCTCCATCGAATTCTAATACTTGATTTGGTCCTGCTGTTCACACTCAAATTCAGAGCCATTTTTTAATGAAACTTCCTAACTTACAGTAATACTCCCATATACCCTTTGCTCCACCTTGGGCAGGACCCCTCACTCATATTTTCATCCCTACATAATTCTTCTCAGAGCAGAAAACTCACTTCATTTGTCTTTCCTGTCACAACTACCTTTTCTGCTCCCTTACTTCCCCCATTTATGTTCCTTTTCCCCACACACCTCAGCCTCTTAAAGTCCCTCCTCCTTGTCTTTCCCCATCCCCCTCTCTGTTTTCAAGCACGTATTTCTTTCCTGCTTCCTGACATACACCGTTTACATTCCTTCTACCTCACACCACAGCCCCTTAAAGTCCCCATTCTCTTCCTTCCTTCCCCCTCCTCCTTCTCTCTCTCTCTCTCTCTC
The DNA here is from genome assembly GCF_032717465.1 of Coenobita brevimanus. Classification (NCBI taxonomy): domain Eukaryota; kingdom Metazoa; phylum Arthropoda; class Malacostraca; order Decapoda; family Coenobitidae; genus Coenobita; species Coenobita brevimanus. The sequence continues at coordinate 36,905,283 of NC_137063.1, forward strand.
TCTCTCTCTCTCTCTCTCTCCAAGCACACCTTTCTCTCCTGTTTCCTAACCTATACCATTTACGTCAATGCTTTCCCACATAACATACCCTTATACAGTTCCCTACACAAGCCACCAGCCGTGCAGGTTAATCCTCCTCATCCAATTTGTCAGTGCGTACATCCCACAAAACATGCAGTGCCGGCTGAATGACTCGCTACACCACGCTCTCTGGTTCTGAGAATGTGAGATGAGGTGTAACGTAGGGAATAAAGGGTGAGGTTGCCCTTTTCATTTTCACTAGTCGTAAAACTGCAATCTCTCCGTTCTGAATGCTGGACTAACAAAATATGGTGCCAGTCACGAAGAAGTGCTATGGAAACGATGAAGGGACATGATACTGTCTTATTTTGCTACAGAGGTACAGGTATATGACTGTGAAAATCACCTCCAAATTATCCTCTCTCTCTCTCTCTCTCTCTCTCTCTCTCTCTCTCTCTCTCGGCGTGTGGAGCAGGGTGTCTGGTAGGCAGCTCAAGGAATTCCAAGCCTCTCAGACAAAGAGGCTTAGACGGAGACAAAGAAAATGTTCCTAGGTCTTCAGGTAATGTATTAGTAAACTTTTTTTGATAATAATAATAATAATAATAATAATTATTATTATTATTATTATTATTATTATTATTATTTGGTTACTTGCGTTGGCTATTTGGTCATTTGCGTTGAATAAAATGCTGCTATGTCTTAAAGCCGAGTATAAACGTAACTATAAAATGGTACTAGGTGTTTAATTATGTACAAACATAGGCTATACTACTACCACCACCACCACTACTATTACTATAAATTTACTTTTCAAAGCCCAGCTTCTTTATCTCCTCAGCTCTCTCCCTCCGGCTATAACTCACCTAAACTCAATTCACTCTCTTCGCCCATGTATATTTTGTGCATTATCCTATTTGTTTAAACCTCTCTTGGCCTTGCCTCTCAATCTGTATATGCTCTGAGCCTGAATTCAAATCTAACTGGACATAATTAGGCGGTAGTGGTACGTCTGGTGAACATAAATATTTCAACTGCCTTCTTGCGGTGTGTCCTCTGATATGCCAAGTATGTTTGTACCCTGCTGGTTTTTCTCGATGGCGTATACACACTCTGACATACAACAGCACACTAATCATTACTCCTCTATACTGGCATGGTTTTGACTACCCACAGTACTAGTTGCACCGCCACACCCACACCACAACCACACCTTAACCACACAAGCACATCCACATTAACCACTCCTTCCCCACACTACCACAGCTTTACTCACGAACATTGCCACACCCACACCACCACAAACACCATCAACACCACGTCACTACCACCACACTGCAGCTACATCACCACAACCGCAACCACAACTACCATCACCGACATAACCATATCACCACCATCACCACCACCACAACTACAATCATCGCACAATCTCAACTCCCAGTACCACAGCCATCATTACAATCACCACCAATGTAACGGCAGCAATCACCATAATCCCAGCTACCACTGCACAACCATCACTACTATCATCACAACCACCACCAAATCACACCCACAATCATCACCACAACCACAACCACCACCAAATCACACCCACAATCATCACCACAACCGGAGCCATCACCAAACCATCTTCCTCCTCCCCTCTCCCCCTCCCAGCAACCAACCAAACCCCGATCCACGGCCAGGCAGCTCACCATCACGACAAACGAAGCTTTTCCCTGTACAATTTTTCACAAAGTTCTTTAATTTTCCTAAAACTAGCCTGCAGCATTTATGAGGGAGCGGCGTGGGCCGAACGAGGCAGTGTGGCAAAAGTTGGCCGAACGTTTGGATATTAGACGATAAAAAAGGAACTTGGATTTCCTTAGTAAATATATGGATAAAAAACTGGTTGAAGTTTTTATTCCATTTACTCGTTGTTTGCTTTTTTTTTTTCATTTTAGTTTGTTTTCTTTCCTTTCTTTTCTTTTTCTGTTCTTTTTTTCTCTGCTTCATGTCTCAGTATTTATGGTTATGGGAGCGGAAGTGTAATAATTATCGTTCTGTACTTTAGATATAACTCGATAAAAAGTTTGTATTTCCACAGTAAATTTGTTAATAAAAATTGGACAAGTTTTTTCTTACCTGGTTTCGTTCCACAAAAATCTAACAATAATAAAATAATAAACAATAATTTAAAAAAAAAACTCTAAAACGTTTGGATAATAGACGATAAAAAGGAAAATCTGGAATCCTTAGTAAATCCACAGATCAGAACTGGATTGATAACTTGATAATCTACTTCCGTTCTGATTTTACCTATACTTTTTATAAATACAGGGATCATGTACAGTATAGTATCGCTCTTTCCCATTTGATCATAAAAATGCTTGACACGTTTTAGTACTGTAGTTTAAAAAGACGAAAAATGTGATAATTGTATCCCCTATGTTAGAGTATCAATCACAAACTCTGTAATGTTATGGCTACCCCGTCATAAACGAGACAACTCAAGTATTTTATCCCGGCTAACACCAGACAGTTATAATCACCTGAGCGAATTATAGGAGCCTAAGGGTGATTAAACACACACACACACACACACACACACACACACACACACACACACACACACACACACACACACACACACACACACACAAGAAACTCTACGGAAATAAATCTCCAGATCTAACGGGTTAAACCATCTGAAACTCTACGGAAATAAATCTCCACTTTTAACGGGTCGGTCGCCTCATCCAAAACTTATCGCTTTAGCATATATTTTCAACATGATGCACCATGGAGAGAGAGAGAGAGAGAGAGAGAGAGAGAGAGAGAGAGAGAGAGAAGAAAGAACTGGTTGGAGAAAACAAAAATGAGGATAAAAAATAGCATAGATAAAAAATAAATGCAAAATAAAATGAATATGAAAGACAAGAATAAGGGCAAAAAGCAAGGAGAAAGAGAGACTAGAAAAAAAGAAAAAAGAAGAAGAAAATAACGGCAAATACAAAAGGCTGAACAGAAAGTGGAATAGAATGATTAAAAATATGAGTAAATAAGAAAGAGGGAATGTACCCAGAAAAAAAGAAAGAAAATGGATGATAAGAAAAAAATGAAATAGTAAGAGAAAAAAAAGAATGCAGGAAGAGCCAATGGGGGAAACTAAAACAGAATGAGAGAAAATAATGAAGAGGAAAACGTGAAAAAAAGGGGAAAGATGCTACGTGGAAAAACGAGAAAAAGAAAGAAAATGCCTACGTGGATAAAGAAGAGAAAAAGAAAGGAGAAAGAGCTACGTGGAGATAAGTATGAGAGAAAGAAAAGAGAAAGAGTTACGTGGAGAAAAGTAAGAGAGAAAGGAGTAAGAGCGTACGTGGAAAAAAGTAAGAAAATAGTGAGGGTAACATACTTAGGGCTGGAGAAGCGAGGCCCAGGAGACCCTCACCTCACCAAACAACACAACTAAAACACACACACACAGACACACACACACACACACACACACACACACACACACACACACACAAGCTCTCTCTCTCTCTCTCTCTGGGACGTGACACGGGGCAACGCAGGACCAAAACTACAGAAACACACCGTCAGGGGGACTTTTATTTCTGTGTGTGTGTGTGTGTGTGTGTGTGTGTGTGTGTGTGTGTGTGTGTGTGTGTGTGTGTGTGTGTGTGTGTGTGTGTGTGTGTGTGTGTGTGTGTGTGTAATGGTTTGTGGGGAAGGGAGTATGTAGGGGGGGGGGTGTAGTGAGGATATCGTTCCACTCCTGTCACCTCTTTCCTTAGTTATCTTAAATTGAGATGCAACTTAAAATAAATGAAGGTGAATTATGAAAACCTAAAGACTGATTGAAACAGCAGAGGAATCAGATGAAGGAAATATAAGGAAGAGACCAGATAAAATATGACAGAATTCATACGACACATTACTTATCTATATAAGCTATAATAAATGCAGTTCAGATTGAGTATGCAGTATTTATGTTCAAACAGAAAGTACTTACGTTGGGATATGCACACAGGCTGTCGGGATAACATACTTAAGCTGTAGTGATGGTGTACTCATGTTGTTAGTAGAATGTATGTAAAATTACTTACTGTTGCCGATGTTCCCAGTACCCCGTCCAGTCTGCACTTGTCAGACTTACTAATGCAATTTTGCACTTACGTTTGATCCAGCCATGGCGACACCACGTGCTTCTTTGTTGACAGAAATCAGCTGACTGTCCTACTACCAAGTACTTCTTTGTTTACACTTATCAGCTGATCGCCCTGCCACTGCGTGCTTCTTTCTTTACACTAATCAGCTGCCTGTCCCGCACGTATGACACTCTGCCAGATATGTAACTTAGGTGTGCTTTGTCGGTCGAGTTACTCACGCACAAGAATACTTCTACATGCTTCTGGCGTATAAGTTTATACCAGATGTACAAAGCTGCGACTCTAAGAATATATGCATATAGCACTGAATAAAGCTTGTACAGTAACTTGCTATGCTACTAGTTACAGTTTACAGCACTCTCAAAACTCACTACAGCTGTACTCTCAGTGTTACAGAACTACCCTTGTGAGAATACAATCTTAGTCTTGATTCCCGTCATGTTAATGTATCTTCCTTAGATTCTATTCGTATTTTCCTTAGATTACATAAATTTTGTGCTAAACTTAATGGTAAACTGAGAATTCCTTGCATATATATGGTGCTTGTGAGGTGTAGTTTTTTTTATATATATAAATATATATATCACTCCAATCGTACTCACGAAATCTCACTACTTTTCCTTTATTTCACAGATTTTTTTGACAACTTGCTTATAAGTAGTTTTTCATTTTCTAGTACTTAAATTCTGTCTGTTACACTACTACTTTGCAGCTGACAGTTTCTATCTTTTCTCTTACACAGGTTTTCTCATCTCAGAGCAGTATTTTTTTCTCCGCTGCTGCGCTAGTTTTCTCACACAACAGATATCGCAGCACAGGATCCTTCCCTCAATATACAAAATTCGAGGTCACAGTTTTGGAAGCAGCCTCTCCTTTTGTACTAGCAATTCGAAATCCAGTAGCCATACTTTTTATTATCTCTCGTATTAAACACATTATACCACTGAATCCTGGCAAACCACACAGAATTCCCAGCGTTTCACAGTCCTAAACAAGAGTCACATTATACCAGGACGATGTGCAAAATATACTCACTCACTCACTTCCTGAATCACTTCCTTGAGTCTCATTATATCAGGAAGTAATATACGATTTGGTATACTCTTTCTGAATCGGTGTCTCAAGAGTTTCGTTATTTCTGAAGATGATAGGAATTTGTCTCACTCTCCATCATCATTCTGTGGCAAAAGATTCATACTACATCTCTCACTGGCATGGGTAATCAATCAGTTTTTTGGGGCAATCGATCTCCAAAGGTCCCATTTTATTTTCCCGTACACTGTAAGGAAGAGGAGGCACCCAGGGCAAGGGCTGTGGGCACTGGGGTACTTCGAGCAAGAGCGGCGATGTGGGCAAGGGAGGAAAGGGCAGGAACCGTGTGAGTCTTCAGTCTTACTCTGGTCACCACAGCCATCTTCCTCCACTCCACGTTCTCTTCTCTCCCTGTCTGTGTGTATTCCTCAGTATTCCTCAACACACACGCTGTTTACACTCCACCCTAGAGAGGAATGTTAGACTTGGTTATTACTGACATCGTTGTTATTATCATCTAAGCTATGATTTTGCCTTAAGCACTGTTACTATTACTACTACTATTTTCCTCCTCTACATGGTCTCTCTCTCTCTCTCTCTCTCTCTCTCTCTCCCCCTCTACTTGTATGTTCAGTGGAATGGCACATGAAACGTGGCGACTTTCTTCCCTAGAAATTTTAACTATCGACAAAAGTATGAACTCGTCAACCCAACCAACAGACCAATTCCCTTTCCCCTAAAGACGATAATTCACAACTATTTATCTATCTGCCAGTCTGTCTGTCCATCTATCTATCTGTCAACTCACGTGCCCAAAGAAAATATCTACTAATAAATATCTATCTGTATATCGGTCCAGCAACTCGAGGCCACAGAAAATACCAACACGAAAATCGAACATAGAAAGTATTTTAATTTTCAGCCTTCCATTCTATGAGTGACTCAATACATCCATCCACCCCAACCCAACATGGCGTCACTTATGTCTTAGCATAAAAACCAAAATTAGATCCAGGACATAAAACAAATGAAAAAAAAAAAAAGTCAGCTATTGTATAACTGGATATGCTCTTATTTGGTATTATTTCTCGGGTATCAATGGAAGGAGAGAGAGAGAGAGAGAGAGAGAGAGAGAGAGAGAGAGAGAGAGAGAGAGAGAGAGAGAGAGAGAGAGAGAGTCATAAAACAGGCACATTAATACACAAACACACTAATCACACAAAAAAACTAAATATTGTTATGGAAGGGAAAAGGGGTGAGACGATGAAAAAAATAATAATCTGAAAAAATCGCAAGAAAAACACAAACACACAAGAAAAATATCAAAAACCATCAAAATTTTGCTGAGTAGGGTTTATTTTTAGTTATCGTTATTTTTCAGCAAGCTATGGACGGGCTATAGAGGGAGACAGAACACCGTATTCGTTCATTTGGGAACAACACAGAACAATTTGCATTTAATGATGGAGGGCCGTGCTTTTGATGGCGATGGGAGCACGCTGGGATGATGGGACGGTGTGGATGGGAAGGTGGGTGAAGGATGGGAAAGGATGAAGTGGAGGAGGAAAATGAGGAGAAGAGAGGAAGAGGATGGATGGGAAAGGATGGAGAGGAAGAAAAAAAGATGAAAGGAGAGGAACAGGGTGGAGAGGAAGAGGAAAAAGAGGAGAAGAGAAGAAGAGGATAGGATGGGAAAGCATGGAGAGGAAGAGGAAAAAGATCAAAGGAGAGGAAGTGGATGGATGGGAAAGGATGGAGATGAAGAGGGAAAAAGAGGAGAAGAGAGGAACCGGATGGATGAGAAAGGATGGAGAGGAAGAGGAAAAAGATGAGAGTTGAGGAAGAGGATGGATGGAAACAGGACGGAGAGGAAGAGGCAAAAGATGAGAGGAGAGGAAGAGGATGGATGGGAAAGGATGGCGAGGAAGAGGAAGAGGATGGATGGGAAAGGATGGCGAGGAAGAGGAAGATGGATGGGAAAGGATGGCGAGGAAGAGGAAGATGGATGGGAAAGGATGGCGAGGAAGAGGAAAAACATGAGAGGCGAAGTACAGGATGGATGGGAAAGGATGGAGAGGAAGAGGTTGGTTCATAAACACAGAAAATGAGAAAGGGTGGAAGGTGGAAATAATAATAATAATAATAATAATAATAATAAAGATGTGGAGGTGGCGGAAAGCGGATGGGGAAGAACGAAATGATGGAAGAGGAAGAAAGGAAAGGAAAAGAAAGAAATTGATAGAACAGGAAGATTGGGGGGAATGTATGAGGAGAAAAGGAACGGGAAATATGGGAAAGAAATAACGCAGGGAAGGAAGAAAATGAGGAGGATGGAAGAGGAAGAGGAATACAGAAGAGGAAGAAGGGATGGAGGCACGGCGGAGAAAAGAGGGGTGACAATGGAGGGGGAGGGGGGAGAAAAAAAGTTTAAAACGAGAGAGGAGGAGGGAAAATGAAGAAGACTGAAAAAAGAGAACTTGAATATAAGAATGGAGAGCAAAAGAGAGAAAGGGGAAGAGAGGATGAGACGAGACGAGGAGAGGACGAGTAAAGAACTGGAAAACAGGAAGGGAATAACACAGGGAAGGATGGAGATACAGAGGATGGAGGAGGAAAAGGAAGTTAGGAGAGGAAGAAGGGATGGGAGAATGGCAAGCAAAGGGAGTGAGGATAGGGAAGTGGTGGACAGGGATGGAGAGGATGATTGAAGAAGATTTGGGGGATAGGAGAGGGGGAAAAATATCGAAGAGTTATACATGTATATAAAAGTTCAGCAGCATAAATATGTACACACAGGGTCTCCCTCTCTCTCTCACTCACTCTCTCTCTCTCTCTCTCTCTCTCTCTCTCTCTCTCTCTCTCTCTCTCTCTCTCATTGCGACTAAATTATCTTTTCAAAATTCTCAAGTTCCTTCCCTGCTGGCCGAGTCAGTCAGAGTGTGTGTGTGTGTGTGTGTGTGTGTGTGTGTGTGTGTGTGTGTGTGTGTGTGTGTGTGTGTCTAGGTTTATCCATCCCCGCCGCCCGTGTGCATGTAGCTGCTTTGCATGTGCGTATCAAGCTGCATCGCCAATACGGTATACATGTGCGTGTGCAATGGCCGTCAGTTTCGGTGTGTGTGTGTGAGGGAATTCAGTTTGCGGGATTTCGTATAATTGGTGTGTGTGTGTGTGTGTGTGTGTGTGTGTGTGTGTGTGTGTGTGTGTGTGTGTGTGTGTGTGTGTGTGTGTGTGTGTGTGTGTGTGTGTGTGTGTGCATAAGCCCTTCCCATGACCGTTTGCGTGAGTGGGAATCTTTTGCAGTCAGCCATTCCCCTATCACACCAAACTGCAATCGCCCGCCGTCGCGCCCCATCTTTAATGCCACAGAAAACGGTGGAGGGGAGACTATCAGAGAACCGTCAAGCTGAAAGAATGACTGCGCAAACGACGGGGAGATAAGGGATAAAGTGGAGAGGGAGGGAGGATAATGAGGAGGGGTGAGGGAGGAAAGGAGGGGGCTGGACGGGGGGAGGAAGAGAATATTGGAGGAAAGAATGAGAGAGAGATGATGGAGAGGGTGATAGAAGTGGAGGAAGGAAGGGTAAAAGGAGGTGAGGAGGAATGAAAGGGATCTGAGGGAGGAAGAGGATATTAGAGGATGGAGGGAGATATAAAGATGACAGAAGGAAATGGAGGAGGAAGAGATAAGAGGAGGGAGGGAGGAAGGAGTGATGGAAAGGTGACAGAATGGAGGGAGGGAGGGAGGATGATGCAGATGGTGATAAGAGGGAGTGGTGGAAGAAATGATATGATATATGATGCAAGAAGGGAGGCTGGGGGGAGGGAAAGAAGTTGGAGGAGAGGATGAGGGGGCCACAGATAATGGAGCTGGTAATAAGAGAGAGAGAGAGAGAGAGAGAGAGAGAGAGAGAGAGAGTCTACCGTGACAGGATAACCTGAAATACTAATCAATATCTGGTGTCCTCTGTCCATTTTCACCTCAACCTCCTCCTCCTCCCACTCTTTTTCTTCTTCTTCTTCTTCGTTGTCCCATCGTCCCACCTCCTCCTCCCTCCCCTCCTCCTCCTCCTTCTCTCTCCAACTTTTCTCTTACCTCCTAATTTTACCATCAAATATATCAGAGGAAGTATCTCTCATACCAACTATCTCTCTCTCTCTCTCTCTCTCTCTCTCTCTCTCTGTCACACTATCAACCTATCTATCAATCTATCCATCTGTCCTTCTGTCTGTCTGTCTGTCTGTATCTTCGTTTAATTAGCTATCATTCTCGTTCTACTTCTCTTTTCTATCATTCCTTCTACTCTACTCTCTCTTCATTTCTTTTCCAAATCTCCCTTCCCTCCCTCTCTCTCTCTCTCTCTCTCTCTCAGTATCTGGGTGAGAGAAATAGTCTTAAGGATTTAAGTTTCAGACAAATATTGCAAGTCGCGTAAATCTTGAGAGAGAGAGAGAGAGAGAGAGAGAGAGAGAGAGAGAGAGCACTTTGAACTCGAGAAAAATTATTCTGTTTGGTTTTTGAAGATTTTTTTTACTCATATATTTTCCGTCTCCTACCTATTTTCCTCCACAGCACTCCCCCACCCCTCCTCTCCCTCTCTCTCTCTCTCTCTCTCTCTCTCTCTCTCTCTCTCTCTCTCTCTCTCTCTCTCTCTCTCTCTCTCTCTCTCACACCCTTTTATTTGCTGTTCCTTTCGTCGCCCTCTCTCCCAATCCTCTTATTTGTTCCCAGTTGGTCCTTCTCTTTCTCCCTTCCTCCCTTCCTCTCTCTCTCTCTCTCTCTCTCTCTCTCTCTCTCTCAACACACTACATCTACCCAAACTTTTCATCCATGGGGTCAGGGTACACACACACACACACACACACACACACACACACACACACACACACACACACACACACACACACACACACATGAAGCAAAAGTTTACCTCGACACAACCAGAGACTTGGGGGAGGAAAGAGGAGGATGGAAAAGAAAGGAAGAGGAAAACAAGAAGAGGGGAGGGGGAGAAATAAGGAAGGGGAAGAAGGTAAGAGGAGGTGTAGAAAGTTAATGAAGAGGAGGAAGGAAGAGGAAGAGGAGTTTGGGAAGAAGGTTAGGAAGAAGAGGAAGGAAGATGAAAAGTTAATAACACGAAAAGAGAAATGAAGAAAGGAAGAAAATAATAAGCTGAGAAGGGTGACGCATCTCTCTCTCTCTCTCTCTCTCTCTCGGCTATATATGCCTCTCGCTCCACTGGTCCCACATTATTAATCCTTACTCAAATATAGGGACCCTCCTATGTCTGTCTGTTTGTCTGTCTGTCTGTCTGTCTGTCTCTGTCTCTCTCTCCTTTTTCCCAGTTTTGTTTTCTCTTACTCCCTCCATTCCTTTTTCTCACCTCTGCTTAGACTACTTTTAGTGCTGATGGGTTGATCTCTCTCTCTCTCTCTCTCTCTCTCTTTCCCCTTCACCTAGGAGGGTATCCAGTGTGGAGGTGTGGGTGTGTCTGGAGATAAGGATGCCAGTGAGCGGATATCCCTGATGCACAACTTCATAAATGTCACTATCAGTTTGAGACAGGGACGCCTTTCAAAACACACACACACACACACACACACACACACACACACACACACACACACACACACACACACACTCGCTGGTGCAGTGGTAACGTTCTCGCTTGCCAACTGGTGGACGGGAGTTCGCGCCTCGCTCAGGTTGCGAAAAGTTTCACTTACGAAGCGGGTGGTTACTGTCCCCCTTGAGCAAGGGGACGGGTGTGTGCTTGTGTGAAGGTCACAGCCTTGCCCTTAGATCGGACTATATGAGCTCTCAGCTCCCTTCCGGGAGGGTAAAAGCTGACCATCACGACCATCAAGTGATCCTGACCGACCCGGTGAATTACACACACTTCCGTTCTCTCTCTCTCTCTCTCTCTCTCTCTCTCTCAAACCCATTTTCTAGAACGTCATAACGCAAAAAAAGAAGAAGCATTTTTGGCAGAGACTCAAGATTCCAAAATATACATGAAAATCTAAAAAAAAAAAAAAGAAGAAGAAGAGGCTAGGTCTACATCGACCCAAAAAAGACGATGATAAAAAAAACAAAAATGCTTGAAAAATAAGGGAAGTTGTATTTAGCTTCGAAAATAATGTGAAAACTCGACTTGGAGCTACGAAAAAAAAAATGCAGAATATGAAAAGGGAGACGATAACTTGTGAGAAAAAAAAAATAGGCTCATCCTGAAGGGCCGACGTGATCTCTGGCACAGGTGTTTAGAAAAGGATCGTTCACTACTCATGGCTGGGGAAGGGGGAGGGACGAATATTTTTGGGTCTGAGGCGAATTATTCTGAGATTTTCTGAGGGGGTCTTAGATAAATTAAACAATACCGAGGCTGAGGAGGTGGAGGTGAAGGAGCGAGAGAGGAAGGAGGGTGTGGGTGAGAGGAGGAAAAGATAGTGGAGGAAAAATAAATACAGTAGATAGATAGATAGATAGATAGATAGACAGACAGACAGACAGACAGATAGACAGACAGATAAGGGACAGGACCAAGTGTATGTACAAGGTGGCCTATATCTAACGTTCTTTCACTCCACCAGGTACTTCATCGTGTCTAAATTGTTTCACTTATTTCGTACACCCACTGCCACATCCACGCCCACATCAGCAGACTAAGCCATCCCCGCAACGCACAACAGGTGAGTGTCTAGTGGGGCGCTATTTACCAACCGCCCTGCATACTGGAACTGCGTGTCTATCCTTGTCATTATTTCTTTTATAATTTTTTCCTCAGTCGATTTCTTGAAGCTCAGGAATGAAGGGGTGAAGATTTGTGTGAGGGTAATGTATGTTGCTGCAAGAGAGAGAGAGAGAGAGAGAGAGAAGAAAAAGAGAAATGAAATAAGAAAACTGTCCATTTGTTATATTCACGTATGGAGTCAATTATCGTGGTTAGGAAAACCAATGTTCTCATGCAATGGAATCTCTCTCTCTCTCTCTCTCTCTCTATTTCACATTCCCACATAGTTCCTCCCACTCTCTCAAACCACCACCTTCTCCCTCCCTCTCTCATTCTCCTCATACCCTCCTCATAATCCTCTCTCTCTCTCTCTCTCTCTCTCTCTCTCTCTCTCTCTCTCTCTCTTACTTCCCCTCCTCCTCCTCCATCTCTCTCAGAACACCAAATTCCCCTCACAACACAGGCTCCTAAATTTTAAAACCCGTCCCATACAATTTGCCACACCCTACCCAAACAACATGGGATAGCACTTATAATTTCGCTCACAGTACCATTTAATTTAGTTCAATGGAATAGAGGGAACACTTTGGTCCTTCTCCATTACCTCCTCCCTCCCCCATTGTCTGGCGCCTTCCCTCCTGTATTTCAAACGGGCTAGGAGAGAGAGAGAGAGAGAGAGAGAGAGAGAGAGAGAGAGAGAGACGTTCATACTATTGTCTGTGAATAGCTATCTGAACGATGGTAGTAGTAGTAGTAGTAGTAGTGACAAGTGATGGTGGTAATAGCAGCTGTAGTGATAGAAGTGGTTGTAGTAGTAGTAGTGGTAATAATAATAATAATAATAATAATAATAAAATAATAATAATAAAATAATAATAATAAAATAATAATAATAATAATAATAATAATAATAATAATAAAATAATAATAATAATAATAATAATAATCCACACCTCACTCCACTACACCTATAATTAATCTCGATTCTAATAATAACAAATCTATCACTAAAACAAAAAAAATAAAACAAAACAATGGAAAAGACATTAATTCCTGGAAAACTCCCAAAAATTCTGGAAAAATACTCAAACAGAAAAAGTCGAGTGGCTCGTGGTATGGAAAAATAATACAGAAAAAATAGGACTAATTAAGGCCTCTGAAAATAAATGCAGGGTCAGAAAATATCCCACATTCTTTTGACGAAGTGTAAAAAATTCGGCGAGAGAGAGAGAGAGAGAGAGAGAGAGAGAGAGAGAGAGTTATCCTGGTATGTATGATGTTCAGTGTAGGGAAGGTCGACCAATTACAAAACTCTACGGAATGTCAAACTTCACATTTCATCACGAGGCTTCCATCCCTTACAAAACTCTACGGAACTCAAACACCACATTTCACCACAAGGCTTCCAGTAAATGGTTTTATGTTTACCATCCAACGTAGTAAATAGTATCCTAAGGTACAGGAAACGGTTTGTCTTGTCACTTAGTACAGAATCACCTGAAGACAACACTACACCGAGTGAGGGGACGACGGGTGCCCAAGCTACATAAACACCCCCACTTCCCTTAATGTGGACTGAGCCTGTGTACATGACGGCCGTAATTCAGGCTGTGGCGCCCTAACAACTAGACCACCAGGAGACATCGCAACTATAGTGAGTCTGACTCCTGACAAAGATTTCCTACCCCTCTCAGCTCAGTTAATGACCGTCAGACTTGATAAATTTGACTAGCAACCAAAGAGACTCATTTTTACCCCATAACTAAGGCTCGACGAATATCACGCAACTACACCTTGATGTTGATGTGCTGAGAGTGGCCCAGTTCTGTCACATGAAAAGAAAGTGACTATAACCACCCACCAAATTCGTGCCCCCACTTCGGTCTAAGGCCATTTAACGTTATCCAATCCCGCCCCGCCAGAGTCCACAGCGAACAGCGGAGTTACATTACGAAATAAGCTCTCTCTCTCTCTCTCTCTCTCTCTCTCTCTCTCTCTCTCTCTCGTGTGTGTGTGTTTTATGATACACGAGAAGACAACGTAATAAGTCCCATATCATCTACGTACACTGACCGCCTCATGATCAGGACAAGTCTAGTATTCTCTTTCATCTAGTCAGTCGAATCTATTTTGCAGTGAGTCGTAGGAGCCTGAAGGTGTTAAATAAAATACACCTTACTTAACAAACGAGCTCTTGTGGATTCGTTTTTTATGAGGAAGTAAAGTAGATAAGGTAATAAAGATAATGCCATCAATACACATCAGCCTCATCTCGATAATGTACGCTGGAGGAAAAAAAAATGATGGAACTCGTAAAATTTCAGATGGGGTCACAGAGGTCAGTTTCCCGAAAAAAAAAAAAAAAGAGGAAGGAAAAGGAATAAATGAGAGAGAGAGAGAGAGAGAGAGAGAGAGAGACAGACAGACAGACAGACAGAGACAGAGAGAGATTTCACTCCCATATATATATAGGTATTTTATCGAGTCATAGGAACTTAAGAATATTAATACTGGTACCATTAACTCTCATGGTCGGGACAACTCAAGTATTAAATTCCAGGGGACCAAAGACGATTTTATTAAGGTAAGAATGAGTTACAAAGGGAAACTAAAGCAAGGCTTACACGAAAATTACACATATTTTTTCCCCACGGTACGAACCAAGGAAAAAAAAAAAAAAACATAACGGGAAGGGAACGGATATAAAGTTTTATGTTTTTCCCAATAGTACCTGTCAAGAAAAAAAAAAGTATTGACCGCGGAGGAAAGTTACTGCTCAAAAAATATATAATCCCGTTGTGCACTCAGAAAATATATTTCTTTCTATTCCTTTTTTTTTTTTTTTGGGGGGGGGAGGCAGGGAGGAGGGAAAACCTGTGGTGTACTGGTTAGGACGTCCAGCATGTGACTAGAAGAGCCAGAGTTCGATTTTCGGATCATTTAGAGTTCAAATGGTCTCAAGTAACCCATCCATATACTTCATAGGTTAATTACTTGCAGCGTCCTCAGTAAGCCAGATCTGCTACCTAAACAATGTCACTGTTCTCTCCTTTAAATACACCCTTGCACCACCCAAGTCTCTCTATTTACAATCCCCCCTCAGCTACCTTATCACACTGTAGTCATCTCGTAGTCCCCACAGTTGCCTTGTGGTCCCCTCATAGTCCCCAGTCTCCTTTACTACCTTTCTTAACTAATCCTGTAGCCATACCCTTTCTCTTACTCCTGTCTCTGTTTGTTGCTTCCCCTCTTTCTCTCTTCTGATAGTCTACCCGTCACTGTCCCCTTTACCCCCATTTCAGCGCCCATCTACAACCCTTCTTCCTTTCTGAATCTTCTTTTTGCTAGTTCCCCTTCTGTCTTTTCTTTGCTGGCTCATTTTCTGTTTCTTTTCCCCGCTAGTAACCATTCTGTCTATTTTCCTTGATAGGTTGTTTTTGTCTTTTCTCCTTGCTTGTTCCCTTCCTGTCATTCCGTTGCTACTTTCCTTGTTTCTTTTCCTTATTTGTTCCTACTATGTCTTTCCTATGTTACGTACTTTTGTTTCTTTTCCTTGATAGCCTCCTTTCTGTTCCTTCCTAACTACCTCCCTTCCTGTCTTGTTCCTTTGATATTTTCCTTTCCGTCTTTCCTTGCTACTTCTCTAACAGCCTTGGTTCCTAGCTAGCTTCCTGTCTCACTTTTCTTTCTGGCTCTCATTCTGTCCCTTTTCTCCGTCACCTCCCATTCTCCTTTCTGCTAGTTTTCCCTCACCGTCCATTTCAACCCCTTTCACAACCTTCCCCCCATTCACTCACACATTTCCCCCACAGCTTACTCGGGCGGCCTTTAGGGCAGCAGGGGCGGACTGAGCATGAGGAGTGTGAGTTTGGCAAGTAAAGAGGATTGGAAGGACTTTAAGGACTGTGAAAGTGGAGATGGTGGGGGCAGAAAGAGGAGGTGGGGAGCGGAAAGAAAAGGGAGCGAAAAGGGAAAAAGATGGGAAAGAACAGGAAGTATGAGAAAATGGTTGGAAAGAAAAGGAGCTGCGAAAAGGAAAACAGGGTTGAGACGAAAAAGGAGGCTGCGGAAAGCGAAGATCGGAGACAAGAGGGAAATTTAGAAGGGAAAAGGGTCGGAAAGAGAAGGCTGTGATCAGGGAAAAAGGTTGGGAAGAGGAGAAAACCAACATGTGGGACTGACAGGGAGTATCCAGGTGTATAAAAGAGAGTATAAAGAAGCGAGAGGAAGAAGTACGAAGGCAGAGAAGAAGCATGAGGGAGAGAGAAGGAGGGTCAGGGGGTGTGAGACAGTATAAGGGAACGAAAAGAGGAAGTATGAGAGCGTGAGTGGAGAGTGGTAGGAGAAGTATCGAAGCACTCATAAAATGGGCCGTCTCAGGGCAAGAATGTGTATATACCGTTCCCCTTAACCTAACCTTACCTCTCACCATCCACATCCACACCACTCTCACGATTGCCTCTCTCGTCCTCCACACACGGGACTTTTCTAACCAAACCAGATCTAACCTAAACTAACAACACATAGTCTAACTTAAGCTAAACTAACTTCACCTAACGCAACCTTTCATCATCCACATCACACACATGCGTCTCTCATCCTCTACAAACTGAACTCTGTCCAAACAAAACCTAAAGTAATCAAATCTAACCTACCTCAGCGTACCTAACCCTGGCCTCCATCCACAACCACATCACTCACACAATTGTCCCCCTCATCCTACCCTGACTGCACCCTATCTAACATAACCTAATCTAACTGCACCAAACCTAACCTAACCTAACCCTACCTAACCTCCACCCAAACCCACACCACGTACATAATTGTTTCTTTCATCCTCCAAGCACTCCACTTCATCCTTTCCCATCCTTACTACGTCCTATGTTATCCCAAACCATCCAACCATCCTTTTCATATCCTAGAGTTTCTGTTTCATCCTTTTATCAACGTCCTTCACTATCCTCTTCACCAAAAATGACCGTCGTTTTATATGCAAGCTCGTGAATAAGTCTGCATGATTCAAATTCCTGGCGGTAATGCGTGGAACATTTTTGTAACACTGAGTCATTAGCTTCCATGCCACAGTATACAGCTCATTCAGTAGCTAGACAGAGAAGCTAAATTAGATCTACCCTCATTATAGGTCTGGCAAGTTGTTGTTAGAAGTTAGGAGCATGTTTCTCACCTTCACGTTATCTCTCTCTCTCTCTCTCTCTCTCTCTCTCTCTCTCTCTCTCTCTCTCTCTCTCTCTCTCTCTCTCTCTCTCTCTCTCTCTCAGTTAACTTTCCTTTACGTCTAAGTGTCTCCGTCCCAACTTCACCTCTTTCAGTTTTATGTCTTGCTGTCTATGATTAAATTTATTCTCTCTCTCTCTCTCTCTCTCTCTCTCTCTCTCTCTCTCTCTCTCTCTCTCTCTCATCTATCTACTCCTCTTCACCTATTCCCTGCCTCACTCCTTCGCAATGCTTCCTTCATTCTCTATCTCACCCTCTCTTCTATATCTCCTCTGCCTCATTTCCTTCACACCAAACTCTCCTCCCTACCTACCCCTAAATGTCCTACCTCGCTCTCTTTAACTCCTCCCTCCTACCTATTTTTCTGCCTCTCCCCTTTCCCATCTCTCCTATCCATTACCTAGCTCCTGCCTCACCCCTTTCCTTCCTGCCTCCCTGCCTTAACTCTCTGCCTCAAGTCACGCCTGAAGCCCGCCTAAGGAGCTGGTTACCCGTCGCCCACTCGCACCCAGAACGACACAAAAAACGACCATTACGACTCACTAGGAAACCAGAGACTCATTTGAAGAAGAAGTACTACGAGTGGGACTCTCTCTCTCTCTCTCTCTCTCTCTCACACACACACACACACACACACACACACACACACACACACACACACACCGCTCGCTGGTGCAGACACCGCTCGCTGGTGCAGTGGTAACATTCTCGCTTGCCATCTGGTAGACGGGAGTTCGCGCCTCGCTTAGGTTGCGAAAAGTTTCACTGACGAAGCGGGTGGTTACTGTCCCCCTTGAGCAAGGGGACGGGTGTGTGGGTGTGTGAAGGTCACAGCCTTGCCCTTAGATCGGACTATATGAGCTCTCAGCTCCCTTCCGGGAGGGTAAAATGCTGACGATCACGACCATCAAGTGATCCTGACCGACCCGGTGAATTACACACACACACACACACACACACACCTTATCTCATATCGTCCTTCATTCCTTCTCACCCTTCCACCCCTCCCTCCTTCCTTTCTCCCTCCCCCTTCTCTCTCCCTTCTCCGCCCACTTCCCTCCACTTTTAACTCCTTCCCCCAACCCACCATCCCCTACCCTACCTCCGTCTTATGAAAGGAAGCTCTCCCCCGATTTAATACACTGTGTACATGGAATTAAGGAGCTGAGACCTGCACTTAAGAAGGAGAGCTAGGCCTAAGAGTTTTTATTGAGAGAGAGAGAGAGAGAGAGAGAGAGAGAGAGAGAGGGAGAGAGAGAGAGAGAGAGAGAGAGACTTTAACAATGTCTTCAATCCAAGGGTCAATTAACACAGAAATGGACAGGGAGAATAGATGGGTGTGGTGAGGGAGGGGAGGGTAAGGGAAGGGAGGGGAGGGGCGAGGAGAGGGAAGGGAGGGGAGGGTAAGGGAAGGGAGGGGAGGAGCGAGGAGAGGGAAGGGAGGAGAGGGAAGGAGAGGGGAGAGGATCAAAAGGTGATGGGGAGAAGAGGGTGTTTGTGTTTGTTGCAAAAGGGAGTGGGGAAGGGAAGGGGAGGGAATGTGAGAGGAGAGGGGAGGAAAGGGCATAGGACTATGGTGGTGACGAAAGGGGATGTATGGTCTTTCTCTCTCTCTCTCTCTCTCTCTCTCGTCTTCGTTCTCTATTTCCTCTCCTCCTCCTATCTCTTGTTCCTCTCTCAGTCTCCTCCTCATCCTCATCCTCCTTCTCCTTTTCCTCCTCCTCCTCCTCTTCCTCTTCCTCCTCCTCCTCTTCTTCCTCCTCCTCCTCCTCCTCCTCTTCCTCTTGGTCTGGCTGTGTTAATGAAATGTACACACTCCCTCACCACCTCTTAGATGGGACAACGCGTGTGTGGGAGTCTGCGCTCGCTCGCTCTCTCTCTCTCTCTCTCTCTCTCATAAATTTACCCTCTCATTTCCATCCTCCATCAAATATTCTTTTGCATTCCTCTTCATCCTCATTACTCTCTCTCTCTCTCTCTCTCTCATTAATTTACCCTCTCATTTCCATCCTCCATCAAATATTCTTTTGCATTCTTCATCCTCATTACTCTCTCTCTCTCTCTCTCTCTCTCTCTCTCTCTCTCTCTCTCTCGTTCCTGTCCCCACAAACTTCTGTCTACTAACTTTTCTCTTACATTCTCTCAATTTCTCTCTTTTCTCATTCTCTCTCATCTCCTTCCTTACTTTAACCCTCACTATCTTTATTTGTCTTTCTTTTCTCTCCCTTTCCTTTTTTTAATGTTAGTTCGTTCCTTTTCTCTAACTCTCTTTGTCTCATCCTTTCATATTTCCTCCTCTGTGTGTGTGTGTGTGTGTGTGTGTGTGTGTGTGTGTGTGTGTGTGTGTGTGTGTGTGTGTGTGTGTGTGTGTGTGTGTGTGTGTGTGTGTGTGTGATGGACAAGACGAGAAAAATAAAGCCAAAAGGAAGGGAAGAAGAGACAGCAAATGACAGGGACAGAAAGATAAGGGAAAGAGAAGGAAAGTAGAGATTAACAAGAGCAATAAAAGTAGATAAAAAATGAATGGAGAAAATAAGGAAAGATAGACACAGAAAATGCAACGATGTGGAGGAGTAGGAAGAGAGAAAAAGAGAGGAAAAGAAAAGAAATAGATGAGAGAGAGAGAGAGAGAGAGAGAGAGAGAGAGAGAGAGAGAGAGAGAGAGAAAATTGCCTCTAACTCCCAAGTCTTACTCTCAGCTGGACTTTCTTGACTTTTTGGACTCCGATTTTTTGGTCTGGAATTTAACCTGTTTTCTCTTAACTCTTTGAATCCGATGACTCTCTCTCTCTGTCTCTGTCTGTCTGTCTGTCTGTCTGTCTGTCTGTCTCTCTCTCTCTCTCTCTCTCTCTCTCTCTCTCTCTCTCTCATTTTTCGTTCCCCTTCTTTTATATAATTTTCATTGTCTTTTTTCTTTCGTTCTCATATATATATTTTTTTTAATGCCCCCTCCTCTCTCTCTCTCTCTCTCTCTCTCTCTCTCTCTCTCTCTCTCTCTCTCTCTCTCTCTCTCTCAGATACCCTTCAGTCAAATCCGTATTCACCAAACTTCCCCCTCTCTCTTGTAAATTGCGAGATCCTGCGAGACGACAACGAGAAAATTGATAGCTCCAGCCATTTCATATATCCATTTTCTCTCTTTCTTTTATCTTTATTCTTTCTCTTTTTAATACTTTCATTTTCTCTACTTGTCCTGTTAATGTTCACTAAATCATTGTCTTTATTTTTATTTGCTTACTTTTCCCCCATGTCTTATTTTCTTTGTTGTAATCATTTTTTTGTCTTTGTATTTTTATTTACCTGTCTCACTTCCTCTCCTTTAATTTCCACTTACTTTTCTTTGTTTACTACATTTCTCTTTTCTTACTATGTTTCGTTTGTCTATATTTTCTCTTCATATTCTCTATTTTATATCTCTGTTTTTCTATACATTTTCTCTGTTTTAATTTAATTTGATTCGTTTGCTAATTTTGGCTGTCATCAGTCACTGTCTTTGTTCCCCTGGCTTCCATCGTCTGTTATGGAAGCTCCCTAACACCTCTTCCTTAGCGATTTATTTTTGGATATGGCTGATTAACACCCTTTTGTACCTATGCAGAGTATGGCGATATTTGAAAGATTTCCGTGACACCGAAGAGGACAGTAAGATGAAGTAAGCAAACTGTATCGCTAGTACACAGAATACACCTCCTACACCCTTATATACTCCCAAATACACCTCCTACACCCTGTATACCACCATCACATCTTCATACATCCTATACACCAGCTACACCCCGAATACATCCACTCCACCCTCTTGCACCCACGAATACACCAGCTACACCCTGCTACATCCACGAATACACCACCTACACCCTCCTACATTACGAATACACCACCTACACCCTCCTACATCACGAATACACCACCTACACCCTCCTACATCCACGAATACACCACCTACACCCTCCTACATCCGCGAATACACCACCTACACCCTCCTACATCCACGAATACACCACCTACACCCTCCTACATCCACGAATACACCACCTACACCCTCCTACATCCGCGAATACACCCGCTACACCCAGAAGACACAGCCACCCCCTCCTACTCCCACGAATACACCCGCTACACCCCGAATACAAGGGTGAATACTCAGCTTTAAATCCTGCAACAACAATTACCACAGGCCGGCTGCTGTATATGTATTAGCTTATA
The DNA here is from genome assembly GCF_032717465.1 of Coenobita brevimanus. Taxonomy (NCBI): domain Eukaryota; kingdom Metazoa; phylum Arthropoda; class Malacostraca; order Decapoda; family Coenobitidae; genus Coenobita; species Coenobita brevimanus. Next base: position 36,926,668 of record NC_137063.1, read on the forward strand.
AATACAGGGCAGGGGGAAGAGGGAGGGGAAGGGGAGGGGAAAGAAGGGGAGGGGGAGATAGTGGAGGAAAGGAGGGAAGGCGAGGGAAAGAAATAACGGGGGGAGGGGAATACAGGAAGGAAAGGGAGTAGAGGAGGGGAAGGAGAGATGATGTGGAAGGAGAAAAGGAGGGGAGGGAAAAGAGGAGATGGTGGGGAGGGGAAAGGAAGGGGAGTGAATGAGGGCAGAGGACAAGGTATAGGAGGAGAGCAGGGAGAAGGGGAGAGGGAGGGGTACAGATAAAAGGAAGGAAGACTGGGGAAGGAAAGGACTAAAGGAGAAGGAGGAGGAAGGAAAGAGGATAGAAAGTACGAAGGGGAGGAGGGAAACAGAGAGGGGAAAATATTTAGAGGGGAGAGAGGAGAGAGAAAGGGGCAAAAGGAGAGAGGATGGAAGGAAGGAAAGGGGCTCTGGAATGAATGAAGGAAGGAAGGGAAGGAAAAGGAAAGGAAGGGAAAAAGGAGGAGGAGGAGGGGTTGAGGGAAAGGAGGAGGAGGGGGAAGAAAAGGAAATGAGAAGGAGAGGAGAGAGAGTGTAAGGGAATAGGTTGAAAAAATGAGAAAGACACGAAAGAAAGAGAGGAAGGAGGGAGGGAGGGAGGGAGGGAGGGAGGGAGGGAGGGAGGGAGGGAGGAGGTTGTAGGAAGTGAGGAGGGGAGATAAGAGGGGAAGGAGGGGATGCATTAGATAAATACAGGCAGGGTTGTGCAGGGGGGTGGGAGGAGAGGGGGGGGAAGAAGAGAAGAGGCACCGGAGGGAAGAAAGAAGAGGGAGGAAAAGAGAGAGGAGGAGGAGAGGAAGAGGCTGAGGGGGAGGGAAGAAGGAGGGGGAAGTGAAAAAGGAAAGGGAAGGAGGAAGCGACTGATAAGGAAGAGGAAAAAAAAACACAGGGGAAAAAAGGGATGAAGGTGAAGGGGAACAGAAGATGCTGAGGGAAAACGGACGGAAGGAAAGAGGAAGGAGGGGGAGAGAGGAAGGACAGAAGAAGACGATAGGGGAGAGGAGGAGGGGTGGAGGAGAGAGGTTGAGGGAAGGGGTAGAGGAGGGAGAGAAGAGGGAGGGTTTGGTTAAAGGGGAGAGTGGAGGAAGTAATGATATTTAGATGTGGGTATTTGGAAGTTGGAGCCGCGGAGGATTAGCGGTAAAGTCGCCGTCTCCCGACCCTTGTCCTGATCTGAACCCAAACTGAGGTGGAAATGTAGGCTGGGGAAGGGGATTGGTAGTATGTCCTTCCATATGTTTAAATATATTCACACCCTGATGTTTCTTACCAATGGCACACTAAACCCAACACAAATATAGGCAAGATAACAGTTTCAAGCCCTTTGCCTATGACCTCCAGTCCTTTAAGCGCAGTGTGTCCAGATATCCCGATAGGAACAGATCTTGAATTTGGCTCTCTTTCTCTTTGCTTTTCTTGGAGGGAACAATTTTGTGGACTTCTAGCCTTTGCTTCCATCGTCCGTGTATAACAAGGGGTGGGTGTCGGGGAACTGACATAAACGCACCACTCAGTTTCATCCCACTCACTACTCAATTCCCCCACTCACTTCCCAATTCTAACCCACTCAAGACTATCCCACTCACCACTCAGTTCCCTTTCATTCGCCACTCGCTTCGGCTCTATCTCCCCACTCGGTCATTTCCCACTCTTCTCTGCTTACCACTCAACTGTGTCGCATTTTATCATTCAGTTTTAACCCACTCACCACTCTCATTTCCCACTGAATTCTCTCTCACCACTCAATTGCATACCTCTCACCACTCAATTCCACATCTCTCTCCACTCAACACGTCCCCACTCAGGGTCCTCCCCACTCACCACCATTATCTCACTCACCATCCCCACTGGACTGGTAACTGGATCTTTCACGCCTCTCCTGCTTCATCTCTCTCTCTCTCTCTCTCTCTCTCTCTCCCCCAAAATCCTATTTACAATGTCTTATTCTATCGAGACAGCTCCTTCTCTCCCCGTCTCACTTTCTCCCCCCAGTCCTCCCCCCCCTTCTCTCTCTCTCTCTCTCTCTCTCTCTGCTGTTAAAGGGAATACTGGGAATACAAGATATGAAACACCACAGACGTAAACAGAAAGGCAGAAAGAGATAGAGAGTCAGAGAGAGAGAGAGAGAGAGAGAGAGAGAGAGAGAGAGAGAGAGAGAGAGAGAGAGAGAGAGAGAGAGAGAGAGAGAGAGACAGAGAGAGAGAGAGCGCAATAAAGATAGTGAGATATGCAGATTGATAAAACAGATGAAGCCAGATCGTCAGAAAGAAAGCAAGAAAGGTAGACAGACAGACAGACGGAGACAGACAGAGAGAAAGTAAAACAATCAAGAGACAGAACAGTAAAAAAAAAATGAAAAGCCATCTAAGAAAACAGGCAATTCAGAGCCAAATAAAGACAATAAATAAATATATCAATCACAATAAAAACAATGACAGGCTGAATCACATTAAAATATATATAGCTAAAAAATGGGCTGGTGTGAAATTGGAGAGCTGACATTGACCTTTAGCCATGAAAAATAAATATACGGTGTGTTTGCTGTCTGTCTGTCTGTATCTGTGTCTGCCTGTCTGTCTCTCTTTATGTGTCTATCTATTTCTGTCTATCTGTCTATCTATTAATCTACTGAATTATATGTATGTTTGTATCTGTCCGTCTGTTTGTTTATCTATCTTCGTCTGTATCTTTGGCTGTCTGTCTATCTATCAGTCTGTCTATGTATCTATCTGCCAAACATTATGCATATGTGAATGTATGTATGTATTTATCTGTCTATTTATCTATCAATGTTTCTGTCCTATTACCAGACGCCTTATAATCCCCCAAATGGAGAGACCAGAGAGGATGGAGAAGAGTAAGAGGAAGAAGAAGAATAAGGGGTAGGAAGAAGGGGAAGGATAAAGGAAAGAAGGGGAAGGATAAAGGAAAGAAGGGGAAGGATAAAGGAAAGAAGGGGAAGGATAAAGGAAAGAAGGGGAAGGATAAAGGAAAGAAGGAGAAGGATAAAGGAAAGAAGGACAAGGATAAATGGAAGGAAGAAGGGAAAAGACAAGCAAGAAGAGATGGGGAGGGAAAGAAGGGAAAGGGGAGAAGAATGGGGCGATTGCTGAGTCAGGAACAAGGTGAGGGGCGAGGGTGAGGATGGTGGGTAGGGTAGAGGTGAGGGGTGGGGGAGAGAGTAGGGGTAGGGTACGGGTGAGGGTGAGGGACGGGAGACAAATAGGGGAAGGGTGAGGGATAGGGTGGAGTAGGAGGGGTGAGGATAGGCGTGAGGGTGAGGGTGGAGGAGGGTGTGAGGATAAGGGGTGTGGGTGGAGGGTGAGGGCAGGGGTGACTGCTGAGTTAAGAGAAGGGTAAGGTGAAGAAGGAGTGAGGGTGGAGTGGGGAGGTAAGGGATGGGGTGAAGGTGGAGGAGGGGGTGAATGTAGGGGTGAGAGGGGTAGGGGGGGGCACATCTGGCGAGGCACAACACCCCTAGAATATCAAGGTGGCAGGTAGGGAGCGTTCACCCCCCCTTTTCCCTCTCCTTCCCCTCTTTCCTCTCCTTTGTGCTGCTACTCTCCCTTCTCCTCTCCTCTGCTTCTCCCCCCTCGTCTACTTTTAGATGTGGGAGCATCTCTAGGAACAGTCCCACCAGTCAGTCACCCCCTAAAGATTTTCACAGGCAAGGATTTACACTCCAGGGTTGCTCCATTTGGTCATACACAAGTCTAATATTTCTGTACTTACTGTTTCCCCCCCAGAATGCGAATCCACAACTATCCATCTCAAGCATTCATCCATCCCAACCATCCACCTACCTTAATCATCCATCCCATCCAAACCATCTATCCATCACATCCAACCATTCATCCCAACTACCCAGCTATCTCAACCATTCATTCCAATCATCCATCCATCGCCTCCATTCATTCTCCCAGTCATCCGTCCCAACCATCCACATCAACCACCCTTCCTCCGCAGCTATGCATCCCTCTCAACCATCCATTCTCCCAAACCGTCCATCTGTCTCAACTAACCATCCATCCCACCCATCCATCTATCCCAACCACCCATCCATCCCTTCCTCGCAACCCTCCATGCCGACCTTCCATCTGGGCCGTGGAAATTGAATAAGCTGAGCGGAATGGATGTAAGCGAGTCGGCGTCTCGATACGTTTGTGTTTGGCTGATTTACAGTGCTGGTTGAATGTCCCTTACCCCCCCCCCATTCTCTCTCTCTCTCTCTCTCTCTCGTCCACATAACCCCCCACACTTCCTTTTCTTTTCCATCACCTCTCTTCTCCCTCCTTTAATCTTCTATCTTCTCCCATAATCACTCTTCTCACTTCCTCTTCACTCCTTTTCTTCGTCCTTTACTCTTTTACTCTCCTAAGCTCTCCCTCTCTCTCTCCCCTCCCCCTTCCTTTTTTCCTTCCTCCTCATCTATTCCCCCTTCTCCTTACTCCTTCCCTTCCTCCTCATCTATTCCCCCTTCTCCTTACTCTTTCCCTTCCTCCTCATCTATTCCCCCCTCTCCTTACTCTTTCCCTTCCTCCTCATCCTTCCCCTTCCCCCTCCCCCACCAATCGTCCTTAGTTCTCTTCTCCCCTCCCTCCTTTCCCTTTTCCCTCCTTCTCATATCTCCCCCTTAAATCACTTCTGCTCTCCTTCCTTCCTCCCCTTTTCCTCTCATAATCTCACCACCCTCCTTCTCTCCCATCCCTTCACTCTCCCCAAACCTACACTCCCCACCACCTATGTTAGGCATGCATGAGGATAGTCTGCATCGGTCCTGAATGAATGTATTGATGTCGTATTGGGAAGCTAAAAGAAAAATGACTCGGGAGACTATTGTGGATATGTGTGTGGATAAGGATGTGGAGTAGATGGATGTGTGGATGACTCAATAGGCTATTATGGATGATGGAGTAGATGTGAGTGGATGAGGATGTGGAGTAATGCATTGGGAGTGTTTGCATCGCTCACATCAATGTAATTGTCGATGCTGTGATGGGAGGGTAAAAGAAAGATGAATGAGTAGGCAACTGTGGAAAATGAAGTGGGTATGTGCGTGGATGAGGGTGTGGAGCAGACTGACGTGTGGATGGAGTTGTAAGCAAGTGGACCGGAAATAAACAGGTCGGAGTGGGTGGGTGGAAAAATGGGTGGGTAAGAGTAGAACGGTTGGTGGGTGTAAAGTAGATGGGTGTGTAGGGTAGGTGGATGTGTAGATGGGCTGGTGGATGTGTATATGGGTGTGTAGGGTGGATGGATGTGTAGATCGATGTATAGCTGGGTAAAGGAAGAACAGAGTGGACTTAAAGCAAGCAGGTAAACAGGTAAGCAAATAACAGATATGTAAACAAGCAGGTAAAAGGTAAACAGATAAACAGGTGAACAAATAAGCAGATAACAGGTAAAGAGTTAAGCAGGTAGACAAGTAAACCGAACTGGTAAGCAGATAAGCAGGTAAACAGGTGAGCAGGTAAGAGTGAGCAGCAGGGGTGGCAGGGTTGGCAGGGTGCTCCTTACACGTCACACAATTACCGTAATGGACCAAGTTTAAACACCCAATACACATTTTTAAGGGGAAGGGGATGGAGAGGGGAGGAGGGGAAAGGAGGGAGAGAGAGGGGGAAGGACGGGAAAGGAGGGAGAGGGAGGGGGAAGAATGGGGGGATACTAGGGGAGGAGAGAGGGAGAGGAGGAGAAACCAAAGGAGAGAGGAGGTGGATGGAAGGAAGGAAGAAAGGGAGACACTGAGGAGGGGAAGAGAAGTGGAAGAAGAAGAAGGAAGAGGAAGAAGGAAGAGGAGGAAGGGAGAAAGGTGAGAAATTTGGTGCATCTGGTGTTTGCTTGGGGAAGGAGGGTAGAAGCGAGTAGGGAAAGGAAGAACATGGAAAGAAGAAGGAGAAACTGCAAGAAGGGAGGAAGGAAGGAACAGAAAAGGAGAGGGTGGAGGTGAGTGGAAGGAGAAAGAAGAGGGGAAGGAGAAAGGAGGAGAGAAGAAAGGAGAGAGGGTAGTATTAGGACAGGGCAAGGGACGAGGGAGGGAAAGGGAACCGCCTGAAAAGAGAAGAGAGGGGGAGGGAAAGAAGAGGTGAGAGAAGAGGAGGGGGAAGCAGAGAGGAGGAAGACTGGAAGAAAGGACAAGGAAGGGGAGGAGGAGAAGAGAAGAAAGGACCGGAGAGGGAAGGAGAGGGAAAGTGAGAGAGGGAGAGAGGAGAGAAGGAAACATGAGAGTGAGAGAGGGAGAGAGGAGAGGAGGAAACAGGCGTGAGGTGGAAGACGGGCTGGGGGAGGGAGAGGGTAAGGAGGGAGAGGGTAAGGAGGGAGAGGGGAGGAGAAGTGGGGAGTTCAGAAAACGAGTATGAGGAGAGCGTAAACTGTGATAGCTGAGATGATAATAACAGTAACAGGAGAAATAACGGCAGCAGACAGGAGACAGCGGGAGAGAGAAGAAATAGCAGAGGAGAGGAGAACGCGAAAGCAGGGGCAAGAGAAAGGGGGAAAGCAGAAGAGAACAGAGAAAACAGTAGGGGAGAAAGCAGTAGGAGAGAAAGAGAAAGTAGTAGAAGAGAGAGTATTAGGAGAGGAAAAAGAACGAGTACAGGGACATAGAGACAAAACGGTAATAGAGAAAAGGAAAGTAGGAAGAGGGAAGAAAGAGGAAGTAATAGGAGACAATAAATAAATGGGAGATAAAATGGGCAAAGAAAAAGAAAAGGGCTACAGAAAAAGAGGAAAAAAAAAGGCGAACAAGAGACGGCAGGAGAAGCAACAGGCAGAAGAAAAAAAAGAGCCGGGAGAAAGAGAGAAAAGGAGTACAAAGAAATGTGAGAAAAAGAGAAGAAGAAAGGAACAGCAGAAAGTAGTAAGGGGAGGAAAAAAGAAGTTATTAGGAAGGGAACTGCACACACAAGATGAAGAGAAAAAGAGGAAGAAGTGAAGGAGAAAGAGAGCAAGTAGAAAAAGAGGAAAAAGTGAGGGAGAAAGAGAGCAGGCAGAAAAAGAGGAAAAAGTGAGGGAGAAAGAGAGCAGGCAGAAAAAGAGGAAAAAGTGAGGGAGAAAGAGAGCAGGCAGAAAAAGAGGAAAAAGTGAGGGAGAAAGAGAGCAGGCAGAAAAAGAGAAAACAGTAAAAAGAAAAACGTAAGTAGAAAAAATATACTTGGAGTTCCAGATAGCCCATTTTCCTCTCTCTCTCTCTCTCTCTCTCTCTCTCTCTCTCTCATTAAAGGAACTCCATCCGACACACAATACGGGTGGACAGGGTGCGAGTAGACAGCTCGTAGAGAGAGAGAGAGAGAGAGAGAGAGAGAGAGAGAGAGAGAGAGAGAGGGAGGTGGAAGGGTGGAGGGGGTGGTGGAGCGAGAGGAGAGTAGGACAGCTGGCGTTGGAGGTAATGGTGGAAGTGGTGAAGCATTGAGTGAGAGAGAGAGAGAGAGAGAGAGAGAGAGAGAGAGAGAGAGAGAGAGAGAGAGAGAATGTATGATTATGGAGCTAGGGAAAATGAGGAAAAAACTGATGGAAAAAGGATCGATAGGGAGGGAAAAGGAAGGATGGTTGAGGCAGGGACGGGTAGGCATGGAGGGTGAGGCAGGCAGGGGTAGACAGGGGGTGAGGCAGAGAGAGGTGGGCAGGAGTGTGAGGCAGGGAGGGGTAGGCAGGAAAGCACCCGTCAACAAGCTGTCAGGCACCTTGCTGGCACTGAATACGTCTCTCTCTCTCTCTCTCTCTCTCTCTCTCTTACACTACCCTTCAATCCAGCGATGTATTTTTCTGTTCACTTCATACCATTTCGTTCACATTTCAATAACGCCCCAGGAGTGAAGGGGTTAATGAGACAGTATTTAAACCATCAAGTCAGACGTCTCTCCTAGGCTGGGGCTACTAAAAATAAAACGAAAAATAAATCACTAAATGGAAAGAGTTACGAAGACAATTACTTAATGCTCTGCCGCTCCTATGACTCACTCTCTTGGATAAAATCGTCTGGATGAGAATACAATACTCCTTTTACTCTAACTTGGCTTAAAATTCTCATCACACCGTCTTGAATGCCGAGTTGTAGGGACTGACGATTATAATGCTAGTCACAAAGAAGTGCTATGGAAAGTATGTGGAGCGGTAGTACTGTACCATTTTGAAACAGAGCAACTTGAAATTTAATAATAATAATAATGATGATAATAATAATAATAATAATAATAATAATACCCCGGAACAGATCTACAACAGGGGAATCATTTCTACATCATCATTCTTCAAATTTTTCACGCCAACTTCCCCCTCCCACTCTCTCTCTCTCTCTCTCTCTCTCTCTCTCTCTCTCTCTCTCTCTCTCTCCTTTGTGTCTCCGTATTTCACTTTCTCTCCTATTACTCCGATATTTACTGCCCTCTTTCCTTCTTCTTCCCCTCCTCTTCTTTACCCTCCTAGTTTCTTCCTGCCTCATTTTTCATATGCCTTTTGCCCTATTTTCTTTCTCTTTCATTTGCTTTCCATTCTTTCTTTTCACCTGTTTGTCCTTCCTTTCATTTTATTTTTTTTTTTCTATGCGCTCCCCCTCTCTTCCATTCTCTCTCTCTCTCTCTCTCTCTCTCTCTCTCTCTCTCTCTCTCTCTCACGCCTTTACTATTAAGACGAACGATAATCGAGTGAAAAAGGCATAACAACCGTTTAATCGTGATGAAAAAGAAGAAGAAGAAGAAGAAGAAGAAGAAGAATTGGATTAAAGAAAAAGGTGAGAGAACAGAATAAGAGAAATAATGAGGGAAACAAGAGAGAGGGTGGGAAGGAAAAAATAAAGAAATAAAAAGTGAAATGAAACAAGAGTAAAAGCGGAAAAAATGGAGAGAGAGAGAGAGAGAGAGAGAGAATATATGGAGAAGAGGAATGGAAAGGGAAGGAAGAAGATATTGAAGAAAGAAGGAGGAGGAGGCAAAGCGACATGGAGGTGATGTGGGGAGGAAGGTGGGGAGGGGAAGGTGAAGAGAAGAGGGTTGGGGAGGAGAGGCTGGGGAATGGAGGAAGTACGTGAGGGGATGTGAAGTTGACGAAGGGAGTGAGAAAGTGAGAGAGTGAGTGAATGTGGAGGTGAGCAATCCAGTGAGGACAAGACAGGCTCTTCAGTGAAAGTTGTGACTCAAGGACCTCTCTCTCTCTCTCTCTCTCTCTCTCTCTCTCTCATAATTTCACAGTTCATATTCCTCCTCATCCCCTCACCTCATCATTTCTCACTCCTTATTCTTGCCCCATCTTACCTCATCTCCCCTTCACCTCAACTCCATCTCACACTGATCTCACCCCCACTTCATTTCACATCCTCATCCTCACCTCACACTGCAAACTTCCTAATGACTCCCACATCCTCTCTCCTTCCCTCATCTACCTCATACTTACACCTCCTCATCCTAACACCTCATTCTCACTCCTTACACCTTACCCTGAAGATCCTAATAACACGCACATCCTCTCTAACCTTCCCTCATAATTACACCCCCTCATCCAACACCCTATCTCATTCTCACTCCTCACGCCTTACACTTTTCCTAATAACTTCCAGATCCTCTAATCCTTCCTTCCCCTTATATCACTCATACTCGTAACTCACAATCTCTTGGGATGGGAGAAGTTGAGAGGCTCACAAAAAAAGGAAGAAAATGATACGAGGAAAGGAAGGTGGTGATGAAAACATGTGTGGGAGGAAAATACGAAGAGGAGGAAGAAGAAGAAATGCGAGGAAAATAAGAGGAAAAGAGGAGACAGAGAACAAAGGAAGAACACAAGAACAGAAGAAAAATGAGGAGGAAAAAAGAGAAACAGAACAAAGGAGAAAAACAAGAAGAGAAGAAAATAGGAATGAAAAGGAATAATGATGATGATGATGATGATGACTGACAATAATGAAAATGATGATGATAACAATAATGATGAAGTAAATAAAGAAGAAAAATCTGAATGGAAAAAAGACAAGGAAAAACCAACACCACCTAGACGAAAAGGGGAAAAAAAAAAGGAGAAAAGAGTGGGAAAAATGTCCACCCTTAATGATCTTCAAGGCCAAAAAAAGAAAATAAAAAAGAATAAAGAAAAAACTGGCACAATCTGGCAACACATGACGTAATAAAGGAGAGTGTGTGGGAAGAGGGGTCAGGCGAGGTCAGGATGGGTCAGGATGGAGTTAGGAAGGTACGAAGAGGTAAGGATGGGGTTAGGAACGCAAGAAGAGGTAAGGATGGTGAAAGATTAAGTAAACAGAGGTCAAAGAGCGTTCAGAATGGAGTTAGGATGACATCAAGATGGAATACGGATGAGTAGGAGGGGTTAGGATGGAATAAAAATAAGGAAAGGATGATCAGGATGGAAAAAGGATGGTCAAGACTGCAAAAATGGGGTTAGGAGGATGGAGTAAGGATGGAAAGGAGGAATATGCAGTTAGGATGGAGACAGGGAGATAAGAAGTAGTAAGGATGTAAGACAGAAGGAGTAAAGATGAATCAGGGTGGAGTAAAGATGACAGAGGAGGTTAGGATGAAGTAAAGGTGGTGAGGAAGGATTAGAATGGGTAAGGACTGAGTGTGAATGGTTAGGTAAAGCCAGGATAGAGGGCGTGAGGGGCCAAGGGAAGGTCAGAATGGAGAGAGAGAGAGAGAGAGAGAATAATGGAAGAGAGACAGATTAGTACCAGAATAAGAGAGAGAGTACATGACAGCAACAGGAGTAAGGGGAAGGGTGAGAGAAAGGTGAGAGGTGAGGAAGAGGTTGTGGTTGAGGGGAAGGATGAGAGTAAGAGGAAAGGGAGAGCAAAAACGTAAGACAGGAAATTCAGGAGAGATGTCGAAAAAAAAAAGAGAAATTATAAGAAAAGGTTAAAAACTCTAACTATAACACACAAAACCTCTCAGGAAATTAGGAGGAAGTTGGAAATTAAGAAGGCAAGAAAGTTTAGACAATATGGAGCGAGAAAAAAAAAAAAGAAAAAAGAAAAAAGAAAGTAAGCAAGATGCACTTCAAAAATTTCGTTTAATGAGGGTTAACGAAAAGATAATTGAAACTCCAAAAATGATATATATGATAACCGAAAAAATATAGATTATTAAGGGACTAAAACTTTGTTGATGAAGAAAATCCACGGTAGAACTAGGATAAAATAATCACAAAATTATATAAGAGAAAATATACAAAACTGGAGAACACAGAAACGCTAAAAATATAAGTTAAATAAAGAAAAAGGGAGACATGAAAATGGGGAGAAACTTGGTTGAGAAAGTCTTTGAAAAAATATATGAAAAAAACTGATAAAACAAGACAAGCATAGAAAACTTGAAAAATGTTGGGAGGTAAGCAAAGAGGGCGTGAGAGGGAAGTGAGGAAGGTGAGAGGGAGCAGAAAGGGGAGAGAAGAGCGAGGGAGATGAGGAAAGGAAACGAGAATGAGGGAAACGAAGGTGAAAATGAGGGGGGGGGGAGGATGGAATGCAAAGGGCAGAATGAGAAAAATACAGGAAGGGTAGGTGAAGGATGAACAAAGGAGGAAAAAGATGTGAAAGGGAAGTAAGAGGTTGAAAGTAACAAAAAAAAAAAAAATGAGAGAAAAGAAAAGGAGGCAGTAGGGGGATAGAAACCTGAAAGAGAGGGTGAGATAAAAGAGAAACGAGGTGTGAGAGTAGGAGAAAAGTTAAAGAGGTAGGAGGGTGTGAGAAAAGTGAGAAGGGGGAGCGAGAAATGAGAGAGGGAGGTAGGTGAAAAAAGAGAGAGGGGTGAGAGAAGGAGGCAGAGGTACAGTTTGAACGAGAGGGCCAAGAAAAGTGTGGAATTTTTTTCAGAATCCTGAGAAAAAAAAAGATAGAAAAAATAATGGATGAAAAATCTGAGATGAGGGAGCGTACGAGGGGGAGGAGGACGACGGTGGAGGAAGGTAGAGAGGCGGAGGGAAAGTGGAGAGGTGGATGAAGAGTGGAAAGGTAGAGAGGTGGCCGAGAAATGGGTGGAAGGAGGTGGAAGGAAGGTGGGGAGACCAACAAGCAGTACCTAAATGCTAGGGGTGTCTCCGGTATTATTAAGGGGAGGGTGGGTTATGTGAAAGACTTTTTAGTATTGTCGAAATCCATCTCCACGAACTGCTCCCTTCACTTGTCTGGACTCGACCATGCGTCTGTACGAACAACTCTGTCTACTTGTCTGTCATTTGGGAAGCTGGAAGAGATGAAAAGGAAGGAGGGAGGGAGGTGGCAGGGGGAGGAGGGATGGTCGGGGAGGTGGAAGGGAAATGAAGAGGAAATGGAAGGGAGAGGAGAATCTTGTGCATAGGGTGAGTAAAACGTGGAAGAGGTGGAAAGGGAAACAAACGGAGAAAGTGGAGGGGTGAGAAGAGAGGGAAACAGGAGGAGAGACTGGAAAGTAGGTTCAGGAGCTGAGAAGGTGGAGGGGTGGAGGGGAGGGTGGAAGGAAGACAAACAGAGTGGAGGGAAAGTAGAAAGACAGAGGAAATGGAGAGGACTGTGGAAAGGAGGGAAAGAAGGAACGTAGAAAGTGTGGAAGAAAGATGAAAGGAGGGAAGGAAGAAAAGTGGAGCAGAGAGTGGAGGAAAAATAAAGGGAAGGTGGAATTGAGGTGGAGGGGAAAGTGGACGGGGTGGAGGAGTGACGTCATCCTCCACACACCTTTAAGCGGCCGCCTCACCACACAAAGACGGAGAGGCCCACACGCACACACATACGTATACACCCAGACACATACACAGACACGCACATGTACACACATACGTACATAGACAGGTACACAAACAGACACAATTACACACACACACACACACACACACACACACACACACACACACACACACACACACACACACATTTTATATATCAATCTACATCTGTCATCTCAATCTGCCCATCTACATTATATATTGAAAAAGACATCCATCACGCACACATTCATATGCACACTCAGACATACACGTAAGTACGTACGTAAACAAACATGCGCACACAGACATGCAAGCTCTTAAAAAGGTATACACACAAGCAACCACGGTCTCGGACAAACATACATACGTGTACACGCACATAAACATTTACATGACAGACATAAGGGAAATAATGCACTTAATGAAACAAACGCACATACATACATACATACATACATACATACACTGTCCCACATACAAATAAGCAACAGTTCACAGGCCAGATAAAAAACATAAACAAAACACACACACAAACATACACACAGACAAACACAAAAATGCAAAAAAACAACTTTCATACGTCGGACCCCTACTTCACACACACACACACACACACACACACACACACACACACACACACACTGTAACTTGACTAACATGTGAGAGTATATAGTTACACACACAACCACACGCCCACTGATACTTACATAGTCATTCACTCACACACACACACACACACACACACACACACACACACACACACACGTACGGACAGCAACATAAGTATAGGCGAAAGCAAACACTGGAGTCTCTCTGTGAGTTACGAAGTGTAGAGACTCACACACACACACACACACACACACACACACACACACACACACACACACACACACACACACACACACACACACACAGAGTTACACTGAAAATATAATGCAACACCAAACACAGTAAACAATCAGGAAAAGAGTTACAGAAACTACACGTACTTCGAGTTAAAACAAAAGCGCCAGAGCAAGAAAAAATAAATAAAAAAGAAAAACACCAGCAACGAAAACATGAACAAAAGCCATACCAATAACAGTAAAAACAAACAACAAAGACAACAACAACAGAACAATCAAGTAATAAACTCTAAAATAACAACAAAGAAAAACAAGACCATCTATAAAAACAACAACAGCAAGAGCAACAAAAACAACAAGACAGCAATGACAATAATGGTGACATGCAACTCAACACTGAGGCCTAAAAATACACAGACACATGCTGCTGTCTGTGTCTCATCTCTCTCTCTCTCTCTCTCTCTCTCTCTCTCTCTCTCACACACACACACACACACACAAGGTCTTCATATTTACACATCCCGTTATTTTTTCATTCAGGTCTGTCTCCCGTCTCTCTCTCTCTCTCTCTCTCTCTCTCTCTCTCTCTCTCTCTCTCAGCTACACACAGTCACCCCCCTACTACTCCCTTCACCCCAATAACGCTTTGATGAGCACACGGTCAACATGGGGTGAGGGGTGAGAGAGAGAGAGAGAGAGAGAGAGAGAGAGAGAGAGAGAGAGAGAGAGAGAGAGAGAGAACAGAAGTGGTAATGTGAGGAAGCTGTGACAAAAGACAGGTGAGAGATAAGAGAAGGAAGAAGGGGAAAAGGAAGGATGGAGGAAAGGGAGAGGTTGGGGAAGAGGTGAGGGGTGAGACAAGGAACATGGAAAGTCTCTCTCTCTCTCTCTCTCTCTCTCTCTCTCTCTCTCTCTCTCTCTCTCTCTCAAGTGGCAGGAATACACTAAATGAGGAGAGAAAGAGCCACATCCCGTCTTGGTGTCATGGCACTAATGGAGATGTCATTGGGCGAAGCACGGTGATGGCGGGGAGGTGTCAGTGAGAGAGAGAGAGAGAGAGAGAGAGAGAGAGAGAGAGAGACTGTGATTTATGGTAGTGCTCGTGGTTGATTTTGTGGTGGCGGTAGTAGCAGTAACAGTGGTAGCTGTGATATAGATATGGTAGTTGTGGTAGTAGTAATGAGAGTGGTTATGATGTTGCAGACATAGTAGAAGTAGTAGTAGTTATGATTGTAGATATAGTTGTGGTGGTAGGTGTTCAGATAATGTTTTTTTCCTAACCCTTCAGTACTCTCCTGTCATGTACCAGTGGATGAGCTAATGATTTGAGTCTATAAAAAGAACCCAAGCTAATAACAAAATAAATAAATACTTAATACCTGAGTTCCCACTGCGTGGTAACTTATTAGAAAAAGACAACCTGCTGATCACACTGTTACTGCTTGTCATTATTGTTGAATTATATATCTAAACTCCAGCAGTATATATAACGTTTCAGTATTTCTTCTACATCCGTTATAACCCTGTATAATCCAGTATACTCCGCACCTATAATAGAACATATACATCTGCAGACTAACATATTATTTTTAAATGTATGAATGACTCCAGTATATAAATTAACTGCGCCTTTTCATTATCTTTACTCGAAAAAAATGATCTTGAATTATGTGACCTAAATAATGCTTCTTCACTAATTCAATTAATTTATATAAAGGATATTATGACTCTGATTATTTTCTGGTAATGGTAGTAATAATAATGGTGACGGTGGCAGCGGTGGTGGTAATGATTATAGGGATGGTAATGACTGTGGTAGTAGTGGTGGAATGAGGCAGTGGTGATAGTGGTGATGATAGTGGGTGATGATGGGAGTGATGAAGCTGTCAGTGGTAGTTGTGGTGTGATGGTGATGATGGTGATGATATTAGTGGGAAAGGTAGTAAGGTAAGTAGAGGCTGTAGTTATGGTGGTGGAAGTGGTGGTTCTAGTGATAAAATTAATAGTAATAGTAACAGTAGCAGTAGTTGTAGCGTTGATAATAGTGCTGGTTGTGGTTGTGGTGGAGGTAGTAGTCGTAATAATGGCAGTAACAGTAGACCAATGGTGATAGTAAGAGAGATTGGTGGTAGCAGAAATGGTAGTGGTAGTGGTAAGAGCAGTGGTGAGAGTACTGGCTGTAGTAGTGGTGACAGGAGCAGCAGAAACAGCATTAATAACAGCAGTAGTACTAGCAGTAGGCGAGGGAGGGAAGGGGAGGGAAGGGGAGAGAAGGGGAGGGAAGGGGAGAGAAGGGGAGGGAAGGGGAAAGAAGGGGAGGTAGGGAGTGGGAGAGCGTCTCAGCACCTCAGGCGGTGGTTTGCATGCCCTCCTCGGATCAATGAACGGGGGGAGGGGTAATGAGGGGCAGGGAGGGGCCGACGGGAGGGGAGGGGGAAAGGAAGAGGGATAGGGGGAGGGAGAGTAAAGTGAGGGATAGAGGTGAAATGAGAAGGACAGGAAATGAAAGGAGAAATGAAGAGAAGAGATAGATACCAGGGGGAGGGAAGGGGAAGATGGGAGAGAGGTGGAGGAAAGAGAGAGGAACAGTAAAGAAATGGGCAGGAAATGAAGGTAAAAATGAAGATATGGGAGAGAGGAGAAAGGAAGGGAGGAGGAGAAGGTAAAGGGGAGAGGTAAGATGAGGAGGGGAAGGGAGGGTGTGTGTGTGTGAGGGAGAGGAAAGACAGAAAAAAAAAAATGATGGTAATGTGACAAGCGACAGCGAGAGGGAGGGGAAGGGAACGGGGAGGGACGTGAGGGTCAGAAGATGAGTAGAGAGGTGGACAGGAAATGAAAAGGGGAATGAAGAGATGAGAACGTAGTAAGAGGGAGAGAGAAATAAGGGAGAGAACAGGGGAGGATGGAGGAAGTGCAGAGTGAGAGGCCATGAAAACACAGAAAGGAACAGGAAATGAAAGGGGGAATTATGAGATGAGAGAAGAGAAACGATAGACAAAAGGAATGAGAGAGGAATGGGAGCGAAAAGCAAGGAACGAAAGGGAAGGGAAGAGAGGCAGGAAGAGGAGGGGAAGAGAAAAGAGGAGCAGAAAGCAAGGAGCACAAACAACTACCAGAAACATAAAAGGTAGTGTTAATCAGCATAAATTATTAACAGGAAATAATACTGAACACTTAGAAGGAAAAGGAATAAGGTTTTATGGTAGACCAAGAAGATGGTATTGTTGTGTGTGTAAAGAAGTGTTGGGGGTTTTCAATTACCAGTGTAGAGCCGGGAGGGACTGTGTGGGATTAGTGTAGGGCCACTCATTAACACACACACACGCACACACACACACACACACACACACACACACACACACACACACACACACACACACACACACAATGACATTCTTATACACACACGCGCCTTCTTTTACACTTACACAGTTCTCCTCTTTCCTGCACACACACACACACACACACACACATACAGGCTCTCTTAAACACACACAGAGCACCCAATCTCTATAAAGTGTACGATGTATTTCTTTTACTCTCGCTCTCTCATACGTACACACATTAAACCACCACCCACCCATACCCTCCCCCCCTCTCTCTCTCATACTGAAGCATTTACCCATCCCACCTACCCACCCACCCACGCTCTCTCTCTCTCTCTCTCTCTCTCTCTCTCTCTCTCTCTCTCTCTCACATAAAGAGTCAGAGGAAGGTCGTAATTTTCGAGGCTTTTGAGTTGAGAGAGTCGAGATTTTTAAATACGTGTTGATCTTTTAAATTCTTTCTTTTATTTCCCCCCCCCTCCCACTCTCTCACTCACTCACTGACTCACTCACATTCTCGCCCACTCACTCAATTACTGTGTCTGCCTGTGTGTGTCTCTCTCGCCCCTCCTTCTCCCCTCTGCGAGCCCCCGGGAAGAAGCCTGGAGGAGGGGACAGTGAGGGGAGGTGGGTAAGGGGAAGTGAGGGAAGTGACGGAGTGCAGTGAGGGGAGGCGGGGTTGGAGGTGAGGGGAGTAAACGGGGTAAGTGGAACGTTAGAGTGAGGGAAGGAAAGGAGGAGAGTAGCAGGAGTGAGGGGATGGAGGAAAGGAAGGGTAGGTGAGGGGACTGGGGAGAGAGAGGGCAAGGAAAGGGCTAGGAAGGTGAGAAAAGTGAGGGGACAGGTGACAGCGAGTGAGGGGAGAGGCGGGGAAGGGATGGGGAGAAGAAAGCTTTAGGGAGAGGAGAGTGAGGGGAAGGAAAAGAAGGATGGAGACAGAAGAGAGGGTAGGGGGAGGAGAGTGAGGGAAATAACGGCAAGGGGAGAAAGAAGTGAGGGAAAGAGGAGAGTGAGGGGAGTGAGGAGAGGAGAGGGGTGAGGGAGTGAGGGGAAAGGAGTCTCTCTCTAACTCTCAACTTCCCTCGTTCCTCCCCGCTTGATTTGCACAGGGGAGGGGAAAAAGGGGAGACGTTTATGGGGTGCAGAGACAGGGGGGAGGGAAGGGGAGGCGAGAGAAGATAGGTAGGTAGGTAGAGAGAGAGAGAGAGAGATGAAGAGTGAAGGTAGGAGGGGAATGAGAGAGGGAGCGAGAAGGTGGTGGTTTGAGCGAGTGGGAGGAACTATGTGGGAGTGTGAAGTATATGAGAGAGAGAGAGAGAGAGAGAGAGAGAGAGAGAGAGAGAGAGAGAGAGAGAAGGAGGAAGACCAAGAACGTTACAATAAAAGATAAGAAAATCGAGTAAGGGGAAAAAAAGAGAAAAAAAAGAGAAAAAAGGAGAAAGGGAAGAGAGAGAGAGAGGGAAAAGAAAGAGAGGATGCTAACGAAGGGTAAACAGAAAGGAGAGGGGAGAGAGACAAAGAAGAGAGAGAAAGAGTGAGAAAGAGAAAAGAAACATGAGAGAGAGAGAGAGAGAGAGAGAGAGAGAGAGAGATTGCTTGGCCGTGTGCCAGAACAAATACTCTCTCTACCTTCACCTTCCTTCTCTCTCTCTCTCTCTCTCTCTCTCTCTCTCGTACTTATGACAGTTTTTCTCTCACCTCTTTTATCCCTCCATCTCTCTCCCTTTTTTTCTCTCTTCCTCCTTCATCCTTCTTACCTTCCTCTGTCTTTCTCTCCCTCATGCATCCCTTTCTCTCTCTCTCTTCCTCATTTTCTTCTTCTTCTTCGTATCTCCCTCTGTCCTAATCTCATTTCTTTTCCTCTTCCTTTCAATCTCCTAATCACCATCTCTCTCTCTCTCTCTCTCTCTCTCTCTCTCCCCCTCTCCCTCACCTCCCCAGCAGTGGAGGTGTTTTTCCCCACCAATATCATTTCCTAGTTGATCTCCGCTTCTGCCTCTCCCTCTCTTGCCTTTCCCTGCCTCACCCAGTTTCACCCTGCCTTACCGTGCATCACCCTGCCTCTCCCTGCCTTATCTTCCCTCACTCTACTTTGTCTTGCTTCATCCCTGCTTTTCTGTCTTACCCTGCCTCGCCTTTCCTCTCACTCTCTTACCCTTCCTTTGCCTCCCCCTTCCTCTCCCTGCCTTCCTCTGCCTTACCCTGTCTTACCCTTCATTTCCCAGACTCGCCCTACTTCTGTCTTGCCTCACCCTGCCTTGTCTTGCTTCTTTCCTGCCTCACCTTGACTCTCATTGCTTCTCCCAGTTTCCTTCCTGCCTCTCCCTGCCTTCCTTCTGCCTCATCTTGCCTCTCCCTACCTCTTTCTTCCTCATCTCAGCTTCTTTTTGTTTCTTCTTATTGCCCAATGCCTCTTCTCCCTCTATTCCTGCCCTCCTTCCCCTCCCCACCTCTCTCTTTCTTTCCACTCCCATCTTCTGCCTTTCCCTGCCTCCTTTCAGCCTCTCTCTCTCTCTCTCTGCTCTCCTCTCACCTCTCTGTGTCATCCCTAATTCTCTTCTGCCTCCCTCCGGCATTCTTTCCCTCCTTCCCTCGCTCTCTTCTTCTTACCTCCTTCTTCGTCCTTCCTCTCTCTCTTCCTCCTGTCTTTCCTTGCCTCCCCTTGCCTCCTGCTACCTCCACCTGCCTCCCCTCATTCACCCATGTCTGCCTCCTTTTCCGTCCTGTCTTCTCCTGCCTCTCCCTGCCTTTCTCCTTGTTTTCCTTGCTTCCATCTGTCTTTCCTTTTCTCCCTCTGCCTGTCCCTGCCTTCTTCCTGGTCATCTTTGCCTCCCTCTTGAGTTCCCTTGCCTCTCTCTGCTTGCCTTCCTCCTCTGCCTTTTCTTGCCTCCCCTGCGTCTCCCTGCTTTCCCCTGCCTTACATCTGGCTTTAACTTCCTCTGTCTTTCCTTGCCTTATATATGCCTTTCCTTGCCTCTCTGAACCGTCTCTGCCTTTTTCTCTCTTTTCCCTACATCTGTCTCTCTTTTCCTTTCTCCATTTCTTTCAATAGTCTCTCCATCTTTCTACCTCCTTTCTTCCTTCTTTTTATTTCTGTCTCCTCTTCCTCTCTCCTCACCCTTCCATCCTCTCTCTGCGTCTCCCTACCTTCTTTCTTTCTCTCTCTAATATTTATCACCTTTTCCTCCCTCCCCTCCCCCATTCTTCCCTCCCCTCCCCTCCCCTTCCCTCCCTCCCTCTGAAGAGTTATTTGTTATGATGTTTCCCAATATAACGGAGTGAGAGTGAGAGCGAGAGGAGAGAGAATGGGGAGGAGAAAGAGAGGTAAGACAGAAGGAGTAGAAATCGTGGGGAAGGAGGAAGGAAAGAAGGAAGAGAGAGGGAGATGAGAGAAGGAAGAGGGAAGAGGAAAGAGGAAAGAGAAAGTAAAGATGGAGTAGAGAGGGAGTGGAGGCAAAAGGTAAGGAGGGAAGATACATGGGGGATGGAGAGGAAATGAAGAGAATATATAAAGGAGGGAGATGAGAGGGAGGAAAGAGGAAGAAGAGAGGAAGAGGAGTGAGGGAGAAATGGCAGAAGAAGGAAGTGGAGGGAAACACAGAAAAAAGAGGGGATTTTACGTGTGTGTGTGTGTGTGTGTGTGTGTGTGTGTGTGTGTGTGTGTGTGTGTGTGTAATATCTTTCTATCTATACTGTGAGAGAGGGAGAGATAGATAGATAGATAGATAGATAGAGAGAGAGAGAGAGAGAAACATTTCCTCACTCTTTTTCACACTCACTTCATCACTGGCTCTAACAGAACAACCTAATTTTGGCATTTTCTCAACTCTCTCTCTCTCTCTCTCTCTCTCTCTCTCTCTCTCTCTCCCCCAAACCTATTTACTCCACTGAATCGACTGTTTCTCTTTTCCTCTTATCTCTCTCTCACATCCTCCTCCTCACCCTCTCACTTTTTCTCTCATTTCCTTCACTCCTCGCTTTTTCCTTCTTCCTCCTCTCGCTTTCTTCATTTTCTTAATGCTCTCTCTCTCTCTCTCTCTCTCTCTCTCTCTCTCTCTCTCTCTCAACATATTTCTATCATTTCTTTTTATCCACATTTCCTCTCTCTCTCTCTCTCTCTCTCTCTCTCTCTCTCTCTCTCTCTCTCTCTCTCATAGCTTTTTCTCCCCTCCCCTTCAGTTCTCTACGCTTCAGTACTCTCTCATTGTCCCTCTCTTCCTTCCTTCCTTCCTTCTTCCTTTCTTAGTCTTCACTCTTTCCTTCTTTTCTTCTCATTTTCCCTTCTCCATTCGCTTTGTTACTAAATTCATCCCTTCTTTACTGTTTATTTTCTCTCAATTCTACTTTCTTCATTTATATTTCCTATTCCATCATGATTTTCTCTCTCTCTCTCTTTTTAACCCAAGTCTTTCTCCTTACCTTTATATTCCTTCATTCCTTCTCTCATTCCCCCTCCTTCTTCCTTCCTTTCTTCCTTGTCTCCATCCTTCCTTTCCCTTCCTTTCCTTCTCTCTTCTGTTCCTGTTTACTTTCTTTTCGGTTCTTTCTTCCTCTCCATCCCATTTCTTCCTTTCATTCTATTACCACCTTCTTCCTTTCTTTTTCATATTTTATTTCAAACTATCCTCCATCTTTACAAATTTTTTTTCTTCTACCTTCGACCATCCTCTCTACCTACCTACCTACCTACTTGACGACCTACCTACCTACCTACTTACTGATCAGTCACCTACTTACCAACCTACCATTCCTTCCGACTTACCTACCAATCTACCTACTGTACTATGAAGCCTCATGTATACTTACGGACCAACCAATCAGCCTACCTTCTTACCTACCTACCTGCCTACTTAAATAAGAACTCAATCACCTACCTACCTGTCTACGTAATAACCTATCTACCTACCTACCTATCATGGACACACACACACACACACACACACACACACACACACACACACACACACGTACTTCCATTAACTCTCTCTCTACTCTCTCTTTTTCTGTACAGTGCTCTTCTAATCACCCCCTCTTCTCCCTGTGTGTGTGTGTGTGTGTGTGTGTGTGTGTGTGTGTGTGTGTGTGTGTGTGTGTGTGTGTGTGTGTGTGTGTGTGTGTGTGTGTGTTTTAGAGAGAGAGAGAGAGAGAGAGAGAGAGAGAGTATCTTGACACAAACAGCTTCTTACCTTACCTCCCAGGGACCCTGATTATGCTGTTGATAAAACCTCCCTCCCTCCCCTTCCTCTCTCTCTCTCTCTCTCTCTCTCTCTCTCATTACCATTTTTTCCTTTCCTGTCTCATTTTCCATTCTCTTGTCCTCATCTCTCTCCTTTCCTCTTTTTTTCTCCCTCCATTTTCTAGCCTACTCTTTCCTTAGTTCCTTCCTTCTCCCTCCCTCCCTCTCTTTTAACCTCTTCTTCTTCCTCCCTCCATTCTCTTTCCCTCTCCCTCTTCCCTCCATCGTCTTTCTTACCATCACCCATTCTCTCCCTTTCTTCCTCTCTTCTCTCCATCTCTCCCTCCCCCGCTCCTGCCCTTCTACATTCCCTCCACCCTCTGCTTCCTTCCATTCTTCCTTCCTTCCTTCCTCCCCTCGTCCCTCAGGGGTTAGCAGGAAGGCAGGACGGACACGGGGCATATACAGTGAAACAAGAGTGGTAGACAGACAATGAGACTGAGGTAGTATGTGTAGACAGACAGTGAAAGAGAAGCATGTGTAGTATGTGGAGAGAGAGAGAGAGAGAGAGAGAGAGAGAGAGAGAGACAGACAGAGAGAATGATCTGACAATAATTCAAGTTACCCCAAATTTTAAAAATAATGATAAGAAAAATAGCCACACAAAATTTATCTACCTAATGAGATTTAATAAAACTGACTTAAACCGCCTGTGGTACAAAATATAATAAAAAAAATAATAAAGATATATCCGGCCAGGACTGAGGCCATTAAGAGAAGGTAAAGTGCTTCAGGATGCTTTACTATCCATCTACCTTTCTTTAATGGCTCTGGTCCTGGGAGCCTCTCTTTAATTATTTAGCCTCCACTCGCTCTACCTACGACCTGCACTCTCTCTCTCTCTCTCTCTCTCTCTCTCTCTCGTTCTCTCTCTTTCTCTCCAATCAGTTCCCTTCTCTTCCCACTTCTCTACATGCACCGATCTCTCATTTTTTCTACTTTCTTCTCTCTCTCTCTCTCCACTCCTAATTCTATCTGTCTCCCTCTCAGTTGGCACTCCTTTCAGCAGTGCTCTCTTCTTTCCTCTCATCAATTCTTTTTCCCCTCCCTCCCCTCTTCAGTCTCTCTTTCTCTTCTCTCCATTTCCCCCTCTGTCCCTCCTAAATTTTTCTCTCTCACTCCTTCCCGATACTCTTCTTCCAACTCTCTCTCTCTCTCTCTCTCTCTCTCTCTCTCTCTCTCTCTTTCCATATATCTCCTCCCCTCCCTCCCTCTCTCAATTCAATTTACTCCCTCCGTCTTCATCTTTTTCTCATTTTTCTCCTTCCCTCTCTTCCTCCCAGCAGGAAAACAACAACAACAACATTAGCAACATCAAAATCAACATCAAAAACTTCACCCATCACAACAACTACAGAGGCTTTCTCTTTTTGCATGTAAATTCCCGAACTTTATTTCTGGCAAAGTGTCCCCTTTTAGGCTACACACGATTCATTTTCTTTCTTGCATGTATAACAGACTAGAGGGCATGTTCGAATCAATCTCGCGACGTTTTGGTGTGTAGTGGGTCAGTGGCTGTCTTATGGTGATTAGGGGTCCATCTCTGTACACATTTAGGGCTATGAAATCAACTTAAAGGCCTAAATCGAAAGTAAAAAATGTATCTCCAGGTATAAGGCCAAGGTATATGTACAGTAAGTTTCAGGTCAGTCGGACAAGAGATAACAAGAGATAAAGTGGTGAGGCTTTACCAACGAGCACCGATAAGAGCACGAACGCCAACACAAACACCAAGAGGAAACTGAGGAAAAGAACACAAAAATTTTCCCTCTGAGAAATGCATCAACAACCATCAAAACACCAGCCCCCTAAACAATAACAATTACAACAACCACAACCTCAACAACCATCACCACAACAATCTCTCTCTTAGTACTCCTAGCATGACCCTTCCTCTTCCAGCCTACCTTCCCTCCCTCTCCGTTTCTTTCCCTCTTTCCCTTCCTCCCTCCCTCCCTCCTCCGCCACCTCCCGCCACGCCGTCTGCTGCGCCTGAGAGAGAGAGAGAGAGAGAGAGAGAGAGAGAGAGA
Organism: Coenobita brevimanus; assembly: GCF_032717465.1. Lineage (NCBI taxonomy): Eukaryota > Metazoa > Arthropoda > Malacostraca > Decapoda > Coenobitidae > Coenobita > Coenobita brevimanus. Next base: position 36,950,822 of record NC_137063.1, read on the forward strand.
GAGAGAAGAGAGCGCCGCCAAGCTGTCTGAACTAGGGTGAACTGAGAGAGGGAGCGAACGGGAGAGGTAACCCCCCCTTCTCTCTCTCTCTCTCTCTCTCTCTCATTGTCTGCACTCTCTTTCCCTCTATCTCTTTTTCGTTCTTTTTTCCTGTCCCTCGTCTGCTTCTACACCCCTCCCCCGCCTCCGTCTCTCTCTCTCTCTCTCTCTCTCTTTCTGACTCACGCCTACACTACCTCTCACCAGCCTCGCTCCACCTCCGCCTACCCCTCCTCCTCCCCTACACACTACACATAACCAATATTACACACCTGTCTGCCCTTTTACACACACTTAAACAACTTCTTACACCTACGTACACCTCTCCTCACCTAAGTACACCTATCTCTGCCTTACACACCTTCCTACACCTCTCTGACTTGCACACCTAATTAAACCTGTCTCTTTCCTCTGATACCCTGTCTTCACATATCCGATAAGAACATCCTCCGGCACATGCACCTGCCCACATTTAATAAGTACACCCTGCACACCCTAAGTTACACACCCTTGCAACTTACACACTCCACTCAATAGGTCATCACATCATACCACATCTGTATAAACGTCAACTACACCTCTTTCTACACACCTTCCTGCACCCTTCTACATACCCTCCTACACTGTCACATCACACAACACACCTTACACAGTAATACACCGCTCTACACACTCCTGCACCCTTGCCAACTCTCACCACTACTTCTGCACTTTGCCATACAGTCTCAGTATCCTTCCACACCTTCTCACATCCCACTACACCACCCTAAATTCTTCTATACACCCTGTCCAGCACTTTCACAGGCAATTACACCCTGCCACCCCCTATATTACCTTTCTCAGCTCTACTACACACATTCTTACACCAAATCACTCTCTCCCAGCCCAATGAATACACCCACACACCCTCTCACTCTTCTAAATACACTGTCACACTCTATGACACTCTCCTACACTTTCTCAAACTCTGCTAGACATTCTCCCACATCGTGCCACACTCTCCCTCATTCCATAACACTTAACCGCACTCTAACATACCCTTTCACACTATTCCACACTCTATTTCACTCTCACAGATTCTAATACATTTCTTACTCCCATCAACACCTCCTTACCCCCATTTACACCTTCCTGCATCCCACTACACCCTCTTATACTCATGTACATCCTCTCACACTCCAATACACATTACTTCACACCCTGTCACCCTCTCTTACACTCCGCTGACTACAGTCGCACCTCCTCCTCCTACACACACACACACACACACACACACACACACACACACACACACACACACACACACCTTTCATCCTCCCACACACACTGTCACACCTACACCCACATCCAGGTTACTCTGGCATTTAGTATCCATGACTCTCTCTCTCTCTGGTAATACCCTAAAGGCTCAATATTCTCTATGTTACTGCCCCATTCCCACCTACACTGACGTACAAATCCACACCCACCCACCCACCCACACCC